>NC_087390.1:6168318-6511711 GCF_963675165.1 Halichondria panicea
AAATAAAAATCCAAGAGAACGTGGCTAGAAGCCTATAGAAGCTGTTAGTGTATCCCTCGAGGCATAACAACAATCAACTAAAATTGTCGTACATAAATATTTGTAGTTTTTTGTAAAGGAATCATTCACTGCATTACCACAAAACCACCATACAATGTCATGCAATATGTTGCTATGCAAACAAATAGTATAAATACATGTACGTGCATGTAGTATAGTGATGAGCAATGATGGCTTCTAGAACTGGAACCGGGGAGGATTTGAAGAGAATGGTCTATCAACACCTTGTGCTGAGACTTGCATGCTGAACGAAAAATTGTTACGCTAAGAAACCTGCAGATGGTTGACTCGCTCACTGTGGTACATCGGTTTGACCAACGAGTCCGTTCACATTTCTCGTATAAGCAGCAGGCTTAAACTATCTTTTGTGATCTGTCAGTGTTTGAGGTCCTTTGCAGTACTTCGTACTAACAGTTTCTTCAGCCTTCACACTATATTCAGTGGACAGATTAATAGCTACGTGTATATCATATCTGCTGGTATATGCAAGCTAGTCCCAGCCCATTCTTCACTTCCGATCCTCACCATAATTTGTATGTGAGTTTCCATACCACCAAGAGTAGATCGTGAGAGCATTTACTATAATATTGATACCACCTTATAGCGGGCAATTTTTGAGGGCCTCGCAGATTAGCCATTAATTTTTGTAGCCCTCAAAAAGTACCCATTTAATATATAAGTGCTGGAAGCTTAGGACTACATGTTGTTTGCATAGCAACATTGTATTGTGGTTTTGTGGTAATGCAGTGCTGATTTAGTATTTTGCAAGGTCTATGCAAACAGCTGTAGAGCACAGCTGGGGGAGTTAGAGCACGGTTGGTGGTCAAAATAATTGATTTTTAAGCCATAGAATTTTATAATAGCTACAACTGCTCCATGGTTGCAATGGAGTACAGCTAAGTGATTCTATAAGCTTCTAGCAATGCTATATCTTGCTATATATATTAATTAGAGCATGGTTGGTGGTCAAAATAATTGATTTTTAAGCCATAGAATTTTATAATAGCTACAACTGCTCCATGGTTGCAATGGAGTACAGCTAAGTGATTCTATAAGCTTCTAGCAATGCTATATCTTGCTAACAAAGGCGTTTATTCTTGAGTAAAGGCTAGTTTTGCTTATACCATGTACCAGTATGTTGCAGTCTCTCCAGAATCAGGAATAGCAAAATCTTTTCATGCTATTCTACTTAGTAGTTATAGCTCTACAGTAGACTCTCACTATTCCGGCTCTCTGAAGTACGGCCACCTCGATATACCGGCCATTTGGCTTGGCACGGAATGCTAGCTATATGTTTACTGCACAAAACTCACCCTGAAGTACGGCCACCTCGCTATTCCCTTACCGGCCAGTGCTGGCTGTCCCAAACAAGGTTTTCAATGTAATTTTATACGTATATTACGGCCGGATATGACGTTTTGGGTGTGGTTTAGCAATTATACTTAAATAGAGAACGTTTTGGGTGTGGTTTAGCAAATAAAATTGGATTACACTTAAATAGAGAACAGAATGATTCATTATCCTCGAGACAAGAACTGCAAAAGTAGTCATTAGATTCGAGGTAAGGTTGTTTTTAAGCAGCGGCTATTTCCTGAGCTATATACAGCCAAAAAACTGAAAGATCGTAGTACCGTATGGCTGGTTATTTTCGTATGATGGAAATTCTCACATTTTTCATATTGTAGAGCATCATACGAAAATTAGAGCATCAAAATTGTTCCACCACAATTGGGCAGTGCAAACAAAAATTTCCGCCAACAAAAATTACCTGCTATACAGTAGCTATTTCAGTTGATTTTATTTAGAACCTTGTTGACGCAAGTCATCTGTATACACATGCACCTGCTCCACAGCAGTGGAAATTGCAGAACACCAGTACATGGTCATGCATGGACAGACGCATAATCTGATTAGTGTATACTACAGAATATTTTGTGGAGGAGGAAAAACTTTTGCATATGAGCCAAATCAGCAAATCTAACTATTGCGTTCTGGCAAGTAATAATTACGATTTTATTTTGCAGAGTGATCAACACTCGCAAAGTTTGCATGTTAGATGCAAACAGTACGTACTAGAATAAGGTACTAGACAAATACCCACCTTTACAGCTAATACTAGGCCTACACTGAGTGACAGTCTGTTGCAACTTACCTCTCTTGCAACAGCGGAGCATAAACTTCTAATCAGTCAGGGGTGGATCCAGGAAATTTACTGGTGAGGCCTATTGTTACTATTTCCAGGTGCCTCTGGATAACTGACCTGAAAAGAGTAATATATACCCGTTAGGCGTATGACTTTAGTTTGTTGCACAATGTTCGCGGAATGACTGCTTACCGGAGCCACGCCTTTAAATGGTTATAGCAGATAATCTAATTAAAGAACAATAATTTTTGTGAGACGTTGCCAATGGCTCTGCATGCATGGTACATGTAAACGAAATCCGCGAAAATTAAGCCCCTCGAAAATTTCGCGCTATACGATATGTGACAAAATGTGGATCCTAGCCTCGAGGCTACGGCCGGGCCTTTCATGCGGAATGAGGTCACGTGAAAAAAATACGGAAGTACTAATGTACGTGTGACGTACACGCAGACCAGTGCCGCACAAAAGGCACAAAAATATAAGCTATGGTGCTAGTGCAAATGATGCACATAGCCATTACATATATAATATATTATAGCTGTAGTATTGGTCAGCACAGGTTTGCCTCTGGATCTTCTCCACTCATGCATGCCGCGGCAGAACTGTATGGACACTGACAGGAATGGAATATATTCAGATTGTGAAAACAGCACCAGAAGACTAGTTAACATTTTTTACAAACATTAATAATTATTTTGATGCAGAATAAGATATTAATCTCCCCGACCGAACAACAGAATACGAATCTCACAGAGACTGAGTAAAACACACTAGCTAAAAATGAGGAGGTTTATTTGTCTCTAAGAGACCCTCGCTAGCTATAATTATGAGTCATAATTTATGACATCAAATGATTACATCATGAGTCTAAGGAATAGTCTTTTCTCTTGCGAAGTGCTTCTATTCTCCTTTTGAGTAAATCTATTTCAGTTTTCTGGTCTTCATTATCTGATTGTAGACTACGAATCTGCAGTGGAGGAAACAAAGAGAATATAATCACGATTAGAAAACAAATTTAAGGATTGTAGTACTAATTGACTACTAATGACTACATCTCACGTTACAATTGTTGAGTAGTTACAACTGGAATACCTCCACCACCCACCCACACATCCCTCCACCCACACACCACCTCACATATTCCTCCACCCACACTCACTTCTTTAGCTTGCTTCCTCTTCTCCTTCATGAGCTCGTCTTCTCTCTCCTCCAACTCCTTCACTTGACCCTTGTAGCGGGTCACCTGACTTGTAAGACGGGTTGCCTAGGGGATGGGAAGAGGGGAGCATCAAGGTACCAGTCAACACACACCGTATATGCTTAATCAGAGGCCGCAGCTAATAAAATAATGTTTTTTGCTGGCAAAGGAGGCTACAATTTGTGGGAGGCGTTTATTAGGCAGGCTACTAACACCACAGTAAATTCAACCATCTTTAGTTCACAAATACGGTAATCATAAATTGATTGTACAGTACATGCAGGTAGGGATGTTGGTGTTAGTGGGTGTGGTCTTGTATAGTGGGTGTGTTCTGGTATCTCTACGTTATACTCACTGTTCCCTCCAGTCGTGATTTCTCTGCGTCTGATATCTGTAGCTTGGTCTTGTACTCGCTCACCATTCTCGTGCTCACCTCTGCGTGGGCGTGTGTGAGGGTGTGGAGGGGGCAGTCAATTAAGTACTTCACAGACTGAAACATAGATTCTAGCACTGTTACAATACTGACTTATTAAGAGAGGCATTTCAAGGGCTGCACAATTCTCAAGACTCAAGTTATGTATCCAAACCATTATTTTCATCACCAAGGCAATAATTATACGTAAAGAAACTCACGGACTATGTCCTTTGGTGTTTGGTCGCCCAGCACTGACCCACTCTTCATGGAGGCAATCTCATCCTTCAGCTCTTGTATCTCTTTCTGTAACTCTTCTCTCTCCTCTGGGTCTAGCTCTGAGGCAAAGAAACAACCAAACAGTAACAAAACAAAAAACTGACAATTACATCTGCATGGACGTGGTCATAAAGTATGGTATAATTATTATCAAAATAACGCAAACTTTAATGAGCTGAATGCACTATTTGGCTTCGAAATAGGATCATTTTAACTTGAGATAAAAAAGAGGAGCCAAAGAAAAAGACGGGGAAACTATCAAAGAAAAGTACGAGGACATCCAAGAGCTCAATAAAACCAAACCTATCTGTACCCGTAATCCTGTTAAAGCTAACTAGACACAGTGTAGAGGGAGTGGTGAGGAAGTGTGATCATTACCTGGCCTTTTTCTCAGCTGCTCTTCTTCATCAGCTTCATCAGTTGGTATGTGGAGACCTGCCCTCTCTAGGAATTGGTCTCTGTGGTCTATCTGTCTCTTGAGGCTCTCAATATCTGAGGCTTGTGCTTCACCGTGGTGACGTTGGTGATGAACAGTCTGTGTGCGTGTATGTGGGCGTGTATGTGGGCGGGCATCATACGTGTGTTGGCACGAATATACATGTAGTAATAAGTACATTACGTCAACCATAACATGAACTTACAGATTGTTCTCTCTGAAGGTCTGCAGTGACTTCCATTAGATCCTGTCTCAAGTCCTCCAGTCTGTGGAGCAATGGAGGCAAACATGTGATATATTACTGGCAATATATCAGGTTTATATACAATGTATGTGTGCAGTTACCAAATTGGCTAAATTATAGCAAAGCTATGAAAGCCTTTGTTTTTGTTAAAATTGGTGGATTTCGACTAATCAGAACTTGCATCTAAGCACACCATTGGAAAGGTCATTCTGAATGCATCAATAAGATTTTTAAATGGACGATCTGAACGTAATCGACAGGATCCAGAGACACCTCTAACTCTAGACACAGCTAGAACTTGTACCTGTCTTTAAGCACCTCCACTTGATACACAAGAGCAGTCTTCTCATTGTAGAGCTGAGCATTGGCCAGCATGGAGTCTCTGTACTTACTGTCAGCATCGTGATACTTCTCCTGTGTGTGTGTGTGTGGGCGTGTGTGGGGGTGTATGTTGGGGGGGGTGTGGCTCACCTGCCACAGTCGAATAGCGTCCAGACCATTTGATAAACTAGGACTACCCGTGCTTCCCTCTCTGTCGGTGGATGCCTGGGGAGGATAGGGTAAAGATCATCAAATGGACAAACGCAAATATCAAACAGTGTATAACAAGGTGGTGGGTGATGATCTTTACCCGATGTGACTTTTTCCCTCCTAGGCCAGCACTTGAATCCTGAGAGGAACGAACAAGCACATTCAATAAATTACACACAAGACGTGATTGTGATTGTACCGGAAGGTTTTCCATATAAATAGAAACAGTAATATTGAAGTAGAGCTAGTAAGTTACGAACCTTGTACTTATTTCTGGTGTGGGTTTCATTCTCTTCATCTGAGAACTTGTCCTGATCTTCCTTCATCTTCTGCTCGTATATTGTCTTGGCCTCCGATTCACGCCGTCTCTCATCCTCAAACTGTTTGTTGGCCTGGTGTGTGTGTGGTGTGTGGGTGTGTGTGGTGTGTGGGTGTGTGTGTGTGGGTGTGTGTGTGTGTGAGTGTGGGTGTGTGTATAGACTTTTAACCGTACATACAGTTACAATGGCGATTAGGGACCTATTTTAAATGCTCATAGTTTTGATCCGCTAAAGCATAATGCATATTTAAAAAACAGTAAGCTTATAGATCTGTGACTATTTACACAGGCTAATCTTATTTTGTGTAGAACAATTCAGTACTAAAATAATCACTAAAAAAGACATGCTTGTAATAATAATTATTAGTAACACTTAAAATCCTACTTTTTTGTGCATATCGTTGAGAGCAGTTCCTTCATCCACACTTAGGTCTTTCTTTTTCTTTAGCGTACTACTTCGACTACGTGGCAACGTACTTTGACCTGATGATGAGACTGATCGTCGTGGCGATGTGACATTGGTGCTCGAAGTGCCACTAGTGGATATCGATCGTTGAGGGGAGGAGCTCATCTTGTGAGGGTGTGAGGGTGTGTGATATGTGGAGATGATTCAACTACAGGGAAAGAAATAGAAATGATGGTTTCGGGAGGTCACAACTTCACTAAAAAGCAATCAATATCACAACTAAGAGATGCATTCTGTAGCTCTAGACAAGGCCTATCACATGACATGCTCAGATCAAAGTTCTGGAGGAATAAATATGCTCTACAGTTGACGAAGTACAATGGACTATAATAATTATACACAGAGCCTTGTACATTATTCTTTCTACAAGGTATTATACATGATTGTATGCAAACACACACAAGTGGTGGTCCTGCCATACAAAGCACTAGAGGTCAACTTGGCACAAACAAACGGCCAGACAGACAATCACTGACACAAGGAATGTCTGGGACACAGAACACACAATACAGTGATGTGCCACTCAGAACTGGTGAAGTGATGGCCATTTTAATCACACAAATTTGCCTTTTTTTTTATAGGCCTAAGAGATGGTTATTTGTGTCTAGAGGTGGTTAGTACCAACCACCATCACCGACCAGTGTGGGCACATCCCTGACAATATTGCTCAGCACAGAACATACGTGTGAGCAATGGTTGGTTTGTTGGTATGTACTATGTAATGTTTAGGGCAAGATAAAGTTAATGTCCATGTGTCAGTAAAGTACACAGATTAAGTTACACACTACACACAAGGAAATGGCCTCACAATAACTGACAACACACCACAGAGGAAACTGGAGTGGAAGTAGAGTCCTGCTTTCTAGTGGCTAGACTACACTATAATTATTGGTTAAGGTCACACATAATTATGTACCAATATGGCAGACAATATGGCAGAGTACAGACTGGCTGCATATTCAAAGCATGTTGTCCATGGTATGAAGAAGCTATCCCCACAAAGATGTGAAACCTAGATGTATATATTCACACCACATAAGGCGGCACTCTTTTAATCATCAACGTATCTTGCAATTGATTACAACTAGGTGTGAAAGGCAATACACGTACAAAAGAATCAACACAACTCAATCATTGGAAACTTACACAGAAATCACCAACGATAAACTGAACAATTAATAGTAACACACACCTGGATACAGTCTAGTAGCTACCAACCCAACCAGCCTGATACTCTACCCACTAGCACTATGGAGAAGGTTATAACTTCTCTCACTAATACTGTTCATTTACAGAGCCTTAAAAACAGTCAACACACCTTTTCCACTCTCTAAAGTGCCTCGCACTGGTCGGCTTTGTGAAGGGCTCTCTTGTTTCGTAAGTAAAGAGTATTCACTGAAAATTCAGACTAGCATAAATTACGCCACCATTTTTACTAGTTCAGCGCGCACGAGATGTATAAACAATGTAAATCTCCACCTTTATAGCTCCTCCCCCACGTGGTCGGCTATAAATATCAAAAGAGAAGCACTTCACAGCAGCTCTTTAAGTTCACCCCTTCCACTGTATTCTACCAGCCAGCAAAAGAAAGGTAATATATACGGGTTCTATAGACTGAATTAACGTATCAAAATTTAACCCCTTGTGTCCTTATTTCAGATGACGACACTGCGGCAGTTCCGATGCGACGATCTGTTCAAGTTCAACAATGTGAACCTTGACCCCTTGACGGAGACGTACAACCTTGCCTTCTACCTAATGTACCTCTCAAGGTACGAAAAATCGCACATTTGTGTTGAGTTTGACCATATTATGTTGTCATAACTTTGACATACTTCACTAAAATTCATATACCATTGGATTCCTTGCCAGCTAAAAGTTAGCTTTTGCCTCTGCACACACTACACAGGTGGCCAGAGTACTTCCAAGTGGCTGAGTCACCCACTGGCAAGATAATGGGCTATGTTATGGGCAAGTCAGAGGCCCGAAATAACAAGTCCTCTGATTGGCACGGTCATGTGACTGCTATCTCCGTGGGCGAGGAGCATCGCCGCCTCGGAGTTGCCGGGAAGCTAATGCAATTTCTGGAGGATGTTTCAGAGCGTAAAAAGTGCTATTTCGTCGATCTGTTTGTCCGGGTTTCAAACGTGGTTGCCGTGGCAATGTACAAGAAGATGGGCTATGTGGTGTACCGAACCATGTCAGATTACTATACTGGAATGAGCAATGAAGATGCTTATGACATGAGAAGAGCTCTGAGTTGGGACGTCGATAAGATATCGGAAAGAGAGCCAACTCAAGAGGAGATAGCTGAGCTAGAGGACACTTGAGCACCCATTACTGAATCAAACAATTCATGCATTTATACTTATAGAGTTTTGTATACCGTACAATAATATTATATTGATGTCACTGTTATTTTGGATACTTTTGCTTCACTTGTAAGTCTTTGTACATTGTAATCTCTTGAATGCCATAACTGAATTTCGTGGATCCAACTTTAACGATTTTCCAATTTTCTGAAAGCTTAGAAAGAGGCCTTTCAAATATAAAGTATTTGCCACTGGCCGTATTATTTCCTTGTGTGTTATATTACCAGGAGTTCGTAGGATCTTTATGTACTCCTGGTATTACTATTATAAAAGTGGGTACTTCAGCGAATTTTAGCGAATTTGTACCCGCTAATAATAAAACCTAAAAAAATTCAATAATGTACTTTGGAAAGAAAATTAATGTTGTTTCCCAAAATAAAGAGGTGTGGTTTCCGGTCTACTGTATTGTACATGTACTTTTGAGAGTATGCTAGCGCTTTTTTCATCTGTATTTGTCTCCAAATTTTCCATTCAACCGTTATACATCTTTTGACAAATAATTATAATAATAATTATGCTAATGACAAACCTCCAAAATTTAGTGATTTTAGGTTGAGGCGGGTATTCGAGACTACCAAAATTACCCTGAGATTGTTGTCCCGCCCACTCCTGTGTACGTGAAATTGCGCATGTCCATTGAAGGCATTGCCCGCTATATACCTGTAAGATTAAGAGCTATCAACAACCCACCCGTTGTGTGGCCCAGATCCAGAAAAAGTGAGATGCAGGCAGCAGTGGAAGAAAGTGGCCGGTTAATAAATGACTCGACACTAGTCACCGGAGTCCTGGAACTGCCTAGGGCAATACGAAACAGTCTAAGGATTGCATATGGCCCTGTTGCAAAGAACATGCCCGGTACAGTTGAAGTAGCTTTGCAAGTTGTGATATTATTAAAGCAGAACACTGTGATTTAACAATAAGAGCATCCATAAAAGAAGCACAAATTAATAAAGTAGTACATAGTAGTATGTATGTATATACAGTGGCGTAGGAAGCACGGGTGCTCAGGGTGCTGGAGCACCCCCTTATCTCATGCTACCTTACCTACTTGCTCCATGAAGTTCAGAACAGCTAGCTAGCTAGTAGTCAAGCTAGTAGCTAATAGTTTAATACGGAGCTAGCTAGCTATACTAGCATAGTTACGTACACAGTACAAAGGTCAGCTAGATGAACCACATCGTAGATATCTCTTATAAAGAGCAAGCACATTGCACATCTTTATGAACCTGATGATGAACTAGCCTCGATCCCAGGCCGCACTTCCCACTAGGGCGGTGAAGGAGGCTAATGATGAACATGAACCTTATTGTATATTCATACCCACTCTATAGTATATTATAATAGCAGAACAATTTATCCAGGTAAACTCACGTAGAATTAATTATTTGGGCAAATTTTGGTACTGATAATTTTATACCAAATTTGCTCAGAATTTATCTCCGGGAATGTAGAATGCCAAAATTTTCCGGGGGCAAGCCCCCGGACCCCCACATTTTTCAGTGACCTCCAGCCACATCAGCACCCCCTTACAAAAACATCTTCCTACTCCTCTGATATATCGCACCATATGATCGCATATGGTGCGATATAGTACGATACCATATGGTCGCACTCTCACCAAGTGGATTACAATATTTTATACAGCGTACATAACAATCTTTCAAAGTTTGTACAATAAGGTCTAAATAGTTATGTTGTCCTCATCGTCTGCTTTACCTATCACTGGAACTCCGTCTAACTTCTTTATAGTTTGGGCACCCTCTTGAGAGCCTGCTCTTTGACATTATTGTTGACATGTATAGCACCTATATACAAGCCGTTTCAATATACTGAAAGCAGTTTACTCATCAGCTCAATCCCTGAGACTGAACCCAAACATCACATTAGCTTAGCAAGCACATGCAGTATTACCTTTCAGTTTCCAGCCAAAATTATGAAATGAGTGTACCGGCTCACTCAATCTGTTAGGTTGCTTATCTCCTCAATGCAGTTGGAGGACAGGGACAGTGTTCTACAGGGGAAGATAACAACAGTAACAACAAGTACATTACTATAAAACCATTTATCAGCCAATGGACATTTGAACAATGACTAACCCCTCAACTGTTTATTATTTTTTATATATCCTGTCCCATGTTTGCGTTGACAATAAAAGAAAGTTTCTTACTCGCAGTTTGCCAGTGTCAGTGACTGTGATGCTCTTCTCAATGGGAGGGAGTGCTAGTTGCATGTACAGGTGTATCTTTTTTGGATCTTCACCCAGTTTTTACAGCCTAGGGAGGGGGGGGGATTTAGGATAGTAAGGTGGGCTTACCACTAACACTTAGTGGGTGGCTCCTTACTATCCTGGTGTCCTTTATGCTTTTCTCTTTTGACGGAATGGTAGAGACAAACAATTAACACTAGCTTATGTTTTTAATTGCAGATGCACACAGTCAGACTGGCTTAATTAATTACAAATCTTATTGGGAGAAAGCCTCAATCTAAGCCATGTTGCAAGGGTCTAGACTAGAATAGATTCAAGCCTTTCCGTGGCATATTAGTTACATATAGATTGATGGAACTGTGACAGTATACTTATATATGTTCTAGACAATGAGCTCACAATAGCCTACACAATAGCCTTAAGGGACAACAACCTGCATGTGGGTTACTTAATTCCAACTTCCTCACAGATGTACAGTGTGATAATTACTCTGAAACATGATCTCATGTCCCTACAGCGTACAATATTGATGAGGTTTCCCAAAAGAATAAAGGGAGTGGTTTCCAGTCTAGAGTAGACAAGATACAGAAACAGGTTTACCACTACCCCCCACAACTAGAACACTAACGACCCCTTCCAATAGCTAGAGCACTAATGACCCCCTCCCATAGCTAGAGCACTAATGACCCCCTCCCATAGCTAGACACTAACGACGCCCACAACTAGAACACTAACGACCCCCACAGTTAGAGCACTAACGACCCCCACAACTAGAACACTAACGACCCCCCACAGTTAGAGCACTAACGACCCCCACAACTAGAACACTAACGACCCCCCACAGTTAGAGCACTAACGACCCCCACAACTAGAACACTAACGACCCCCCACAGTTAGAGCACTAACGACCCCCCACAGTAGAGCACTAATGACCCCCACAACTAGAACACTAATGACCCCCCACAGTTAGAGCACTAACGACCCCCCACAGTTAGAGCACTAACGACCCCCACAACTAGAACACTAACGACCCCCCACAGTTAGAGCACTAACGACCCCCCCACACAGGTTGCCAGTACGTGGAAGTGAGTTGGTGGGAGAGCACAGTTCACTTGAGTATTTACACGATGACGATGCTATTTATCAGGCTAAGATACATGTCGGTATTTTAATACCGATAGAATACATACGCAAGCGAGGTATACGGTAGTGTGCACGTGTGTGTGTGTGTGTGTTGTGTTCAAGGATCAATGAAGTGCAAGTAAGAGTTCTATAGGCTTCTAGCCACGTTTCTTGGATTTTGATACGTGGATTTGCAAAATAATACTTCGTTCTTGAGTTATGCCTACTTGGAATGCCATTGCAGCCTTTTCAGGAGTGCGTAGAAAACTTGTCCATGGAGTGTTGCTACTCTACTTAGTATAGTTAGCTCTGCACTAGAACGCTAGCTATTGGTAGCTGCATAAGAGAAGAGAGCTGCTAATTTTAGACTTTGAACTTTTGTCTGGCATCCTTTATAGCAACAATTATGGTCGACTTTTTGAGTTTCCCTGCAAAATTAATGCAAAAAATGTTCATCATGATATCATGTGTGTATTAACAATAGCTAGTAGCTTTATATTATGTAGCTATGACACATCCACCAAGGCATCAGCACCCGCGGTGCTTTCATTTTGGATACCGTATATCTTCTAATTTATCGGACACTTCTGGACACTCATTAGTTGTTCTAATACAACGGACAGGACACTCCGGTGCTTTAATATTACATTTGTTCTACGTAAATATCCGGACAATACCTTGAAAAGTTGAGTTACATTCACTTAGAGTGCTGCAGTTAGATAGCTTTGAGTAGCTAGTTTTAGATAGCTAGTGCAACTATTCAGTCGCACACTGTTCTATTAAACTTAGCTAGCTCGCATGCAGTTGCATGCTTGTTCTAAACTCCATAAAAATCTGTTGCATTACATTTCATTAGAGTGGCGCTGTGATTTCAATAATGCCTCTGCATGCACACACTACACAGGTGGCCAGAGTACTTCCAAGTGGCTGAGTCCCCCACTGGCAAGATAATGGGCTATGTTATGGGCAAGTCAGAGGCCCGAATTAATTGGCATGGTCATGTGACTGCTATCTCCATGGGCGAGGAGCATCGCCGACTCGGAGTTGCCGGGAAACTAATAAAATTTCTGGAGGATGTCTCAGAACGTAAAAAGTGCTATTTCGTCAATCTGTTTGTCCGAGTTTTAAACGTGGTTGCCGTGGCAATGTACAAGAAGATGGGCTATGTGGTGTACCGAACCATGTCAGACTACTATTAGTGATGTCACTTCCGGATTTTTTTTCAATATTTTTTCTCCTTATAATTGAAGCCAAAAGTGGCACAATTACTGATCACGTTGTCGCCAGTGCAGCAAACAGATTTTACTTTTCATACGGTTATATAGGTAAGAGAACATGCTAAGCTTGATTTTTTACTTAGTTTCTATCGAAAATGTACCACTATAGTCGCATTTTATAGGTCTCAAATCTTGCAACAAGTAGAAATCAATATTTAATATTGTTTAGCTGTGACTGGTAAAATTGAAGAAATTACAATTGTTTTAGCGTTGTTTTAAGTGTTGCTATGAGTATTACAAAAATCTATGCCACTTCAGCTGCTGCAGTGAGGGAATAATTGACTCAATGGCAGAGGGAAGTGACAGAGTGAGTTCTGTACAGCTATGTAAGAGTCTTCCCCCAGTACAGTACGGGCATAGATGGGGATTTACTAGTTGGGCGGAGCCCGACCGTCCCTGACGGGAGGTCGGGTTGCAAGCCTATCTGGGATTTGTTCTAGTGGCGCCCTATCAGATTGCAGCATTTTTCACGTGGCTTGGTTACACTTCCGCTTGCATCTAGTTGCAAAACCGCATGCAGTATATTGCTGTGCCATCCTGTGGTTTACACGTCATCAAGTCGGTTAACACCCACTTGAGAATAATATTCATAGCAGTACTATAATGCGCAGAACAAATTCCAGATAGGCTTGCAACCCGACCTCCCGTCAGGGACAGTCGGGCTCCGCCCAACTAGGGATTTACAACATACATAATTTAACTGTGCCACATTTGGGCGCAACCTCGATGTCAAATCCCCGTGTATAAGTGCAATGATCAGTAGTTAATGCGCATGCGCAATTATGTCAAATCAATTTCCCTGTCTCTGGGACAAAGTTCAAGATCACATCCCCACCTATGGCCTCACTTATACACATACTGGGGGATCGAGGTGGGGCTTACCATTGATAGGTGCAAAAGCGCAAACATTTTATGTACGGTAGGGAAGATCAATTCTGAGCAAGGAGTAATTTTTGAATGTATCTGACCGGATGTGAACATGTCCAGTCGATTGGAATCTGTGCCTGAGCCACGCCTACTATAATAATATTTTGGTGTCGTCTATTTATGCTTATACTGTAACAGTAGGTAACTGATCTTATCAGCTGGATCCTAACTAGAGCTTGTCGTACACTACATTTGATGATATTGTAATTATGTGCTTGTCAAACTCATTCCCCACCTCCCCCATACCAGGGTAAATTTGGCAAACGAGGCAAGTGAACTATTATTGGCGATTTTTAATTTGATGATCATGCTGCATGGCATTATTGATCTTGTACGACTGATTAGCGATTTTTAATTATGGCGACCCTCACCTTGATTCGATAAATCACCAAAATTTATTCGCTGCCAAATTTACCTAGTCACATGATTTATTCTCTTACCTTTGCATGGGCATGTTATCTGGTCGAATCCCCTGGTAGCCCCTATTGTACAACATAGGGGCTGTGTGCATGTATATGATGCGAAAAACCTTGTACTGCTTGTACTGCGGATGATTGTACCCCATGTGTGTATCACGTGATCTGCAAGTAACCTTTGTACCCAAATCTAACTCTCTACCGGTAGAGAAGCGTCTATTCCCCACCTATTTCCGGAGGTGGGGCATTAGTTAAAACAAGTACATTATTCTATGCTTATTATACTCTATGCAGAACACTAACACATCTCTTGGACCTGAGTGTCAAGCAAATGGAATCAGTGCGTCAATGCTCTTGTCATATGTGCCACGAATTGACGATAAGCAACAGTTACCACAAGTCCCAGTATCGATCAAACTAATTTTCGAATTGGAAATGTTCAAGGATCAAAACCCCGGGTGTACGTTTTGAACATTTTATGGGTGGATTCAAAGTTTGTTTGGAGAAACATGGCCTGAAGAAAACCCACCAAATTTACAAGCATTTACCAAAAGTGTTGAGCGTTTGAAAGCAAAATTGGCTAAACTCAAGAAGCAGCACTCGAGCTCTGACAAGGAAGTTGCTATATCTGGATTTCTCAGGGAAAACTATACTCTCCCCAAGTTTGGTGTCCAAAGGGGCCGAGTACTGCATTTTAGTCCAGTGAAACAGATCGTTGTAGAGGAAGGAAAGGAAGATAAGGCTGGTGCTAAGAAAAACATGAAAACTCGTGAATATCAACAAAAACTATATGCTATTACTCGAAATACTAATAAAAGAATAAGACGTCGCGATCAAATCATTGAAGATCAAAAATTCTGACGAAATTGTAACGTTTGAAAAGGGAAAATATACTGATGACGTTCGAGCATGTATATATGAATTGCTTTCGCTTAACGTTGGTGTCCGGAATATTACACCTGCAATTAATTGTGTTCTCAAAAATTTGGCAAAAAATAGGCTATCGGTCGCTTACCCAGCTATGGTCTTATGTGCCAAATGATTATCGAATCACTTACTATTGTCCAAGCGCAAATGGGTGAAACACTTTCTAAAACAGAGTCATTCAGTACTTTACAAACTGATGGTACTACAAAATTTGGAGAACATTATGGCACATATGACGTCCGAGTTAACGAATCAGAAACTGTATACACTCTTGGTATGCGACATGTTTTCTCTGGAACAGCGAAAAACACTTTAGAAACTTTTAAAGAGATTTTAGAAGATATTGATAGTGTACAGCTTGCCCTTGGAAAAGAGTGTGCATCATCAAAGATTGCTAAGATTAAGAATACAATGTCTGATAGACACTCTGCTGAAAAACTTTTTAATGAACTACTGGAAAACTACAGGGCAGATATTTTGCCTTCTGTGGCAGAGAATTGGATTGATTTGACAGCAATTGAAAAAGATCAACTAACGTGTATGAACAATTTTTTCTGTGGTCTGCACTATGTGGTAGGTTTAGCTGAAGGTACCGAAGAAGTTCTGAAGCAATGGGAGAGTCAATCCTTATCAACAGAAATATCAGGTCCATCAGGTACACAGAGGCTTGTTTGCACCGCATGCAAAGCATTCCATCACAGAGGGTCTCAACAATGCGGAAGCTCTGTATAATTTCGTACCTATTTACGAAAGCTAGGAATCACTATAATACCTTTGGCCCACTTCGTTGGAAATCGCTTCAACATTCTGTTTTACGACGCAGCTGGAGTAATTTTCTTACGAAAGCACATGGATGACTTCATTGAGAGTGCTCATGGAAAGGAAGCTAACCGACTGTTACGAGCTGTGTTATCTGACCTTAGGAATCCAATATATATCAGTGGTTGTAGAGCGCTCGGATTAATTGATAAGATCGTCACCGGTCCACTTTGGAGAAAGCTACAAGAATCTTCAATATCAGTGCTAAAAATGGGTGCTGTTTATTGTGAGCTGAAGGAAAGATTTGAATTGTGGAGTAATGATGCACATGATGTAGTCGATGGAAGTGCTCGCCTTGCAAATGCGTGTAAGGTGCATATAGATGAAGTATGGGATACTCTGACTCAGTCACATGGAACAGAATCTGATGCCAAGACACAAGAAGTCCTGCAATTACTTTTTGCCGCTTTTTCGATAACGACAGGAAGGATGCTTATTGACCATCTCCCTGGAGGAAAGTACCACAGTGACAATGTTACTGGTACAGGGTTAGTGGAAGAAACCGCCACTGTTCCTACAACGAATGTTGATCCAGAAAGAGATTTCGCTGTGTTGGACAGAATGTTATGGGAAAAGCCGAATGCTTCTACTGTGGCCCTGGAATCCTTCATTTTGTATTAGCATAATAGGACAACACATTGGTTGGAGCAGCAATCAAGTCACGACAAAGAAAAACTCTTTCAAATGGCACGTACTCTTGCTCCATCAATTAGAGAAAAATTCAAATTAAGAACCCTCGAAATTCTAAAACAACGTGAAGAATCACTAGCAAAGAAGCAACAAGCAATTGCAGCTAAACAGGCCCGCATTATAAGAGAGAAAGAAAAGCTTACAAAAGATGTTGAGCAAGTGGGGCTGTGGTTAAATAGAGGAGATATAGGACGAGGCCTTAAAACTGTGAAGAATAAAACTGAAAATAACACGGTTGCTAAAGCTACAGATAAACTTTCGTCATAAAGTCCTTGGCCAGACACATTCTGATATATCTGTCTTCAGATTTTCACAAAGTGGAAGGCAATTCACTAACGATGAACTAAAAGATAATTTACACCAACTACTTCCTACAGAGAATGATGATAGTTCTCCAACCAAAGCATCGTTAGATGACATAGTTAAACAACCACAGTTACTCATTGGACTAAGAATTAAACATCGATTCGAGGAAGATGGACAAATGATATGGTTTTTGGGCACCGTTAAACACTTTTGCGCTCAGAGTAAAATGTTTACTGTTTTGTACGATGATGAACTAGAGACTTGTAACTTTTCACTTCTTGACGATATTATAAGTGGAGATCTATTGATTCTTTGATATTATTTTCGTAATTATGACAATATTAAAATGTACAATTTATGATTGAGGTCCTCTGAGAGTCTGGTGTTATGGCTGTATATACTGAGCTTTGATGCTTGCATGATCTGATACATGCTTAATTTGTTTACCAGTTCTTACGAGAGATGGGTAAAACCACATAAATACTTCTGGACATTCCCCCTTGACTGTATTCATAATTATACTGATGTATGATGTAAACACATTTTTGATAATTCCAAAATTTCTAGTCACATTGTATACACACTACACAGGTACTAAAGTTTAATGGTGGTTTTGTAGGTTCCATACTAATAGTGGATTTTTTTTTTTTAATAGTGGATTTAATTTTTGGACAAATTAATTTTTGTGCCATATGTCACGTGCCCGTGTACAATAAATTTGGAGAATTCATTGCAGAGAAAATAGACAGTATAGCTCGCTTGTCCAGAGAATGTGCTTATATAATATTATATATATATCATTATGTAGCTAAGGAACAGATCTATCTTATTTTAGTACTCAAAAGCAGTAAAATTTATGTTTTCAAAATCTTCTGACATCACTACTACTATACTGGAATGAGCAATGAAGATGCTTATGACATGAGGAGAGCTCTGAGTTGGGACGTCGATAAGATATTAGAAAGGGAACCGACTCAAGAGGAGATAGCTGAGCTAGAGGACACTTGAGAAGCCATTACTGAATCAAACAATTTATGCATTTGTACTATTTATCGAGTTTTAGTGCCATTATTATTTTACGTGGATCCAAATTTCAACGATTTTCTGAATTCTGATTTTCAAAGATAGTGCTATACCTTCCAAATATTATCACAGAACTTCCAATAGTGAAATTTGTTGCAAAATGGGGGTGGGGCTGCTTGACCTGTAAAAAAGGGGTGGAGCTGCTTGAAGCAAACACACACTTCACTGCATTGGAGCTAGCCGTTTAAAGTATACACAACCTCCACGTACTGTATTCTACCAGCCAGCAAAAGAAAGGTATATAAAAGCACAAGCTGTATTGTTTATTGTTTATTGTACTGTGAAACTGCTCAGTATTGATCTAGCCAGCATGCATGTTTGGATTGATGTGCTTTAGGACTACTCTGGAGTCTCTATACAGTATATAGATAGATTCTAACTATCTAGATCTAACTAGCTATTCAGTGATAGTACTATGTACTTATTGTAGCAGAGGTCAGCTAGTAGATCTATACGTTAATTAACATGAATTTAATCGACCAACATGCAGCCACCTATATTATACTGATGACCTCGTTGCCACCACACACTACCCAGAGGACCTCGGATTCCGCATATAGTTCGCCAAAATATGCTGTTTGGCCATCGGTGGAAAGGCCCTCTACTGGTATTATTGCATCATTTTTATTGACATTGCATAATTCATGCCAATTAGTAGTAATACGCCTCGTGCTATTAAGGCTTGCCAGTGCTTGTTATGAGTGCTACTAATCCCTTATTGCACGAGTAACCATACTATATTGATTTCTAATCGTGTATGATGAAGTGACAGATATTGCACGCCGTCAATGACAACGTGCAATTACTGGACCGGATGTGATGACCCATTATCAGTATTCTGCATGTTCTAATTTTATTCACAGATGCAGACCTCCCAGGTGTTGAGGTATTAGCTCGCACTATCATCACTGTCACCAACTCACCCCAAACCTTTGACTGGGATTATGGGTTCAAGCTCATCATACCTCAGGGCTCCCTGCCAGCTGGTGTTGACAAGTGTCAACTAGTCATCGTGGCCAGTGTAGCTGGACAGTACCAGTTTCCTGACAATCTCCAGTTGGTCAGCGGTGTCTTCTGGATACGTCCTCTTCCCTTGTGTCAATTCCAACAGCAACTGACAGTCGAGATACAGCACTGTGTCAAGATAACCAGCTCCACCAAGCTCTCATTTGTGAGAGCACATTGCTCCCAGGAGAGTCTGCCCTACACATTCAATCACCTCAAAAGTCGTGGTTCATTCACTGAGCACAGCTCGTACGGTTCACTGGAGCTGAACCACTTCAGTGGACTAGCTGTGGCAGGAGAGAATGTGGATGATAAATGGTACATTGCCAGCCTTTATTATCAGCGAAGCGATCCTCGGACATTGGACATCCATTTCGTCATCACATGGGATACTTGCACCCACATCCATGTAGGTCCAATGTTAACATACTGTAATTAAGACCTCTAATTAGATATGCGAAACCCTCGAGCTTAGGTAATTTTCTGACCTCTAAAAGTAGCGACAGCTGCGTTGACTTAATGTCGCGTCTTAAATGGAGGTAAATGTAACCACATCCTAGCCTCGATTCTATAGCCCACTGGAAAATACACATTTTTAAGCGACTAGAAATTGAGGCAAGTAGACCCTTATAAATACAACCCTCTAAATATGCGACACCAGGTCTTCAACATTGTTTTCAATCTCCAAAAGAAACGACCTCTGGCTTCGTAATTATTTTTTAAAAAGTGTTGCCTTAATTAGGGTATTACATGTATAGTGCTAAATTTTCGAGGGGGCTTAATTTTCACTATTGTGGTGGGTTAGCAATCCTCCATCCTCCACGAAAATTAGGTCCACGAAATACTTATTAGCTAACGGAAGACACAACGTCATATGATAAAATAGCGCGAAATTTATTCAAAGAAATGCATTTAAATAACTTGACAAATTCTCGCTATACGGTATCAAGAGTTTGTTAGTTTATTAGGAATGACGACGGTATCTACTGTAGAGCTATATATATATAAAGCCTATTTATCTATTATTTCAGGCAACTAAGAAGCACTTTAAAGAGATTGGAGCAAAAGAAAGGTCACACTTGGAGGTAGAATTCATGAAAAACAAAATAACTCTGGACATTCCAATGAACGGTGGTGTAACCATTGGAGCGTGGGATCTTATACCAACCGTCACTCCATGCGTAAGTTGATCTGTGCATGTCATTGAATGGTGAACACTGTATCACAATAATTATATACATGTCATGCAAGAGTACACATATACATATACCGGGAAATGTTCGTACACGCACAATTATAATCAGGTATATTGACCATCCTGGGTCACTGTATTGATTTCCCAGGCATGTACAACAGTATAGACAATCCTTTACTACACAATGAGCAATAATTTAGTATGATCACATGCAGATAAGTCGGAGTACGGTGGATGCATTCCAACCTGGTAGAAAGATTAGATCTCGACGATTGAAAGCTACCTTAACACGAGACCTTGGAGTGGAGGTCCCTGCTTGCTCCTACTTGGTCACCCTGGATGGTGCTAATGAACCAAACCAGATGCAGATTGAAATCGATAGATACCTTCCTCGTAAATCAAAGCAATCTACTTCTGATGTCTCAATACCAATGAACCAAGTTCCACCAAGTTGGACTTTAGTAGCACCCTCGGTCCCAATTTGTAAGTTATCTTAATATAATTCAACTGGTAACTTTATTCTAATCAGTACCTCGGGCCCCAATGCTCCATTCGTCGACCCAGTGGAGGCAGCCTCTATACCCTACACCAAAATTCTCTTACGGTTAGTTGTTTGCAATTATAAGCGAAACTTATAATTATTTCCCTTACAGGGTACCCGTCGACCAATCCTCCATATGCACCAGCTCCTTATCAGCAGTTCCAAGGTATTGCACCTATACTTGTTGTCTTCCATTTTGTGCATTACAGATTTTGGTGATCTGAGTGACTCACCAAGATCAGTTGTCTTTTCGTCAAAAAATACATCCTTATATGCATGCACGTTGAGCAAAAATCTTAGCTGAAAAGTTCACTGTATATTCTCGTTAGAGGTGATCATGATCAATGTGTTTCACTGAAATCTTGGAAGTATTTTGTCAGGTGACCCATCATAATTATTATAAGCATGCATCCACTTTACATACCGTGTACTTGTCATTATCATTTATTCTGTACAGAGTTTCCCCCGTCCCTCCTGTCAGTGGAGCAGTCCCACACTTCTCTCACTCGCTCCTCTGCTATGCCCCCTCCACCCCCTCACTGGAATACTTGGCTACAACAATGGAGTCACACAGGTACGTACAGTATTGATGTTGTGATCATGTACGTATACAACATGGTGAAAGAGTTGAAGGTATATAAAGCATTTTGTGTGAAGTAACATAATTTATTGTCATGCACACCACTGCTTCCACAACCTTCATGCACATCACATGACACCTATATAGGTGCCTCAGCTAGTGGAGGGTGGAGTGATGCACTGAACATAGCTGGGCCAAGCTCTGGTAAGATAAAGGATTATTGATTGAGGCTTGTGATTTCATTTCCATTCAGGCTCACTACGATCCATGGGCATCACTCTAGACCAACTAGTGAGCCGTGTTGGCATTGACAAGGACCTGCTCGATAAAGAATGCTCCGATGGCCACCTCAAAAGAATATCGTTTCGCCTTCCCGACTGGCTGACGTATGCCAATGCCCTGGGGTTCACTGAGCCAGAGACACGAGACATAACAGATAACCCTCAACTGTCAAACAGCACTCATGCAATGAAGGCTCTTAGAGTACTGGAGAAGTGGCATCGGCGACACGCCTTCAATGCAACCTATCATTATCTCATTAATGTGTGTCTGGAGTTGGGTCATGTTACCATTGCTACGGAGATTTGCAAAATGGTCAAAGGTTAGTCTTATTACATAAAAATAGTTACTTCCAATAGAACGCATTCCACATGCAGAGGGACCACCCCCCCCCCACCATCAGTGGCGGATCCAGGGGAGATCCAAAGGAGAAAAGGAACCCCACTTTAACTCAAAGTGTTAGAATTGATTTTTAGCAATCTATACAGTCATTTTACAGTCATGTTTCACCTATTCTACTTATGTAGTAATCTCAACAATATTAATACCTGCATGCATGTAGTTCACTCTAGAACAAATAGCTAAAAAAGTGAGTGGCAGCTTCTACCAGACAGTCACAGTGACACTGTGAGATTATACATGGAGAAGCCGTAACTTATGTTGCAAACGTCTGATTAAAAAAAAGTGTGCTTAGATCATTAATCTATTTCGGGCCCAAATTGCGGAAAAAAGCATGGGTTTTCAGAGGCCATAACTTGTGTTGCGAATGTCCGATTTTTTAAGATTTAGCTGATATAGTTTGGCATGCACGTTTGCATTGAGCTGAGTTATTTAGTTAAATTCTTGGCAAGCCCTATAGACTTTATAGTACCATAATAATTATATCGAACCATGTCAGACTACTATACTGGAATGAGCAATGAAGATGCTTATGACATGAGGAGAGCTCTGAGTTGGGACGTCGATAAGATATCGGAAAGGGAACCAACTCAAGAGGAGATAGCTGAGCTAGAGGACACTTGAGAAGCCATTACTGAATCAAACAATTCATGCATTTGATATAGATATATACAATGGATATACTGTTATTTTGGATACTTTTGTATGTCTTTGAAACCTTGCCTTAAATGCTGTGCATCCATTTCTCTGAAGCTTATTAAAAAGATTCCTCAAATATTCATGGATCATACATAGCCCATTGTCCAAAGCTGAAATTTCGGCCCTAGAAATAAACATCAATTGGATTATGGCTGTAAACATTTTGTTACTATACAACCCCCCCCTTATTGATCAGTGGTTTGGGGACTCTTCCCATAACTTAATTCCGTAGATTCAGATTTTATAAAAGCTTAGGAAACTGAGACCTTCCAAATGAAGTTGAAATGGAAAACCTCCACTCTCAAGTGCTCTAGAGCATGCATGAGAATGGAACCCTGAATGGTTAGTGACTTGTGGTACATGTATATAAGTTGTGTTGCTAAAGAGGGGTGGTTTACCACCACACAGTATTTGCGAGGTGGCCGCGATCAACTTGTTGGGGAGCATAATGCATGCAGTAGCAATGGTGAGTAACCCTCTCGGCTACTGAACATACCTGTCACGCTATCAGTGATTTTTTAGTACATGTCCTCAAGATGCAATCATGCTGCATGATGTGCTGTGGTTGGTGCGTGAGAGTGGAGTTCCAAAGAGAATTATAGTAGTTACTTTAATAAGATCATTTAACACATGATCATCCTTCTTGTGGCATTAATCGTATCTTCTAAGCATATAATGCAAACTATGATGGTTGGTTGGTGCCGCATAATCATTTAAGGGTATATGTGGAGTGCAACGCAAAGGTATATATATACTGCCCCAGGGGAAAACCCTAGGAGGACATATTATTCCCACACGCATTCCGATATTCCAACAATAAACTAATCTGAGCTATAAAGAACAGTTTAACAGCGTTCTTCTAGACTCTAAGAATCTATTCGTTTACATTCGGACACAGAATACAATGCCAGATATAGGAGAATATCTTCGTTGCAGGATCTACAGCCAGGTGATCATATCAAATACGACTGTGTATTTCGAGTAAGACCTTTGATGCTATGCACCATGCTCTGGTAGTCAACGTTATAAATTACCTTCAATTGATGGTCATTCACAACAACGGGGAAAAAGTTGAGGAAGAGTTGGTAACAATTGATTCAAGCTACATCACTGTTGAAGACTATGAATGTGTATACAGTGGAATTGAAGCAATAGAAAGAGCTCGAACTCGATTGGGCGATGGTTATAATGTGTTGAGTGACAATTGTGAGCACTTGGTGACATGGGCTCGGACTGGGACAGCAGAGAGCAAACAAGTTAAGGGAGCACAAACAGCTATAGCCGTTCTTAAAGGAGCTGCGACTGGAGCAGCGGTTGCAAGGCAACGTTGTTCCTGTGTTGGGTACCGTTGTAGGAGGAGTCGTTGGTGGTACGGTGGGGTTATACAGGACAAGGAAATTATCTTGAAGTACATGCATATACTCGTCTGACTGCATAATTATGATTCGTGTATAATTCTGTTTTTGTGAGTGCCACACATACTCATTTGGTGAACTTTGTAAAAGATGGTACACATCATATAATTATATATATATCAAGTACGAACTGACATTCCATAATTCTGAGCAAGCTAGGGCACTACAAGTACTTGCATTCAGCTGCAGGGCTTGCATAGGATACTATACCTCCTAAACAGTATTGGATGTCAACTGTTTATATTCTTCACTTGTATATAAAACCTGTTGCATTGCCTTGAATGCCATACCTTGAATTCTGCCCATGGTCCAAAGCCAAATTTTGGCCCTGAAGAAAGTTTGGAATTAAACATATCAATTAAAAGGTATCTTTCTAAGCTTTCAGATAACAATTTTGATATTAGTTTTTAATTATGGCTGTTGAAAAAATAATGTTACTACAACCTCCCCCCTTCTTGTTTAATAATCAATGGTTCGGGACTCTCTTCAGCTTCCATAACTTGAATTCTGTGGATTCAATTTCAACCATTAATTTTTATAAATTAAATAGTATCATCAAAGTTGAAATGGAACTTCCACTCTTAGTCCTCTAGAACACGAGATTGGAAGTTCCACCCTAAATAACTTGTGTACATGTTACATAAGTTGTACTGCTAAAGAGGGGTGGGGCTGCTTGACCTGCAAAAAAGGGGCTGGAGCTGCTTAAAATTGCACACAGTTCACTGGAGCTCTGTAAGTTCACTCCCTCCACTGTATTCTACCAGCCAGCAAGAGAAAGGTAATATTTGCTGCACAATAATTATAATGCCATTTTTGTGATTTTAAACACTAAATACGCCCTTAAATTTAGATGTATATCGATTGATTTACCTCTGTGTCCTCAATTTCAGATGACGACACTGCGGCAGTTCCGATGTGACGATTTGTTCAAGTTCAACAATGTGAACCTTGACCCCTTGACGCACACATTCGATCTTGCCTCCTACCTACATTACATGTCAAGGTACGGAAAATTACAAGACTATATATATGGTACTTTATGGGTGAAATATTTAAAGTGGCGCTGTTATTTTTCATCAACTATTGTAACACATGCACACTGTGAGATTATACATGCATGAGGACACAATAACTTGCATGTGTTCCAAACGTCCAATTTAAATAGGTTGCATGAAAGTATTTGCACATTGAACTGAGTTATTATTGGTTGGACAAGCCCCGGTAGAAAAAGTGTACAGTACAGTGCAACCCCAAGAGATGGTGTAAACATAAATGCCTCTGCACACACACTACACAGGTGGCCAGAATACTTCCAAGTGGCCGAGTCTCCCACTGGCAAGATAATGGGCTATGTTATGGGCATATCAGAAGCCCGAAATAACAAATCCTCCGATTGGCATTGTCGTGTGTCTGCTATCTCGGTGAGCGAGGAGTATCGCCGCCTCGGAGTTGCCGGGAAACTAATGCAATTTCTAGAGGATGTTTCAGAACGTAAAAAGTGCTATTTTGTCGATCTGTTTGTCCGAGTTTCAAACGTGGTTGCCGTGGAAATCTACAAGAAGATGGGCTATGTGGTGTATGGAACAATGCCAGATTACTATTATACAGAAAAGAGCAACAAGTATAAGGACTATACAAAAAAGAGCGACGAGGATAAGGACTGCTATACTGAAACTCAGCTGAAACACTGGATGAGCGTATGGTTATCAGAGTGGGAGTCAAAAAACTCACAACAACAGCAGAGCACGAGCTATTGGAAGTGTTTGCAAGTACGAGAGATCAAGAGAATCGAAGATGGTTGTTATATGAGGAGAGCTCTGAGTTGGGACGTCGATAAGATATCGAAAAAGCAACCAACTCAAGAGGAGATAGCTGAGCTGGAACGTGGTTTTACTAATGAATTTAAAATAAACTTCAAAGAATGTATGCCATCCGAAGAATTCATGCAACTGCACTGTTGTAATGCATTTAACCAAGAGTTCATTAGACATTAGGATGAATGAACTATAACGAACTCTTGATGTAATTGGATTTTTGCTTCACTTGTATAGTTGCCCTCTCTTTGTATGACTGTGCTTTGTATGAATTGCTTTTTATCACAAAAATGTTAGGTTTTATGTGCAGTTGGGAAGCAGGGGGCGTAGCTAGCTGTTGCTGCAAAAGAAAGGTGGGGCTGCTTGACCTGCAAAAAAGGGGGTGGAGCTGCTTGAAGTTGTAAACAGCATGCTAGGAAATTCCTACTAGCTAGTCAGATCGCTGTCTACCATAGTCTAACCATACCTATATGGTATAATTACTTAGCTGTCACTGGACCATAATTTATATACTAGAGTCTTGAATATTGTAGCTCTCAGTGGACTCTTAGATCTCTAAGTCACTGTTCAGAGGATGAGCTCAACTGAATCACCAACTACAGGTAAGTACGAGTTATATTAGCTGGCATGACTTTAGGACATGACTTTAGGACATAGATCTATATATGTACCTGATAGGTTTCACTTTACAGCTTACTATAGCAAACTTGCTAACGTCTGTACTAAATACACACAGTACACCACCACCCCCACACACACTCCCACACACCACCCCACACACACACACACTACCCACCCCCACACCCACACCCACCCCCACACCCACATACACCACACACACACACACACATAGCCGACTCTGCTGAGGGTCTAAGCCTGCCCTCCAGTGAGGCTGTAGCTGTGATCGTATCCATTGCTGGTGTGGGAACGATTCTAGTGCTACTGGTACTCATCATTGTCATGGCCATGAGGTGAGTGGATCAGGTGCCTGCATGCATGCAAGTATTGTGCACGCTTGGTTACCAGCTAACTGCATTCCTGTCTCATATATCTGCATGCATGCATGTAATAAGATCCCCGCTGTTTTAATTGGGCTTGTCCAATAGTTAACCTCTATACTACTACTGAAAGTACTGTGACGGCATATATGCTCTCTGTTGCCTAGACGCTACTCGTACATCAAGAGAAGGCGATCACGAGGAATAATAAGCGAGCACTTCGGTCGCAACTCAATGAGAGCTTCTCAACGGAGCCAGCGGATCAGCCGATTGGTTGCCGAGGCCAGCGAGGGACCCTCCACCACAAACACCTTCAACATCAACACTCAGGTTAGAGAAGATTTTCGTAGTGCAACAGCTCTAGCGTATTAAGTAATATTAGTTATAATACATGGAATTCAGCCTTATGTCACTACTAATTGTTTCTGCTAAGACAACTTTTCATAATTCAGGATTGCATGCATTGGAAATCCTCGTACTGATTAAGCTGATTGTAGGCACGGTAATAATGTTTAGAGCTCAGTATAATTATTATGCATAGGTATTGCATAGTTTCATTCATTGACCTCTCCTGAGAATTAGAGTATCAAATAGTAATGAATTTAGTCTGTGGCAAACCTCACTGGACTGTGACTATCATTAGTGCAGTGTTAGTTCATTAATTGTGTTCAGCCAATTCTACGCCTCCCACTTCTATAGCTCAAGCTAACACATCACACATCACACACACACCACACATCACACATATAACACACATGCACACACACACACCACACATCACACATATAACACACATGCACACACACCACATGCACACACACCACACATCACACATATAACACACATGCACACACACCACATGCACACACACCACACATCACACATATAACACACATGCACACACACCACACTGAAAGTGTGCTCAGAACACTTCATTTTCCAGTGCACACTAGTCTCATCATTCGAAGGCAATTTTAATTACTGTCAATTCTATGCTACACCCGGTTGCCGAACTATATGCATGCATGGCTTGCACTATAAGTACATGAAAAAAAGTTGTTATTTGTGCTTCAGTGTTGGGCTGCAAAGACAGCTGCAACTGCAGAGAGAATTGCTATAGTGGGTACACATGGAAACTTGATTAATTAGAAATACATATATACACACACCATTCACATGTACAGTTGCTCCCTGAGGCCACCAAGACCAGCCCCTTCCCTCCCCCTCCCGACAACACGTTCCCATCGTCGGCACCTGTCGAGATTGAACTAGAGAAGAAAGACCTTGACCTGAGCTTCCTCAATACGAGCACCATGGATACAACGGCCCCTAGGCAGTTCCCCAGTAGCGATCTACTCTTACTCGATAAGTTAGGAGAGGGAGAATACGGTCCTATTTATAGGTGAGGAATGCAGCCACATCAATATTACTTTTTGTGTATGTGCATGCTCAACAGTCCTGTGTATAGTTATGTGTAACACGATATGTTTTAATTTTTGTTATTATTTTGCAGAGGAGATGCGTACAATCTTGAGCAAGACAACCAGTCGAGGCCAGTCACAGTAAAGATGCTCGCTCAGCAGTACACAAGTGGAGATCGAACTATGTTCAACAACGATATCGAAATGCTCACTTCAATTGTGCACATCAATGTCGTCACTCTCCTTGCCATGTGTACCGATGATTCGCCTGAATGCATCCTGCTAGACGCCGGTCTTCCTGGTGACCTTTTAACCTTTATCAGAGACAAGAAACAAGAAGTCTCCCCTCTGGGACCAACAGTGCAAGAAACGTACAATATTCTCAAGATTGCCGATGAGATAAGTATAGGGATGTCGTATTTAGCTTCGGAGAGGTTTGTGCACAAAGATCTATCGCTGCGAAACTGCATCATTGGATATAGCGGAGTCGTGAAGATTGCTCATTTTGGCCTGGGGCCAGTGTTGTACCCGGAGGCTTATTATCGAGTGCATGATATCGATCTGCCAATTCGTTGGATGTCCCCTGAGGCCATAACTTCGTCGCAATTCACATCGGCTAGTGATGTGTGGGCATTTGGGGTGGTGCTTTTCGAGCTCTTCTCTTATGGGGAACTTCCTTTTGACGAGAAAAGCAACGAAGAAGTTATTTCGTACGTGGTGAGGGAGTTTGGGAAGTTAAAATGTCCTCATCGATGTTCTGCGGAGATTTTCGAGATTCCACAAAGTTGTTGGGCCACAGATCCGAAACTGCGTCCAAACTTTGCTTATCTGCATGACCAGATCTTCAGAATGACGGGGCAAACAGACGTATCGGGATCTGTGAGTACATTCGGTTCATCTCCCATTCCAGTTCTGGAATCAGGAATGAGATAAATACATACACACACACACACACACACACACACACACACACACACACACTGGAGTTATAATTATAGGCGGAAGTTTTACATAGGTACTATAGCATTTTAAATGGTGCACCTCTTTTCTTTATTGCACTTGTCACTTGAGTAACACTGATTATTAGAAATAGAAAATAGCTTTTTTTCTGTTAGCCTACATACCATTGTTTTGTTTTGTTGTTATCATTAATTTTTATGTGCAGAATATTATTTACAAGAACAGGGTCAATTATAGCATGATTGGTTAACGATCTTTACCTACTAACAAAGAACGATCAATAGGGCTAGGGAGAGCTGTGAAGTGGATCTCTAGTTCCGTATATATCTGTATCTAAGGCGGTCTCTCACTGTCTAAATGGAGAGGCATGGTTCAGGTGAGAGAGAAACAGTAGTCACTATAATTATTGCTCTACATCGATCCCCTCTCCCCCCTCCCACTACACACACACACACCACACACACACACACACCCTCCCCCCTCCCCACTACACACACACACACACACACACACACACACACACACACACCACACCACACACATCCCCCCTCCCCACTACACACACACACACACACACACACACACACACACACACACACACACACACACACACACACATCCCCCCTCCCCCGGCCCCACACACACACACACACACAAACACACACACACACACACACACACACACACACACACACACACACACACGCACACACACACACCTCCCCCGGCCCCACACACACACACACACACACACACACACACATCCCCCCTCCCCCGGCCCCACACACACACACACACACACACACACACCACACACACACGCACACGCACACACACACACACACCACACACACACCACACACAGTGAGCAGCATTCTCAGTCACACTAGTCTACAGTATGAGTTTAACCACTTGGATATCCACGCCAACTGTCCCGAGAAAATTGTAAGTACCGTTGGCGTAGTTATATCTCCACTCTAATTAATCCATACATTTATTACTGTGCCATTACTGGCTGCTATGTTAGTTACTCATAGCTAGTGGTGTGTCTGTCTCTGCTTAAAGTAGATTACAGACTGTCTCTCCCCCCCCTCTCAGATCTTGTGTATAGATCTTGATGCCCAGGTAGAGGCCACTCCTGTCAAATCAAAGGATAGGTGAGTGGGTAGTTTAGTTATACATACCCAGCACCTCCTGAAGCAGATGTAGCTAGTGAGTAATGTAGTGCTCTTAACCACCACCCACCCCCCCCCACACGTACACACACACACACACACACATACACACACACACCACACACACGTAGACAATACTGACTACTGTGTGTCTATACACGATGACTGTAGTCTATAAAAGTACCCCCAAACATTAATAATTATCCGCCTTTTCCTCTAGAGGGGGTGTGTCCATGTTGACTGTGTGGAAGAATGCCCTCGAGCTATTTGTATGGAACAAGCATCACCTGAGCAAAGACCATGAGTTTGCTGTTGTTATACTACGCGACAAAGCAGAATGGGTGAGATTACAATCGTTACCTAACAACCATATGGCAATATCTTGTCTAAGGCCACTGTTAGTTGCATACTTGTTTCAGATGAGAATACTAGCTCGACTCTAATGCGGGAGGGGAGGTCTTCATTACCCATTATTTTGCATATCCTGTTTAAAAGGATATGACAAATAGAATGAGTTCAGCACCACCACGGTAGAACAATGCAGTTTCAGCAACAATAAAAAGAGCTTTGTCCTCAAATAATGGCTGATATCAACTAATTTTAGGCGGTGAGTAAAAACTGAGGAAGGAGGTTGATCTGAAACAAGTTTGCAACTAACAGTGACCTAAACTCATTAATGCTCATTATATATATCCACTCTCTTCCACGTCGTTATTCTCTCTCCTTTGCTCTCAGTTTTGTAACTTCAACAGTGACCCTAACGAGGTTGTCACGGTAATCAATCAACTGGAGGCTGTGGACGAAAAGTACGATTCTTTTGGTGAGTGAGTCATAATTGAACCCCGGCACATAACCTTTATGACCTTTACCCCCTGACAGATACAGCGTCTCTCTACTCAATAATGTGAGTTGTATTTTAGGCTGTCTGTCTGTGCATGATTAATTATTTGGTCTGCTACAAAATGTGATTTTTCACATTTTTTGCCCTCCCAAAACTTTAATCTGAGCGATAGGCCTTGTCAGAGCTACAGAATGCATATCTTAGTTTAGTGAAGTTATGACCTCCTGAAGCCAAATTGTTCATTTCCGCCAAATACACAATACTATAGGCTATAAAATCCCCCCACCCTTGCAGCCACCAGAACTCTTGCCCCCCTCCCCCGACGGACAATCCCCTCCTCCCTCCACCCTACACCGTACGAGCCATTATGTTCTATAGTCGCACCAACAGCATGCCCATCTACCAAGGTGACGTCGTGGTAAGTGCGTCACTATCAGGCCTGTTTTCGTAGCTAACTTTGAGAGGCCATAACTTGTGTTGCGAACGTTTGATTTCAATTGTATTTAGTAGCACTTTGATAGGTTGAAAATATGGTGAGCTTAGATCAGTAATTTATTTCGGCCCAAATAGTCCATTAATTATTATAGTAAAATTAATGTGATTGTAGCTTTGGTCCATCTTTGTAGGCACATGATCAGCTGATGGAGTCTCCGTATTTCTTCCTGGACATACTCTACTCACATGAGCCCCCCTCCCCCTCTAACATGTGCAAGGTGAGAGGTCATTTCTCTGAAAGATTAGAGTGGTATTTGTTCTGACATACACCAATTTCATTATAGGCTCAGGAGTGAAGTACAAATAGACATATTTACTTACTAGATTGTTTTGCAAGCATGAATCGCGAAAATTGATAACTTCACAAAAGGTCAAATTTTCTGCTGATTTGGCTCATTCACACGCAAAAGTTTTTCACTCACAAAATATTCTAGTGGTACTGTATTCCACGTTTAATTTGCCTTTAATATATAGCGTTATGACCACTTATGTTTAGATCACGTTTAAATGTATGATTTGCCTTTGTCTTACCCCCCCCCCCCCCCCCCTCCTCAGGGTATATTCGATATTCTCGCTGAGCTGTACCCAAAGCCCAAGGCCCTTGTATTGGATTGGTCGTACAATGTCAGCCAACTGTTCAACAACTTTTCTAAGCTACTAGCTCACCCAATGCAGAGACCATTCCAGCCTCACATGGACCATAAACTAATTCATTAGTACTATATAGCATATACCATGGTTGTGTGTGTGTGTGTTATTTCAAATGTTGTATGTGTGTTCACAGTTTATACAGATCCAGTCCAGCTAGAAGAGGGACACAAATTAATTAACCTTACTATAATTTTACGATTCATCTTTTCTTTTTTTCTTACTCCGTATGTTGTACACACCTATACTCATGTGGCATTCCCTATAGCGAGTGGGTGTGTCCAATAGCGTAAAAGTCCATAATTATAGTGCCTCTAAGGTTGTCCTCCCTCATTTGAGAGATAAAGGAATGAGGAATTAAGCAAAATAATTGTCATAATAATAAATTGTGACTATCATTATTAATGGGCGGAGAATACTGTTAACCACGCCCTCCCACAAGAGCTGTGAATGCAACCTCCTCTTTAGCCATAATTTATTTATAACGACATTAATTACTCTTTCTCATAGCACAACACAAATCATGACACTGACATCATCACAGCTCACAGCATGGACTAACACTACACACACACACACTATATCAGCGTCTACCTAACATTGTCCATCCCCCTACCACCCACACCACCGCCGTCCTGTACTGCATTGTGACTGGGCAGCGGGGCGAACGCTGAGATAGGAGCTTGTACACTGTTTGTAACGCGAGTGATTTCATGAATTCCCTCAACTTGTTCGCTCGCAACAACAGGGCTTTTAGGTACATAGCTCCGCCTCGAAGAACCCTTGGACGAAGGGATTGTAATTTTACGATCGTTTCCTTCAATTGAAGCATGATTATACACTGGCTTTGGGTGACCTCTATGATATGGATCTTGCCCACCAAACTCTGTGAATAGGCTGCTGGTTGGAGGTTGAAAATGAGCCTTGAGAAGCGAATCTTGTACTTCCTTTGATAGTGTATTTGGTATAATCATCTCATTACCGTGTGGATGGGTGTGTACGTCAGGAGGCTCGGTACGCGTGCTTCGATTTTTCGCATTTCCATTTCGTTTACTGGCAGCACGGTGTCTTGGACTGGCTACCGGCATTTCTGGTGATCCAATGCGAGGTTCGTCTCTAATCCCATTGGGTAATCGATTCGTGGTGTCTTGCTCGACTAAGGTCTGGCGTAGTTTGGTATTGATGGCAATGTAGAACTCTCTCTGTGATGCCAGCTCCATGATCTTGGACTGCATTTGACGGTTTTCAGATTGTAGGGTGTGTAAGTGTGCCAGCATGGAGCCAACTGTGTGTGTGGTGTGGGCGTGTGTGTGGATGTGTGGGGGGCTAAGTATAATAATTATAACTACGAGCAATTTATAGCAATATTTTAGACACTGTGTGGATCAGTTGATAAGAAACGATAATCATAGTCTGGCTCAGTTGAAACACGGATATAGTTACATCATCTCCACACAGCAAATACAACAAAAGCACTGATTCCCTTGTGTGTGGGGTATGTGGTGTGGGTGGTATGTGTGTGGGGTGTGTGGGGTATGTGGTATGTGGTGTGGGTGGTATGTATGTGGGGTGTGTGGGGTATGTGGTGTGGGTGGTATGTGTGTGGAGTGTGTGGTGTGTGTGGGGTGTGTGTGTGGGTGGGGTGTGTGTGTGGGTGGTGAATACACTACTCTCACTCACCGTTGTTTTGTTTGCCCACTTTGTCTAGAATGAACTGAGCAGTTTGCTCCCATTGTCTCTCCAGCAGCTCTTGTAGACTGCGAGGTGGGGCCGCACCAGCCGATCTGAGGGGGGGGGGAGGGGTGTGGTTCAATATGCCCTCACAAGCATTGTAATACCATATAGCGGGTTATTTTCATACAATGGAAATTTTCGTATTGTAGAGCATCATACGAAATTATTCTACCACAATAGGTTCAACGTCACTATCCTGAGCTGTACATAATAGTTAGACACTGTTTAGGAAGTTTCTACATGATTTAGAAGCCCAAAGGGCTGGTTGTAGTATCCCGAACGCAGTGATGGTTCTACTAGCCCTGAGGACTTCTAAATCATGTAGAAACTTCCTAAACAGTGTCTAAGCATTTTAGATCATAGCAACCATGAGTATTTAGCCAATCAGATTTGAATGTTCTTATCTAATCTTTGCTACATGATTTTCTATTGAAGTACAGTAGAACCTCGATTATCCGGACACCTTGGTTCCTGAAGCAGGCCGGATAAGTGAATATGCCGGATAATCGAATAGATAAACCACGCCTTGATCCACCCACTTTATTCATAAACAGCAGTGCCACATGGTTGTCTGCGCATGCGCAGAAGATAAGCAGGCATGTCTCCATGGTAACAGCTGCAACGTGCATGCGCGTTTTAGGGACACGCCTATTTTCTATCTGATAACAAGAAAACTGCCAAGCCGGATAATCGAGGTCCGGATAATCGAGGGCCGGATAATCGAGGTTCTACTGTACATGATTTTCTATTGAAGTACATGTACATGATTTTCTAAATTGGATAGAACATTTCCTCTAACCAATCAGAGTGCAGTATTTATGACAAACATGATCTAAGAATATTTAGAATGCGAAATATTTAATTTGGTAGTTCATATGAAAATTGCACCAACGAAAATTACCCGCTATACGGTATTCACTGTATTTCAAGTTAAATAGACTCCTGGTAGTAGTACTGACCTTGATGCGAGGCTTTGCTCAGAGCTGGTGGAGGACGATGTTAGTCTCACCACATTTTCCACACTACCAGATAAGTTCACCTACACAGAGTGTGTGTGTGTGTGTGTGTGTGTGTGTGGTGGGCGGGGAGTGTGTGGATGTGTGGTGTGGTGGGGGGTGTGAGTGTATGTTTAATTCCTGTACACACAAGTTTATATGCACTACAGTATAGAATTTAAGCACAAAATAATAGAAGGTCAAACAAAAATTTTAAGATGGGGCAACCAAAACTGGACAGACATGTAGTGCATACAAATCTATAGTGCAAAAAATGTACTACAACTACAGCACATGTGTCACTCCTTCTCCCTCCCTCCCCCTCTTTCTTACCTGAGCACAAGTGACTGGAGAGTAGGCCGTTCTCTCGCTAACACCCACGGCTTTCACTGGTTCCTCTGGCAACCGTGGACTTGCTGACACAGCATCTCTAGACAGAACCTATAGAGCATTATTAAAAAAGTTATACTATCTAGAGTTCTGGTGATCAAATTTTTGATCTGATATAATCTCTCTCTCTCAATAAATTTATGGGCGTTTAAAGATATGGTTTTAATTATTTAACAGCTCGTTGACCTCTACTGTATACCTGGGGGTCACTGACGTACGACAGTGCTTCAGAAGTAGTGCTCTCATTGGAGGAGGAGACTTTGCGCCTTCTTTTGCGTTTAGCGGGTGTTAGGTGGGAGAGGTCAATGGGAGGTCTCTTATGAAGGGGCCCAGTATGGTCACTCATGGGGAGCTTCTCCTTCTGAAGGGGATAATGGAATGATGGGGGAATGAGATGGTTATAACTACGAGCCATACTGATCTGATCGTAAAGGTAGGGCATGTACATGTATATACAAGATGCATGGTCTTTATTTAGTATCGTATAGCGGGTAATTTTCTTGGGGTAAAATATTCGTTATTTTCGTGGGCAAGCTGACCTCTACGAAATGTTAACGTAGGCGTGGCTTACCGGAACGTAGGAATGCAGGCAATGAAACTAACGAAATTTTTACTCACGAAAATTACCTGCTACTGTATGTCTTCTAATTTATCGGACACTTCTAATTATCCCGGACACTCTTTTGGGCAATTTTCGTTGTTCTAATACAACAACGGACAACTCCAGTACTTTAATATTACATTTGTTCTAAATATCCAGACAATACCTTGAAAAGTTGAGTTACCATTCATACACGGCAAGTAAAACTTAGAGTGCTGCAGTTAGATAGCTTTGATTAGCTAGTTTTAGATAGCTATATATAGTGCAACTATTCAGTCGTACCCTGTTCTATTAAACTTAGCTAGCTCGCATGCAGCTGCTTGCTTGTTCTAATTATTCTGGACACTTCGCATGCTCTATAAAAAATCTGTTCCAATTATACCCGGACAATTTCCAAAATAATTATTTTTTGTTGTCCGATAAATTAAAAGATATACGGTATAATTATGGTATAATCATTATTCCCCAGATACTAAGTAATTAGCACGCCCACACAGACTCAGACACACAACACACACACACACACACCTTGATCCTGCCTGTATCCACACCCTCGTGTGGTGTGAGTCCTGTGAGGGCGTACGGGTGTGGGGCGACAAGGAGGGGGGCAGAACCACACGTAGGTGAAAGGTCAGACAGGGGATAAGGGGGCGTGGTCATTGTGGGTGTGGTCACCATGGGCTTGCGAAGAGTCTGCTTGTACTTCTGCCTGGCCTGGATAAGGAAACAAGAGTAAAATTGAAATCATCTCAGGTCCAGAGGATGCGTGCACGAATCACTACAAGTTCAGTGCATTGTATAGCGGGTATAATTTCGAGGGTATACATTTTCTGATATATTATTGCGGTCATGTGATAACGTCCAGGCCAATACACTAGTGCTTGTAGTGATTCGTGCACACGTGTCGGACACTATTGGTAATTAGAAATGTTTCTAAACAAAGGAATATGAGCTGACAGTGTGAATGGTTTCACTAAGTGCTAACAACCAGCCACTTCACACAATACCGCTACTAATCATCGCTATTCAGCCGCCCACACAATACTAGGACACACGGCTAATTGCTAGCTGTATGGAAATTGCATAATTATACTGTATCGAGCGTTGGTCACTTTGCAACAATAAAATAGCAAAACCTGAACTATAGTACTGGTGCATATAAGTACACACGATCCTTGCCAGAACGCAATAGTTAGATCGTAAAGGGTCCATTTTTCTGCTGATTTGGTTCATTCGCAAAGGTTTTTCACCTAAAATATTCTAGTAATACTATATTGTTGTAGGAAAAACTGTACATGATTTTATTATATATTCAGCATAATTATTGTAATTATACCATTTTCTTGAAGTGTGGTGAGCAGTAGCCACAGTAGAGGATGGAGCGAGTATCACGAGAGTCCTGCTCTTCACACAATAGCTCCTCCCTCTGAGCACTGTGTGTGGGCGTGAGTGTGGTGTGGGCAGTATGTGTGTGTATGTGTGTGTGCGTGTGTGTGTGTGTGTGTGTGTGTGTGTGTGTGTGTGTGTGTGTGTGTGTGTGTGTGTGTGTGTGTGTGTGTGTGTGTGTGGAGCCTATGGCCTTTGATAGGTATTGTACATCACACTATGAAAATGTGTGTAAAAATCTTCAATTGTAAGCAGTATCAATTTACAAGTCAGCACCAATGTTATGTGTACACTGTTAACACATACTACACACATACATGTAGCTATACACGCATGTATTGTATGGTCTCTAATTACACGCAATGTTATACAAACCAGTGCTCACCATGTGACATGGAAGGCTAGCCTGCAGCTGGACTTATGACAGGACATACATGCCCCGTGTACTGCCTGAGTCTCCATCCCAGCCTCCTCACACACGTAACACGACTGAGGGGGGGGGATATAGAGGGGGGATATAGTTACAATGACAATTTAATAGTAAACAAAATAATAGTAAGCTTGTTGTTTTACAGTGGAATTGTTCTTAATGGCTACCCCTAAAGAAGGCCAAGTCCCAAATGAACAGCTTGTGCACAAAACAACCCTCACCTCTGTATAATAACATCATCTAATGTGTTCATTACAAAAGGATTTCCCCTGTACATGTATACTCATACAAGTACAAGTACGGCATATTATCATTTCAGCCATCAGGGATGAGCCCACACAAGCCACACTGGTCGGTACTAACACCTCTAGACCTAGACACAAATAACCACCTCTTAGGCCTTTTAGTTTACTACATGTTAGGTACATGTAGTATAAAAATAAGTCAAATTGATGAGGATTGAAAATAGCCACCATTTGAATGCAGCTGCTTATAATAGCCACACCCCCTTTGCCACACCTCCTTTACCTTTACCTTTGAAAACCTTTCCTTTGGTAGTTTAGAAGTGATGATTGGTTCCATTCTCTCGTTGTCTCCAAAAGTGGCCTCGGGGATATAGAGGGCACACACCACGTGAGCCCATCCACCAGAGTCTGTACGCTTGAGCGCCCCCTCCTTCTTAGGACACAGCTCACAGCGCTGTATGGGGGCGTGTGTGATGTGTGAGGGGTGTGTGAGGGGGTGTACATTGTACATGTTAGCAGAAGGTAATAGCTATTATACACACACTCACCACTCTAACAGCCCGCCCCCTCTACACACACTCACCACTCTAGCGGCCCGCCCCCTCCACACACACTCACCACTCTAGCGGCCCGCCCCCTCCACGCACACACTCACCACTCTAGCGGCCTGCCCTCTCCACACACACACTCACCACTCTAACGGCCCACCCCCTTCACACACACTCACCACTCTAACGGCCCGCCCCCTCCACACACACACTCACCACTCTAGCAGCCCGCTCTTGACTCTCACACTTCCTACAGAACCAGAGACCAGTGGGCGGAGTCACAATCCCATAGCACGCTACACGAGAACAACCACAACACAAGAATCAATTACACGTACACACACACGTACAGATACATCTGATGAGTAATATTGAAATATACTATCAAACACTTTATTAAATACGAGATAAAAATATAAGTAAACTCGCGATTCATATAAAGTAATTACTATTCCAATTTAAGCTCACCATAATTACGTCCCCTTCGTAAGCTTTCATTCATATTAAAACATTACGCTAAACGCTAAAGAACACACACTCTCATCATTTATAATAAATAAATCAAAATGTCATGATTCAAAGACCAAGTGAAAAAGCTAAGAAGCTTATCAGACAGCCTTACCTTGATGTACTATAACGTCACAGCCGTGGCCTTGACACGTATAGAGGACATTTTCAGTCGTGTCTTTAATATCACCACACACACAACACTTCTTAGTCATAGCTCGTAAAGAAAGGCTTTCTGGGTGGCCATCAATTAACAAAATCCGAAAATGAACGGAGGAAGTTTACGGACAATAACATAATTAGGTATTGCGTAAATCTAGTATCCGGTGTGTAACACAGACCGCATGGCTTTGTGGTGTGGGTACAAGATATTTACAAGGTAATGTAGAAAGTACATGACTTTTACATGAAGCTGTACCGCAAGAAACTAGTCGATTGAAAGTGTTCTGATCATCTGACGTAGTCTACCCTGTGTGGCTCGAGGGCTTATAAACTGTCTCCTTGATGGAACAAAAGTAACCTGAATGAAGTGTTAAAACTTTATACGTTACAATTTAATTTTAGTGCGCGGCCCTTAAAATTCATTATTTTACACGTTTAATACTTCGTAGGCCGGCTAGAAACTTACGGCGAAAACCTTTTGCCATTTTATGTACAGTTCACTATTAATAAACAAAGAGCAATATTTTATTGTAGTAATCTATTTCCCGTACAGTATGTCTTCACCGATAATGCCGCAGCAGCTGCCTGGTTCCAGTGTACTAGGGGGTGTGGCCAATGAGCGAGTTGACATGGATGCGCCGCCATTTTCCCGTGTATTTGTCGTGTGCAGTAAACATCACAGGGAAGATGAGCTGAGAGCAGCGTTTCAGGATTTTGGAAATATAGAAGATGTATGGATGGTTAAGGTATGTGCCCGTGTCTATATAACATGGTGTCCACTTGGGCTATTGGGGACAGTACTGAGTGGTCTCAATAGAGAGGTGGTCTCTTTAGGGAGGTCAATAGTGATAGCATTGTAGGGACAGTACTGAGTGGTCTCAACAGAGAGGTGGTCTCTTTAGGGAGGTCAATAGTGATAGCATTGTAGGAACAGTACTGAGTGGTCTCAATAGAGAGGTGGTCTCTTTAGGGAGGTCAATAGTGATAGCATTGTAGGGACAGTACTGAGTGGTCTCAATAGAGAGGTGGTCTCTTTAGGGAGGTCAATAGTGATAGCATTGCATCACTAGATAGTACTGTATCCATTAATTATGTTAACGCTATTCTTTCACACACATACATAGGACCGCATGACCAAGGAGAACAAAGGGATCTGCTATATCAAGTACGACAAAGCCTCTGCTGCTGCTCTGGCGATAGAAACACTGGACGGGAAATCTATAGGAGATGAACACAAGCCAATCAAAGTGAGGCATTTAATTAGTAGTATAACTTGAGAACGAAGCGTTACTTTGCAAATCCACAAATTGACATCCAAGAAAACATGACTAGAAGCCTTTAGAAACTCTTACTTGCACTTGATTGATCCCTAAGCAGCCGAACGCTAGCTTGTCTTATAATTATTGAGACCATACAGTAATATTGAATAATTATAACTGCAAACTCTCAACTGATTTTAACCTCGCTAAAAAGCTAATTAATAGGTTTTGGGTGTGTGATTGGAATGTTGCAAACTCATGTAGGTCATGTGTTAATGTGGGAATGCATTGCAGCACTTCTGTACCTGTGTGTGTCTGTACATGTACTGTGTATTCATAGATACTATAAATTACAGTAATGTATAGTATCTATGGTATTTCAGAATGTCTGTGTACATGTACAGTAAGCTGACCTATTGTGCAAGAAAGCAATTAGCATAACTGTAGCCTAAATATATTAGTGTTGGAGGGAGTGGGAAGCCAATGTCATTACTAGGGCCTCAGGGCACTAACAACAGACCACTTACTACTGCCTTCACTATGTGGTGGAGAACAACAGTGGATTTCAGTGGATTGCAACAGAGAATTGCTGATAATGATTATATTACATCTTTTGCAAGTCTGCAATCCACTGTATGTATCGTAATGACTAGGGACAGAATAGGTGTGGCTTAGTGGTTAGGGTGATGGCTTAGTAGATCACATTATAGATTCGGTGTGGGTTCGATTCCCTCTTGGGGGATTTCTTTACAAATCAGTTAGTAATTTCCCTAAATTTTGAACACATCATACTCCTGTCAAGTACACAATCAAGTTGGGGCGTCGCCCGGTTTCTGTGAAACTTATGTTGGGGCGTCGCCCAGTTTCTCGTTTCACAGAAACCGGGCGACGCCCCAACATGCCCTTTTAGGTAGAGATTAGGTCTTCTCAGATATGCGCTAGAATTATTCATTTTGTAGAAGTAGAAGTGGCCGAAATAATTAATTTCCCCTTTCAGTTTGGGCCAGATAATATCTGGCAATTGTGGTTTTGCTGTTTGGCAATTCTCTGTTGCAGGTCCACTGTACAATATTTCACTTCACTGAAATGTTTAGAAAGTCAACCACTACACTACTCAGTAGACCACACTATAGGCTCTGTACACTAGCTACAGTGCACACGGTGGGACCACACTATAGGCTCTGTACACTAGCTACAGTGCACAGTGGGACCACACTATAGGCTCTGTACACTAGCTACAGTGTACACAGTGGGACCACACTATAGGCTCTGTACACTAGCTACAGTGCTGACAGTGGGACCACACTATAGGCTCTGTACACTAGCTACAGTGCACACAGTGAGACCACACTATAGGCTCTGTACACTAGCTACAGTGCACACGGTGGGGCCACACTATAGGCTCTGTACACTAGCTACAGTGCACACAGTGGGACCACACTATAGGCTCTGTACACTAGCTACAGTGCACACGGTGGGACCACACTATAGGCTCTGTACACTAGCTACAGTGCACAGTGGGACCACACTATAGGCTCTGTACACTAGCTACAGTGTACAGAGTGGGACCACACTATAGGCTCTGTACACTAGCTACAGTGCTGACAGTGGGACCACACTATAGGCTCTGTACACTAGCTACAGTGCACACAGTGAGACCACACTATAGGCTCTGTACACTAGCTACAGTGCACACGGTGGGGCCACACTATAGGCTCTGTACACTAGCTACAGTGCACACGGTGGGACCACACTATAGGCTCTGTACACTAGCTACAGTGCACACGGTGGGACCACACTATAGGCTCTGTACACTAGCTACAGTGCACACGGTGGGACCACACTATAGGCTCTGTACACTAGCTACAGTGCACACGGTGGGACCACACTATAGGCTCTGTACACTAGCTACAGTGCACACGGTGGGACCACACTATAGGCTCTGTACACTAGCTACAGTGCACACAGTGGGACCACACTATAGGCTCTGTACACTAGCTACAGTGCACACAGTGGGACCACACTATAGGCTCTGTACACAGTCTACGTATTACTGCAGGTCAATTGCATGTCTGCTTTTTTCTCTTTATAAGTGACAATTAAGAGTTGTGTAGTGTCCTGCTATGAAACATGTATATCCCTCAGTCCACCCACCCACACACACACACCCACACCACACCACACACACAGGCAATGATCGCCTCGTCCAAGAACTCCTCCATGAAAACAGACTACCAAGATGAAAGCTCTCGTAATCGACTGTTTGTCGTTTGCCCACGAGATTGTACCGAAGACGATTTAAAAGCAAAATTTATCGATTTTGGACATTTTGACTATTGCAACATCATTCGCGACAAAAACACTGGAGAGAGCAAAGGCTTTGGCTATGTTAAGTTCTCGAAAGCATCAACTGCTGCGATCGCTATGGAGAATTGTGATAAAAGTCTCAAAGCTATTCTAGCTGAGCCGAAATCAGCGAAATTTGCTCGTGAAGCAGCCGCAGCCGCAGTTGCTAAGGAACAACAAAGGCATTCGTTGAGAGATTCGTTTATGATGCAAGAATCAACGAGTCCTACGCATAGTACTATGGACCTCTTCCTGGGAGGTAACGGGGCCAGTAGCAGTCCCACGTATCAGGGGGGATCCCCTCGGTACCAACCACAGTCCACTAGCCCTGGTATCGAACTAGGTATCAATAATCGATTATTTGTCCTCGTTTCTCCAATCGTCAGTCAAGAACAGTTGAGTCGTCTTTTCGATCTAGTCCCTGGAATGGAGTCATGTGACCTGAAACGTAATCACGCTACTGGAGATTCTCGCGGTTTTGCATACGTTTCGTACACTTCTCTAAGTGCCGCCATGTACGCTCGCGAGAAACTCAACGGCTTTGAATATCCACCTGCCTCGAAATTAGTCGTGAAATATGCCGAAGACCCGCCCATCCATTACCCCCCTAGCCCCACGGCCGAACCTGTTTATTTCCACTCTGCCCCCCATTCCCCGCTACGCTCTCCAATTAAAGGATCTCCCGTCCGTTCTCTCTCCCCCGTCCGTCCCATGGTTACTAGGCAACGACGTCACTCGTTTAGCTCCGAATTTGACGGACGAGTGTTCTTCATTTGCAACCCCCAACCACCGGCAGAGCACGTACTACGCGATGTATTTGCTCGTTTCGGGCTCCTCACTGATATCTGGGTGGTGCGTGGAAAAAATTACGGGTACGCAAAGTTTACGACGCGGTCATCTGCTGAGGCAGCCATTACTGCTCTACATGGGATGGAGGTGTTCGGAACCAAGCTGAAAGTGATGCTGGCAGATCCACCACCAGAGGATGGGTCGAGAAATAAACGCCCACGTAAGTATGTACATGTGTGTATGAGGGGGCGTTGTTTCCGTGGGAACCACATTTATTTTATTAATTATAAAGTTACATGTTTTGTAATTAAGAGAATTGCAGTAATTTTATTAATACTTCGTTCTCCCTGTTAAACTTTTTAAGGTGTGTAATCGCCTGAGGCAGCAAAATTTAATACAGAGTGTAGCTATCAAATAATAATTTTTGAGTTGCACGTACTGAGGTTTTTATTGTAAGGCCTCGGTACGTAAGTTAAAGCTGCATAATGTGTAGTTAAAAAAGTTCATTTTGCAGTACGTATTTATAATAATGACATCACTATGACATCACTATGACATCACACCCATACTGTAGGAGTCCCCTATACTGACTTCACTGAGCACTGAAACAAACTAACAAGACTTGACGACACATTTGACAGACAATTTAGTTATTAGTAACTTACACAGTGACAAAACGAGATTGACTTTACGAAACGAAACACAATTGTATAACAATTATAACTATAATAATTATACATGTAGTACACAAAATGCTATTGCATGTTTATAATATAGTTAGTTAGTTAGTTAGAGCTAGGCTGCCGTATTTTATAGCTGTATATACAAATTATTTTATATGAATTTTTTTGTTTATTAAATTGCTGCTATGATTATACATGCTTGTACACCTCTTGTATGCGTGCGTGTGATTTCTGTGTACTTTTATACCTGTACGTACCGGTAATATATGTGTACATGCTTGACCCCACCCACACACACACGCCCACACAGATTGACGGGCGTACAAGCAAGCAAGGTCTTAATTAGGATCGAGCTAGATACGAATCAGAAATTAAAATCACTCAATCTTCTCTATATCATGTACAAATGGACAATTCACTTGACAACCTTGTATTTACATTTCCACTGAAATTACTTTTCGACATGTGATGGAGTGATTATCCGATAATTCACTGACCTCTGACCCCTGGCCAAGAGCTAGGACAAGCACTAATAACGTTTTTACAATTTGTATACAAGTCACAATTATCTCACTCATTCAATATTCACATTATCATAAATCATGAAAAATGAAAGATTGAAAAAATTTATGATCAATGATGCTGTTGGTACGTTAGTAGTACAGTATATCATACTGACTTATAGCTAGTGGGCTCATAGTGAAGGAACTTGCTGATGACTGGTGGCCTGGATGAGATCTGTATGAGTGTATGCAAAAGAAAAAAATTATGCAATAATGTAGCTCAAACAAGTATGTAGCCAATATTGATTTTCATACAAATACAACGTCATGTAGAAGTAGGAGGGGCATAAATTACATCACTGAAAATGAAGCTTGTACAATATTGTACGGACATGGTAGGATAGATCTTCAGTCATATTGGTCTGCCCATTATGAACTCTTAGTACATTGTAGTAGTACACTAAAGCCGAGAGCATACCATCACCTTCGATATTGTACAGTTCTGTAAGAGCTGACTCAAACTCTGCATTCAAGTATCCATCATCACCATCTCTGGAAGCATTCTTTTCCACTGTAGTAGTACACAAGTCAGTCTTTATCTCAGTGGTAGTAGTGTCTTGCTCATCAGTTGGTCCAAACGTTGACAATAGTGTTTGCATCTCCTGTAACTCTCGCTGTACAGAGGCCATCTCCGTGTCTAGTGAAGAGAGAGGAGACTCCACCGGGACCATCGCAGCTGTGTGTGGTGTGGGTGTGTGTGGGTGTGTATGTGTGTGTGTATGTGTGTGGTGTGGGGGGGCTTCATGGTTACACAAACGTACATGCAGTTAAATTTCTTCACAAGGAATAAAGGAAGTACCTAAAAATGGTATTAAACACGTGTGTTATCTACCAAAGGACTTCTCTATTTTATAGCAGACACACAATAGTAGTAATAATTCTCATATCTCCTCTGCCCCTCCCACTTCCTCACCTGCCCCTCCCACTTCCTCACCTCCTCTCTTGAAGTAATCCACAATAGTAGGAGACACACTCTTCCCACACACAGCCCTACCCCTCTTACTGACTGGCCTCACAACACGCCTCACTGGTAATGCCTTAGGCACCACTTGGACCACATTAGTATCAGGGCTCTTACCAAGACCAGCCTGTATTAGTTTAGTGGGGCTGACTTGTTTTGTACTCGTTTGCCGTCTTTTATTCGTACGTTTGCGAGTTTTAACTGGTTTCAAGGGAATGAAGTGTGTAGCTGGAATGGTAGATGATGTGTTGATGGCATTAATAGGCTGCAATGTTGTCGATCGATTTATTGTAGCAGCCTTATCCCTCTGTCCTTGAGTATTAGAGGTAGCTAGTGGTTGTATACTGGCTGATGATACCCCTACAGTGTTGGTGAGAGGATTGGAAGATGTGCTCGTTAATAAAGTGCTCAATTGCGTTTGAATCGACTGAAGGAACGATGTCATAGCCGATGGTGTTGGTACATTTCCTTCGCTATTGATACCCAAACACCTGAGTAGCTGAGTCTGAGAGAGGCTCTGGGTACTGACAGCCTTTGCATTGGAAGGTGGTCTTCCCCTTTTCTTTCGTATCCCTTGAGATTGCTGATTAGTGGTATCTGTCAGCGAATGAGATTTCCCGTTATTTCTAGCAGCCTTCTCAGAATTCACAACTTTGTTTTCATTCTGCAAATCTTTTTTCTCGATTTTGATAAATTTATTCGATCTTTTTTGCTGCGAAATCGGTTCTGTCTTGATGGCTGTAAGCTCTTTAAAGACACATTGGGCTAGTCGCTCCTGGTTACAGAGTGCCACTAGTGACTCCGCCTCTGAGATGGCGTGCTGTAGGGAGGGTGGTCTGGGTCGGCCCGTCATAGAGGAACAGGATAATCGACCTTTGCCCTTCCCCCCGCGACGTCGTCGTCCTCGGCCTCTCTGAGAATGGTGGGTGGAGCTGCTTCTAGCCCGATATGGCTCAATCTGATAAATTATAGGGAATAAAATAGATTTAATTGCATATTAACCATTAAGACATTGGTTAGTAAGCACTAGCAAATTTCAGTACAACATACGTAGTACCAGGAGTACATAAAGATTATTATAAACTGTAAGTTATCTATACAAAATATACCACAGTGAATCCACTACTGTCCACCACACACACACACCCACACACCACACACTACCCACCTACACACTACACACTACCCACCTACACACTACACACACACACACGCCCACACACCATACACACCACACAGTGCACGTGCCTTCTCCTCTTGCATCCAGATGTGGGAACGATTCCGACCGAGAAACTCAACATGATAGATACAACCCTCCCTCTCCTGCATCACATGATCCATGGCAGACCACGGGTCAGGACTCACAACAGCTGGCCATCTAGGGAGGGAGGGGGGCAATACAAATATTGATGATTACCGGTTAACTGGCAATTTGGCAAATTTTACCGAAGATTTGCCAAATTAAAGTAAGTATTGGACATTGGATAATCGGGCTGTCGAAGGTAGCTATACTTAAACTGCATTTTCAGCAGAAAATCCTTAATAAACGCACTAAAATCTTACCTACAAACTGACATCATGCAGTTGCTTACAAAAGTATAATTATGTAACTAAAAAACAGTATTTTCCAATATGAAAATACTCAGAGATGCTAAACATCTTGTGCTGCAGTCACTTACTGTGGGTAGCTGCTCATTTTGGCCCAGACCAGAGCCCCTGGTTCCAGCCGTGTGAAGGTGAAGGCTCTCTTGTGAGATACCTCCCACCTCTCCTCCGCCAGGTCACATGACATGTGGGGGGAGGGGTGCATAGTGCAGTACCACTCCCTACAGAGAAATACACAATAATGATATGGTTCTAGTGAGACCAGCAACTATTGGTGCCCTTACAAAAATTAAGTATGAGGTAAATACAAGATTCTCTCCAGACGTCAATAAAGGTGATGGCATAATTACGTATATGCAGTGGTAGGCTGGTATGTAGGGAACTACTTTTCAAGGGCCTGGAGTCGAGACTAATGCTATATCCTCAGAGATGTTGATAGCAGGAGGTTAACTGTACAGCACTACTATTGAATAAATGCACGTACATTGCAAAAATGTAATTGAAATTGCTCTATAAAGTGAAATATTATAACTCACTTTGATTGGTCGATGACAGTGTTGGGTGGTAGCCTCCTCCACTTTCCACACTCTTCACGCTCACATTCCACCCATACCACACGCTCCTCGTCATCACTACTGTCACTACTATCACACGAGCACTGCTCCACATCCCCTCCCTTCTTACAAGACGTCCTGTCATCATCTTTATTGACCTCCGGAGAGAATCTCGTATTTTCTTTATCAAGCTCCATGGCAATTTGATTCTGAATTTTGTTGTAATCTTTTTTAACATTGTTTGTAAAAATTTCTTCAGTGGCCGAATTTTCGTTGGCTGCTTGAGTTAGTGCAGGGGTAGGAAATGGTGGTGATATTATAGTGATGTCATTTTGGTGAGGGGTACTAGGGCCTCTGGAGGATAAGAATGGAGTGGGGGGAGGGACTCCAGCTGCAAGACAAAAAAAGAAAATGTGGAAAATTATGAGAAATTATATACCAATTGAAAAAAGTATGCCTGGTATAAAAAGTGTAGTATAGTTTTATGCTTACCTTTCTTTCTAGCAGCTCTGGTAAGCACAGCTCCATTGTGTTGGCAGGGGAACTCCATTTTCCCTCACAGTGCCCAGCTACAGCTGTCACGCCCACCGATTAGAATAGACCACGCCCACACAAATAGATGTGTGGGCGTGTGTGCTGACCCGCCCACCACTCTTCAGATATGGGCGTGGTACACGTGAAATTTGATCTTCTAAAGATAAAGTCAACAATAACCTCTTGTGTTTTAACCTAGCCCCTCTAGCTTTCTAGCTTTCTACACACGTTGGAAAAGGTATAACCACATTCTCATAGTAAGATATAGTCGTGTGTATGCTTGCTGGTGGTACTGATAGCTTTCCAAGCCTATAGTAAGTTGAATAGGACTGGTACTTGTTTTCATACTTGTTTTTAATTGAAGGTATTGGTGACTCAAGCTGCCCACTCTCCTGTGCCGTACAAACATGGCCATGATGTCAATGGTTCATAGGATCTATGACGTGAGCCACACACACATACACCACACACACACACACACACACACACCCCACACCACCACACACACATCACACACACATTAAGAATCCTTCCAGAACTTTGATAGGCCTTGTCTAGAGCTACAGAATGCATCTCTTAGTTTTGATATTAATTGCTTTTTAGTGAAGTTATGACCTCCCGAAAGTAGCTTGCCAAATTAAGTATTTAATAATTATAGTAATTTGTCACAACGGTACGGTTCATGTGTTTTCTTTATTGCCTCCTCCAGATGCCACTTGTCCAGGCGTGTTTTGAGGGCAACGTGGTTCAGTTGACCGAGCTGATTGGTCAGCGGGAGGACGTCAATGCTCTGGTGAGGGTGTGAGGGGGCGGGCATGTGTGGTGTGTGAGGGGGCGGGTGTGAGGGTACTAGTGTGTGGAAGGTATATTTGGCAATTAGTTGAGAACTTGATGGCTTTTGTGGTGAAATATCTGCATTCTAATATCACTGCAGTCTGATTCAGGCTCATGATTACATGACACATGGTATAGTGCCAACCACCCACCCACTCCACACACACAACCCTAATACACACCCACTCCACACACACACAGGACTCTGAGAAACGCTCGCCCATGCATGCTGCTGCCTACTGTGGGGAAACTGAGTGTCTCTCTGCACTCATCCAGTCAGGTGAGACAGTACATATACATGTAGACTGCACTGTGATTTGCTCTAGCCAGTGTGTGTGTGTGTGTATATGTGTGTGTGTGTGTGTGTGTGTGCGTGTGTGTGCGTGCGTGCGCGTGTGGGTGCGTGTGTGTGTGTGTTTATTATTTATTGTTGTGTAAGCTATCATTACAGAAATCCCTGATAGTGTACCAATACTAAGTCACCATTACTGTTAGCTTTAACTAGAAGACCATAAATAGGCTCCTATTGTATTGTACTGTATGCACCCCTCACACCGCCCCCTCACCCCTCACCACTCACACACCCTCACAGGAGGCAAGGCTAACCTCAAGGATGCTCAATGGCTCACCCCCCTCCACCATGCTGCCGCTAGAGGTCACGAGGGCACTGTCAAGGAGTTGATGCGTAACCAAGCCGACGTGATGGCGCGTGATCGCACGTGGATGACCCCACTCCACCTAGCTGCTTATAACAACCACGTCCAAGTCGCTGGTAAATATTGAGGGGTGTGGGGCAAGTGGGTGTGGCTTGGTGTAGTTGAGCTAGAGCCCTTGTAATGTAGGTATGGATATAATTATTATCAGCCTTTTGTTGGTCTTTATAAAAGAGGAAGGAACTACATGTATATGATGATGATGATCGATTGTCATTTTCTCTGTTGGTTTTTCCTTCATAACTTCCTGCCGTTATGTTGATTCAATGTTATATTACTACACACACACACACACACACACACACACACACACACACACACACACACACACACACACACACCACACTCACACACACACACACACACACACACACACACACACACACACACACACACACACACACACACACACACACACACACACACACACTCCCACCACCCACACACACACACACACACACACACTCCCACCACCCACCCACACACACACACACACACACGCACACACACACACGCACACACACGTGTAGAGGCCCTTATTCCATATATGGGCAACAGCCTGGATGTGGGAGACCGCTCAGGCAAGACAGCTCTCCACCATGCCGCCTATAACGGGCACATTGAGATGGTGTCTCTGCTACTGGTGAAAGGATGCAATCCCAAGGCTGTGGATAAGAGAGAGAAGACTCCACTCAACCTGGCCGCCTTCATGGGTGAGGGGGTGGGTCTGAGGGGTGGGGATGTGTGGGGTGAGGGGGTGGGGTTGTGAAACAGCTCTGTAAAAGCATTCCAAATAGCATAATTATGGTACTGACATTAATTAGATGTCTGTAGATTGTTTTAGCTGTACACTGCAGCTGTTACAATTTTTACATACCTCTCACACCACCCACACCCACCCACACACTAGGTCACTGTGACTGCATCAACTCTCTGGTGGGTAGTGGTGCTGATGTCAACTCCAAGGACAAGAAACAGTACACGCCCCTCCACTCTGCCGCTGCCGGGGGACAGTCCCATGCTGTCAAACTACTCCTGGAGCTGGGCGCTAATGTGAGGGGTGTGGAGTGGGCGTGTGTGTGTGTGCTTAGCCTTCTACACAAGAGCTCGATTCTATGCTACTACATGTATAGTAAAACGGCGCCACTCTAGTTAATTTTAGCGCCAACATGAGCACTCAAGTTTTTCTTGGCTCTAATTATGTGTCAAATGAAGCCATTAAAGCTATTTATCGTGCAATGTTCACTCAATGAGGCGCTAGTTGAGGCTCATGTATTTTTCTCCGTTATATTTGTGTGCTAAGAAAAATCAAATTAATCATGTGTCCTTTATTACAATTTTTTACAGTAACTAAATTTTGAACCTGCTCCATAGTACATGTATATAGCACTTCAGTATACATGTACCGTGTATATGATCTCGTACCCCCCCCCCCCCTCTGTAGGCTGACTCGATCAACCTGTTTGGTTGTACTCCACTCCACGTTGCGTGTAACAATGGCCAGGACATTGTGGTGGACATACTCCTCCAGTACAAGGTGGCCGTGAACGCACTCAACAACAAGGTTGGTCAATCCTGTCTCTACGTAAGCTCATACAAGTGCTGTAAATGTTACTTTAAGATTCATGCAACTCTTGTCATCAGTAAGTCATCACTCAATATTACCCCCCACATAGGGCCAGACCCCCACATACACTCAATCTTACCTCCCACACAGGGCCAGACCCCCCTTCACTACGCTGCCTTCTCTCATCACGGTGCTCTGTGTATGGAGTTGCTTGTCAAGGCAGGGGCAGACCCCAACGTGCAGGACAGCGAGGGACGCACTCCACTGCACATGACTGCACTGCATGGCTTCTATCTCAGAACTGAGACGCTCATTAGGCACGGTATGTTAGAGGGGAGGGGGGGATAAGCGTGTGTGTGTGTGTGGGGGGGAGGGCAATAAGCTGTGTGTGTGTGTGTGGGGGGGGGAGAGCAATAAGCTGTGTGTGTGTGTGGGGGGGAGGGCAATAAGCGTGTGTGTGTGTGTGGGGGGGGGTAATAAGCTGTGTGTGTGTGTGTGTGCACACGTCTGTCTGTCTGTCTGACTTGAAGGAATGTCCAATTTCACATACATTTTGTAGCCTTTTGAAAGGTCTATCTAATGACCAGAATTGTTTCATTCTCAAAGAAAAGGCATCATGTGATGTCCATGTGGGCAGGGTGTATTATATCATCAATTTCGTGCTATCCATGAACATGCATGCATACGTAATTTAGAAATATTCTGGCAATTATTATCGTAATAATTATCTTCAGGTGCTCGGGTTGATGTGGCTGACAAGCAAGGGAACACTGCTCTGCACATCGCAGCTCGTCACGGCCACGAGTCGGTTACCAAGACGCTGGTTGCCAATGGCGCCGACCTCTTGCGTAGAGGTGCCGGTGGTATGCTTCCCATCCACATGGCATGCCTCAGTGGTTACTCTGACTGTGCGGACAATCTCGTCCCTAAAGGTGAGTGTGTGTGGTGTGTGTGTGATGTGTGTGTGTGTGTGTGGTGTGTGTGTGTGTGTGTGTGTGTGTGTGTGTGTGTGTGTGTGTGTGTGTGGTGTGTGGTGTGTGGTGTGTGTGTGTGTGTGTGTGTGTGTGTGTGTGTGTGTGTGTGTGGTGTGGTGTGTGTGTGTGTGTGTGTGTGTGTGTGTGTGTGTGTGTGTGTGTGTGTGGTGTGTGGTGTGTGTGTGTGTGGTGTGTGGTGTGTGTGTGGTGTGTGGTGTGTGTGTGTACAAAACTTATCACCTCACTTGAACAAAGTATGTAGTGCCACAAGCAGAAAGCCTTAACAGACTGTGTCATACGTACTCATTGTGTTTGTTTTTGTTGCCTCCAGATCACGACATCTCCACGGAGGTGGATGATGACCACCACACTTGTCTACACGCTGCCGCCTGTGGGGGGTAAGTGATTAGGGGGGCTCTGTGGGGGGTAGGTACTCAGGGGGGCTTTTTGTTCAGTGTGTGTACATGTACAAGCTACAAATTGCATCATTTTGCTTCTAAATTGTACGTTATGGATTCTCCTAGCTACCCCCACACACACACACCCGCCCACACACACACACACACAGGAGCAGTGAGTGTGTGGACCTCATCATGCGTCTGGGATGCTCCGTGAGTTCAAAGGACAAGTTAGGCCGCACCCCCCTCCATTATGCAGCGGCCACGGCTCAGTATCAGTGTGTGCTCTCCCTCGTGGCCAGTGGTGCTTCTCTCACTGTGGCGGACAAGCTGAACCGAACACCACTCCACTATGCTGCCACTGCTGATGGGGACGCCAAGTAAGTCCAGGGATATGTTGATTGCTTTGCTTTGCCCCACCAGAACTTTAATCTGAGCATATCATGTGATAGGCCTTGTCTAGAGCTACAGAATGCATCTCTTAGCTTGCCAAATTGTTTATTTTTTCTGAGGCTATTCGTATTTGAGAGGCCATAACTTGTATTGCGAATGTCCGATTTCCCCAAAAATGATTGTATTTTGTAGTTCTTTGATAATGCTTCAATGGTGTGTTTAGGTCAGCGATTGCTTTCGGCTCCAAATCTTCTGTTTTTGGCAAAAACCATTCCCAGTATATGTTATATGAGTATATCTCATGTGCAGTTGTGTGACTCACTTGTTGCGTAACTTCTCTGGCCCCACCCCCTTCACCACGGATACCAACGGCTTCACCCCACTCCACTACGCAGCCTCGTACGGTCACAAGATGGCCGTTCAGATGGTGAGTGATAACTTGTCTGTAGTTTACGCTAACAAATCTTCTTCTCCTCTTTTAGTTCCTCGACTATGCTCCGGGGGAGAATCTGACGACAGCACCATCTGACATGGCCACAACGCCTATGCATCTTGCTGTAAGTGTGAGGCACTATAAAATTATTATATTTTAAAAGAAGTGCAAATAATTGTTATGTAGAATAGTACATACACAGTGATGTGCCCACACTGGTTGGTGGGTGTGGTCGGTACTGACCACGCCCACACTGGTCGGTGGTGGTGGTTGGTACTAACCACGCCCACACTGGTCGGTGGTGGTGGTTGGTACTAACCACCTCATAGGACTACATTGTATGTCAGGCTATAAAAGGCAAATTGATTGAAAATGGCTGCCACTTTTGAACGTTCTGTGCACATCATTGGTAGTATTTTAGTTTATTTTACTTCCGTTCTCCAGTATTTACTTTCCTCTCCCACACACTCCACACACCTCCCACACACCTTCACACACCACACACACACACACCCCACACACTGTGTAGGCGTACCACGGTCACTTTGGCATCCTGGGGGAGCTGGTGTACAAGTATGGTGGATACATCGATAGCAAGGATGAGAAGGGACGCACACCCCTAGACCTGGCAGGGTTCAAGGGTCACAAGTGAGTTACAAATTCCTTAGTTTTGGATGTTTAGTGAAATGATTGTGCACATTTGAAATGCCACTCACGCCCACACCACCCACACACACAGGGACATAGTGGAGTACCTTCTGAGCAACGGAGCATCCCTATTGGTCCATGACATCGTGACCAAGCGTACACCTCTTCATGCAGCTGCCTTCAATGGACACATGGACACGGTGCAAGCCATGCTCAAGAATATGACCAGCACTGCACACATCGACTGTGTTGACATGCTCGGAAGGTGTGTGTGTGTGTGTGTGTGTGTGTGTGTGTGTGTGTGTGTGTGTGTGTGTGTGTGGGCGGGCATCTATTAATACTGTATACTGTTGTTGTGAGCAATAATAATGTTACTCTGTTGTTGGTACTGTACTATACTCGGGGCTACTTATAATTACCCCCCACATAGGACCCCCCATGACTACCTTTTTATTACCCCCCCCACATAGGACCCCCCTGATGCTGGCAGTGAGCAACGGCCACAAGGACGTCACTCAGCTGCTGGTAGACCATGGTGCTCATGTGGACTCCACTGATAAGCATCTCAGGACTGCTCTACACAGAGCCGTAAGTGGGCGGGGCCAGGAACACGATAGTAGCTATCATAATAACGGGTATATTTTGAGGGTGTAAACTTTCACGGAAGACAGTTAGAAAGGTTTTCGCGATTTTCGCAGAATAGCAGCCTTTTTGCATGGATGTCGGCAATATTAAATTTGTGTTTAAAAAAAAACACTTTTGATTCTCCCCCCCCCCTACCAGGTTGCCAACGGTTACGAGGAGTGTGTTGAGATCCTCCTCCACTCTCGTGCTGACCCCACCCTCCGTGACACGATGGGACGCACTGCCGTACATTTTGCTGCTTCTTGTGGTCATTATAACCTCGTAGAGGTCCTGCTCAAGTCCGGGGGTTCACCTTCGACCCCTGACAAGCACGGCTACACTCCCGTGCACTGGGCAGCTTATAACGGACACGATAAATGTCTGGAGGCTCTACTAGAGGTGGGCGTGGCACCTCTTTAATATTGTTTTACCCGTGTTTAATTAGATACCGTATAGCTAGAAATTTCTGTGGCCCAAAAATTCTGCAAATAGCTGTAAAAAGACTTTCTGTGGATAATATTTCTGCGAATTAAACTTCAACTGTTAAATTAGGCGTGGTTAATAAGATTTGCGGATGATATTTCTGCATTTACTCGCTCATTTGCAGAATTTGCAGAATTTTTGGGCCGCAGAAATTTATAGCTATAGGGTATCTTATTGTTACTGCGGGTAAGTGTAGATAGATTATACACACTCATTTTATTTGAGGTTTAAAGCAATTGATTTTTGCGCTGATTTTCAGTAAAATATTATGATTACACTGATGGTGTGGGTGTGTGATAGTGTGCCTCCCCCCTCAGCAAAATGCGGATGTGACAGCTGGCAACCCCTTCTCCCCGCTACACTGTGCTGTGTAAGTGGGCTAATGATAATGATTAGTTGAATTTAATAAAAGCAAAAGCCAAAATTCCATTATTTTGGTAGCTATCTTTGAGAGCCCGTAATTTGTGTTCAGATTGTCCAATTTCATTGATGCATTCAATAGCTCTCAGAATTACCTTTCCAATGATGTGCAAGTTCCGTGATTAGTCGAAATCCACCAATTTCCACAAAAGCAAAGACCGTAATCATAATTATAGCCTCTCAGTTTTCAAGTGCAGTGTAGCCAATACTATCATATTAATTTTAACCCCTCTGTTCCCAGCAAACGTATATCATATTTAACCCCTCTGTCCCCATGCAGCATCAATGACAACGAGTCTTGTGCTGAGCTCCTCATGGATCGCCTAAACAAGGATGACATCAACTCCACTGATGATCACGGCCGCACTGCCATTCATGCGGCTGCCTTCAACGACAATGGCGAGTGTCTTCAGCTCTTGTTACGTCGGACTGATTCTGCTGACGTTGCAGATAAGCAGGGGCAGACTCCGCTAATGATTGCAGCACGTCACGGCCACTCGAGCACTGTCGGTGAGTGGGTGGGCGTACCTTAGCAACCGTTGCTATGTCTCTACACGTACACAATAATTTATTTACGCCCACGCACAGTGGCAAGAATCTTGACTAAGGAAATTGATAACTCTGTGTAAAATAATAATTTTAACTCAGCGTTTTTAATACGTACATGTACATGATGTAGATAGCAGTTAGTTGACTAAGTGTTGATCAGATCTCTTAGACATTATCCAAAAGGGAGGTTTCATTTGAAACCACTGAAACTCCCCCTGGATCTGCCACTGCCCATAATGCCAGAGTTAATATAATTATGCACTTCCTAAGATAGCTTTGAGGATAATTTAAGCCTCAAGACTAAAATAACCACCACATTAGACCTAGTTTACATGTACCACATAAAAGAGGAACATTTGTGTGCGTTGAATTTAGATTAAGGATTGAAAATATCCACCACTTCGAAATTTCTCGTCCTTCCTCTATTACAGATCTGCTGACGTCTTGTATGCCTCCTGTGAACCTTGACCTTGGCCATGTGGACGAGAATAAGAACACTGCTCTTCATTTGTCGTGTCTCCAAGGTCACGAGGAATGCGCCCTGGCCATACTCGACAAGTGTCCGTATGATCTCGTCTACGTTGCCAATGGAAGTGAGAAGACGTGAGTAGCTATATATACTGCGTTCAGGATTCTACAAAACGCTATTTGGGCTTTTAAATCGCATAAAAACTTCCTAAACAGTGTCTAACTATTATTTATACTCTAAAGTAATTTATTTGCTTTTTTTTTTGTGTCTTCTATAATACTGTGGGGTTAAGAGTTTTGTTTTTGTTTAAGTTCAACTACTGTCTACCCACACTATACACCCACACACACACACCCGCCCACCACTCACACACACGCCCACACAGCCCCCTCCACATTGCGGCTCAGTCTGGTCTGGTGCGTGTAGTGAAGGAGCTCATAAACAAGGGCTCTGATCTCAACGCTAGGGACGAGGACGGTGAGACACGCCCACACACACACACACACACCAAATAGATGGCAATACATGATTTTGTAGAGGTTGTCTAGCGAAGGCTAATTGTCTGGGAGCCATGTTTTGGTGAAGTCAATATCGCATTTCTAGTATCATTCTCTGTGCAATGAAATGTATAGCCCTATAATCGTGCATGTATCATCAACAACCCCCCCCCACACACACACACACTTCACACACACACACACACAAACCAGCCACACACACACACACACACTTCACACACCCCACACACCCACACACACAGACAACATCCCGGCTTTGTGCTGTGCCGCCAATGCTGACGTGGCAGAGTGCCTGGAGTGCCTCCTGCAGGCCATGCTGGGACAGAGGGGGGTGCCCCTGTAACTACCCCCTCCTATAGTTCGTTAGCTCGTTAGTGAAACTCTCTTCTTGAAACTGTAGCTAGTTATGATTATTACGATTTCTATTTAATTAATTTGTAGGTATTACACATTATTAGTATTAAAATAATTATTATTGAAAAATAATTATTATTGAACAAGGTCAAAATGAGTATAATTAACTCAGTTAATGCGATATAGCTATTAAAACTGCATGTTCTTAGTAATTAATCTTGAACCAAAAATCCTTCGCAATCTTTTCCATTTGTTCACGATTCAATGTGACCATATGTTCTTTGTCAAATTCTTTGTCAGTCCATCCCAGGAGACGATAACCTTGCCGAAAATCTTCCTTGCTGACAACTCCATTGCCATCCATATCCAACAAATCAAATAAAGTCTCGGATACGGTAGTGAGCACGAGCTCTTGATTACGGAGCATTCGTCGCAAATCTCCAGCAGCCATTTCAGCAATTTTTGCAAGAAATTCTAAAGTATTGAGTGTATCATAATCTCCCATCAACTTTCTCTGTTTATCAGTGGCCGCTCTGAATGCATCCACTGCCTTGGGACTTGATCGATCTTTGTAATACTCGAGTAGTGCTTCGGTTGGCCTTCTGTGATCTTCCATAGTGATGTAGCCATCTTTGTCAGTGTCTAACTTGCTGAAGAGCATCCTCACTTTTTGATTGCACCATCCCTTGCTTCCAAGGAAGTCCTCGGCTGTTAGCATGATTGCAGTTCTAGACATGATCTCTCTCTTCGATGTTGATTCTTGCAGCAGAACATTGCTTGCAACAGGTCTCAGTGAGCATGCGCAGTATGTGGACGCTCTCATTGGTTGAGTAACGCCCATGTGCATAATCAATAACAATTGAGTTGGTAATGATCGTCAAGTTATTTCAGAACAATTCGCTAATAAAGATATCTTCTTCACATTACAATCGCACAAACAGACACAAACCACAACATTAAGATGCCCCTATAATTATAATACTATCCCTATAACAAGTGTTCTGCCAGTACACAATAATATTTATATAATGCTAGAGTTTCTGGTGGAGCTCTACTGGGCTAGTTTGTCTGCGGCTGCCAGGACATCGTCAATGTTTCCTACCATGTAGAAAGCCACCTCAGGGATATGGTCCAGTTCACCTGCAATATGAGGGGGGAGGGGAGGGGTTAGTTTGATTCTTTATACTATAATAATACACTGCTATGCACAAAGACACAGTATTGGACCTAAAGTCATCTATATAATTTTTATGTACATATCGGTTTTTTTGCCCAAAAAATGAATTTGAACACAGTTTGTCAAAGTCAATAATTATTATCTAGCACCAATACACAAAGTTACTGTAGTCTAGTCAACTAGGTATATGAATTGGCATTCTGTATGATTATACCACACACCATTGATGATCTTCTTGAAGCCACTGATGGTGTCTTCCAGTGAGACAAGCTTGCCTTCTTTACCGGTGAATACCTCTGCCACTTGGAAAGGTTGCGAGAGAAACTTCTGTATCTTTCTGGCCCTAGACACGGTGAGTTTGTCATCCTCAGAGAGCTCATCCATACCTAGAATGGCGATGATGTCTTGCAGGGAACGGTAGTCCTGAGAAGTTAGGGAAAGAGGGGGCACCATTGTTAGGTACATTTAACTATGGTCAAGGACAGTGACTATTTGGTGTGTGTGTGGGCGTGGGTGATGACTTATTTCTAAGTAGACAGTCAAAAGACATATCGAGACAAGCACAAGTTTAAGTTTAAGCAATATCTTAGACACTGTGTGGATCAGTTGATAAGAAATGATAATCATAGTCTGGCTCAGTTGAAACACGGATATAGTTACATCATCTCCACACATCAAATACAACCAAAAGTAGACCTACATACAATAGCTAAACTACTGGCCATTAATTTCCAACTATTCACTCACTTGTAGAATCTTCTGTGTTCCTCTGGCCACGTTGTAATGTTCCTCTCCTACAATATTAGCGTCCATGATACGGGAGGATGAATCCAGAGGGTCCACTGCAGGGTAGATACCCAGCTCAGAGATGGCTCGAGATAACACAGTGGTGGCGTCAAGATGTGCAAAGGTAGTGGCCGGGGCAGGGTCAGTTAGATCATCAGCCGGTACGAAGACAGCCTGTGTGTGGTGTGTGTGTGTGGGGGGGGATGACTTATTTCCAAGTAGAGTATAATACAGTCAAAAGACATTATCGAGACAAGCACGAGTTTAAGCAATATTTTAGACACTGTGTGGATCAGTTGATAAGAAATGATAATCATAGTCTGGCTCAGTTGAAACACGGATATAGTTACATCATCTCCACACATCAAATACAACCAAAAGTAGACCTATATGCAATAGCTAAATTACTGGCCATTAATGTCCAGCCCATGAGGTAACCTACCTGTACGGATGTGATGGACCCCTTGAGGGTGGTGGTGATCCTCTCCTGCATACTGCCCATGTCAGTGGCCAGGGTGGGTTGGTATCCAACAGCAGAGGGGATACGACCCAACAAAGCCGACACTTCTGAACCAGCTTGGGTGAACCTGCCAAAACAAAATCACACAAATTATGAATGGGTAAAGGTCGTCAACGGAACTAGTGTTAATTAGGTGTGGATCAGTTGAGTAAAGAAATGGTAATCAGTGTCCAGTTGTTACTGGCTCAGGTGAAACACGGATATAGTTACATCGTCTCCACACAAACACACACACACACACACAGAAGTATTCTTTGGGTATTATCTGTATTACACAGCTACACACACAAGTCTAATAAAAATCTCTCCTCACACACACACCCACACACACACACACACCTACACACACACACACACACACACACACACCTACACACACACACATGTACCTGAAAATATTGTCAATGAACAGCAGTACATCTTGTCCCTCCTTGTCTCTGAAGTACTCAGCCACTGTTAGTCCAGTGAGAGCCACTCTAGCTCTGGCACCTGGGGGCTCGTTCATCTGACCATACACCAGCGCCACCTGTGGACACAGTAGAGAAACACACTCGACATAATGATCTGTTACAGTATTATTGTATAACAGAACGACCGTTAGAAAGGTTTTCGTGGATTTAATTTTCGCGAAATAGCAGCCTTTTGCAACATGCATGCATGCGATATTAAATTTGCTGGTATAAATGTTTGCGGTACATGCTTAATCAGCGAAAACCACTTAGTACCCGCTATACGACACATACAGTGGAGCCTCTAGCTCTTGATGGCCAACAGGCTAGCTGTGATATGAAGGTCAGGCACCTAGGTCCTATCTGAAAAGCTTGTACAAAACAACCTCTCAACAAAGACGAATGAGCCGTACGGATATGAAAGTTTTATTAATTATTGTTTCAAGCATTCGAAAGCAGCACTGCCAAGGCAAACTTTATCAGATCTATTCTAAACGGGATCTACTGCATGTTTGTATCTACAATAATCACTTTTTAAACTGAAGTAGCTACATGATAGTGTCCATGTGTACGTACCTTGGAGGTATCGTCCTTAAGACTGATGACCCCACTCTGGATCATTTCGTGATAGAGATCATTTCCCTCGCGAGTTCTCTCCCCCACACCAGCAAACACTGAGCAGCCACCGTGCACACGCACCACGTTGTTGATGAGCTCCATGATAACCACCGTCTTGCCCACACCAGCACCACCAAATAATCCTGTGTGTGTGTGTGTGGTGTGGGCGTGTGTGTGTGTGTGGGGGGGGTAGGCACATAGCCACAAGCAATTTATATGTACATAGCAATATCTTAGACACTGTGTGGATCAGTTGATAAAAAACGATAATCATAGTCTGGCTCAGTTGAAACACGGATATAGTTACATCATCTCCACACATCAAATACCGTATAGCGGGTAATTTTCGTGGGGTAAAAAATTCGTTCAACTCGAGAAACGGTGGTTTGTCTTGTTGCCTGCTTGCATTCCTACGTTCCGGTAAGCCACGCCTACGTTAAAATTTCGTGGAGGTCAGCTTGCCCACGAAAATAACGAATATTTTACCCCACGAAAATTACCCGCTATACGGTACAACAAAAAGGATGTTAAATTACTGGCCATATTATATAAATTCTTACAACCAACCACCATGCAGTTACAGTTACAAGCATGTTATACCATATAGCGGGTATATTTCGAGGGTATAAACTTTCATGGATTGACCGTCAAAAAGATTTTCAGGGATTTAATTTTCGCGGAGTAGCAGCCTCTCTGCATGCATGCGATATTAAATTCGTGGGTATAAATGTTTGCGGTACATGCTTGATCAACAAAAACCGCGAACATTTATACCCTCAAAATATACCCGCTATACGGTACATTACAGATTTGTGAGCAAAAGGTGCAGCTAGCTAGACAGTAAATAAACCTTCTTGGGCCTAAGCTAGCACGTGCAATTTTTCAGTAATATAAATCCTCAAACATACCAATTTTGCCTCCCCTAGCGTAGGGTGCAAGGAGGTCCACTACTTTGATGCCAGTGACTAGAATCTCTTGCTCTGTGCTCATCTCAATGAATTCTGGAGCTTCTGCGTGGATAGCAGCTTGCCTGTGTGTGTGTGGGTGTGGTGTGTGTGTGTGTGTGTGTGTGTGTGTGTGGGTGGTGTGTGTGTGTGTACAGAAGAACACAGTATCAGAAACAATGGATTTGTATATAAAGCAACTACTGATTAACTGACACCACAATACTTGTTAAGGCTGATAGGCTTTAAATAGGATTGGGACCACTTTTGTAGACTGTACACAAATGAAAGACCACTTCACACACACACCACTTCACATTCTATTCATGTAATAATGAACAGAGTATTCAATCAAGGCTCACAATCACACGTACATGAAGCCCTACAATACAACACAATACCACTCACGTCTCTGTTTTGATTGGTCCTCTCTCGTCAATGGGCTCTCCAATCACGTTCATAATTCGACCGAGTGTTTCGGGGCCAACGGGTACTTTAATGGGTGACCCAGTGTCCACACACACCTGACCACGCACTAACCCCTCTGTACCGTCCATAGCAATCGTACGCACGGTGTTCTCTCCTGTATATAAATGGGATGGTAAAAAATGTTTGGCTAACACGACAAAAATTGTAAGGACTGTATTCTCTTCTTGTAAATAAAGGGTAGGTTGCCTTCCTAAAATGTATGGTTTTTTGCGTGAAATACAACATTCTGTTCTAAATAAAGCCCCCCACTCACCCAGATGTTGAGCGACCTCAAGCACTAGTTTAGGTTCTCTGTTTTCCACTTCAAGTGAGTTCAGAATAGGAGGCAGCTCATCTTCAAACTGTACGTCCACCACGGCTCCGATAACGGCGACAATCTTCCCATTGGTCACTGTCACTGTCTTAACAGCTGGAGCACCATTTGAGTACGGTCTTCTGTGACCTGTGTGTGTGGTGTGGGCGTGTGTGTGGGTGACTATAAAAATTATGTACAGTGTACGAATCTGAATTTTTAAAAGTATGTGCCGAGGGTATTTAAACATATGTATGCACTAAAGCATGATTGTAAAAGGTGTTTGTATTTTGTATAGTGGTTGCAAAGGAATCAAAAACCTACTGGCAACTATTTATAGCCCAGGGGTACTATTCTCAGTGAAAACAAAATGGCGTCCGAGACAACATTGCTAAATACATCATTGAAGGCTAAGACTCACTCCATGAAGATAGCAGAGGTAGTGAAGCTCTTTGTGTGTGTCTAAAAGATCCAGCTAGCGGACCAGCTCTCAAGCCGTTCGAAACAAAGCGTCTGAAAACGGCAGACATCTTGACCTCCCCACTGTACAGAGCGTGTGATCGGGCATATACTGCGCATGCGCGATACCTTGAAAAGGGGCGTGTCTAATGCAATTGCAAGAGACGCGGTCGAGAGTTGAAAATTGACAGCTAATGATAGGTACAGTTCACAGTTCAGCTAGCTCGGAGCTCCTATAGAAAGTCTTGCCCTGCGGCGTACAGAGGTTAGTAGAGAGCTACCTGCTACCAAGCTGAGGAGACCGACAATAACTTGAAGACTGAATTCTGCCATTCATCCCATCTTCACTCAACTGTGACATAATTATACTTGGCAACAATAACAAGTAGTATGGCTCAGAACAAGACGACCACAAGCAAACCAACAGGTACATTACATAACATGTCCTTACATACACATACATCAGTTTATAAGATATCGAATCACTATGGTCTATGGTCAATATTGTCATATACTGTAATTATTATTTCTCAGTTTCTGGTGGTAGTAAGAGAAAGCTGGATTTTGATGATGGCAGTCGTACTCTCAAGAATAAGACCTTCTTCCTCGATCTAAAGGGATACAGAAACCAGGACCAACTTGAGAGAGAACTGACACGCCGAGGAGGACTGGTGCGTGTGTGTGTGTGGTGTGTGAGTGGGTGGGTGGGTGGGTGAGTAGGAGGACTGGTGCGCGTGGGGGTTTGTGGGTGTGAGTGGGTGGGTGGGTAAGAGGACTGGTGGGTGGGTAAGAGGACTGGTGCGTGTGTGTGTGGGGGTGTGTGGGAGTGGGTGGGTGGGTAGGAGGACTGGTGCGTGTGTGTGTGTGTGTGTGTGTGTAGCTCTGTGAGGCTGAAGTACTTATTTTCACTTTTGTTTTATTTTGCTACAGGTTGAGAAGTTCTTCGATGTTGGTGTCAAGTATTTGGTTACGAACCGTTCCCATGACGACTCGTCAACCCCCTCCCCCCGCCCCATCTCAACAGGGAAATCCCCCCTGGAGAGTGTGTCCCCTGTGGAGCCTGGGAAGAAGCCAGCCTATCTCACTAGAGCTGCAATGATGGTTGCTGCTTCAGTGAGTGTGTGTGTGTGGTGTGGGCGTGTGTTTGTGTGTGATTGATGTCTTCACAGTTTTCTAGATCTTAATTGTCCACTCTATTTATACCATTTTCACTTTTAATTCATCTTCCCATCACATGAACAGAAGAAAATATCAGGTAGCAAGAAAAATGTGGATTTGATTGCCATGGCAAAGTCCTGGGGCTGTAAAGTGATCTCATTGGACGCTCTATTGGCAGAGCTCAAACGATTGAAACCATTACCAAAAAAGGGTGGAAAAATAAAAGCAAGCTGTGGAGTTGGTGGGTTTATTATTATAAGTTGGCTTGGAATAACTTTGATCACTTTCTGTACTATACAGTGTCTGTCTGGCCACTCTTTTGATTACAGTCATTGTTGGTCTGCCCAAGTGCCACCATTATAATTATATAGACAAGTTTTACTGCATATTATTATAATATTAAAGGCTACGTACCATACACCAGGTAACTTTCAGGCAATTCGTTGTAAGCAATGAATTGCCTGAAGTTGCCTGGTTTATGGTGGCCTTATGACTACAAAAGTTCAGTAATGTTGTTTTCTCTGTCTTCTCCAGTTCATCACCTCAGAGCGCCCTATCTGAAGGTGGAGGACCAGTCTCGAGGGTACAAGCCTCTAGTCCACGAACCCAAGGTCTGGCCACGCCCACAACACAACACGTCACCAAACAGCTGTCCATTCGATGCCCCCAAAACCAAGCGTGAGTATTTCTATGACCACTGCCACTGTTGCAGTTTTTTTAATTATCTATACGACGCTATTAACATTGCCAAAAATAATCGTGCGTACCCAGTAGTGTCTGTAAATATATTTTTAATTCTTAAAAAATTATAAAATAATAATTATTGATATTGCTACCAAAACGTGTTGTCGTCTTTATTATCTCTCTCTCTCTCTTTGTTACCTCCAGCCCCATATTGTTCTGGTTCTCCTCGGAGTTCCCCTGATAGACCACGCTCCTTTCATCCCATGATCACTCGCTCAAAGAAACCTGGCTACTGTGAATGCTGCTCCCAGAGATATGAAGATCTTCCCATGGTAAGTCTGGCTGGCTATAAGTGGCTGTATTATAGAGGGTGGTCTTGCTAACACAGGTCCAAACACATGCTATGGAGAGACTTTGGGGCCCATTAACCTGGCTGTATTATAGAGGGTGGCCTGCTAACACAGGTCCAAACACATGCTATGGAGAGACTTTGGGGCCCATTAACCTGGCTGTATTATAGAGGGTGGTCTTGCTAACACAGGTCCAAACACATGCTATGGAGACTTTGGGGCCCATTAACCTGGCTGTATTATAGAGGGTAGCCTGGTCCAAACACATGCTATGGAGACTTTGGGGCCCATTAACCTGGCTGTATTATAGAGGGTAGCCTGGTCCAAACACATGCTATGGAGACTTTGGGGCCCATTAACCTGGCTGTATTATAGAGGGTGGCCTGGTCCAAACACATGCTATGGAGACTTTGGGGCCCATTAACCTGGCTGTATTATAGAGGGTGGCCTGGTCCAAACACATGCTATGGAGACTTTGGGGCCCATTAACCTGGCTGTATTATAGAGGGTGGCCTGCTAACACAGGTCCAAACACATGCTATGGAGACTTTGGGGCCCATTAACCTGGCTGTATTATAGAGTGGTTAGATTTTTTTTTAAATCGCTTATTTTATGTAAGGCTTTGTTTCACTGTTGCATGTTCCCATCACGCGTCACGTTTCACTGTGTGTAATACTTTATTAGAAGTCCCTTCATTGTAATTATATACTGTATTGTATAATTGTACACCTGATGACACGCCTCTTCCATTACAGCACTTGAGGAGTGGGAAGCATTCGGAATATGCCAATGACGATAGTAATTACGCTACTCTGGACAAGCTGATATCACGAGGGGAAAAATATGCCGACTTTGTACGCAAATTGAAGAGGAGGTAAGATGATATTTCTATATAAACTTGTAAGTTTCTTTTAAATAGATAGATACCCTTGATAGTAAAACTATAATTATATCGTATATCGTATATTGTGTTTATAATGCAAGGTTAATCTATTGTGAATGACACTGTACAAGCATTTGATTGCGTTTTCTATTGCTTTAGAAAATTTCATGCGCATGCTAACTTTTTGTGTTTCTTTCGATTGTGAATAATTTATACGGCAATTCGCAATCGAAAGAACAACATCGCATTTGAAGCCCACAATATACAATAGTTCATTCCCTTCAACACAATACTTAAAATGATTATTCTGTTAATACTTTCATTTTTCTCTACAGTCCTCTGAGAAGTTATCCTAAAAATCTCCAAAAAGACGATTCTGTCGTGCTTAAGACTCCGCCCAATAAAAGACAAAAATCACCACGGCAACCGGAGGTCTCGTCACCCCGCAAGAAAATCACTCTCGGAACTTTTGCTTCTCCGAAAACAGGCCAACTCCGAATCACGCCTGTCAAAACTGATAAAGAGCAGACTCCAGGTTTTGTGACTCCTAAAGAAACTAAAACAGAGGCTGTTGCTCAAGAGGCAGCCAGAACACTGGTGGCCTCAAATAAAAGGTGCTTATATACAGAGGGAGAAGCTAGCGAGAGGCCTTGCTGTGATACTAGAACATTGGTGGCCTCAAGAAGAAGGTGCCTGCATTCAGAGGAAAGGGGAGAGGCTAGCGAGAGACCTTGCTGTGAGACCAGGACACCGGTAGCCTCAAGAAAAAGATGCCTACATACAGAAAAAGGGAGAGAGGCTAGCAAGAGACCTTGCTATGATGATATCAGAACCTCAAGAAAGAGGTGCTTGGATACAGACAAAGAGGGAGAGGCTAGCGAGATACCTTGCTGTGACAGTGACTGTGTGCCAGAGACTCCTGTCAAGCGTGTCAGAAAGTATGTTGCATGTCGTTAAATAGTGCATGTATAATATTGGGTTCTAGCCGAGGCCATTTTGTGTCCTTAAAATTACTCTAATAGGCTGTATATACATGATGGTGTTATAGACAGTATCTGTGCGCCCAATATTAACGTATTCCTATTTTCATATAGGTCATCACCCTGCGATCAACTGCTGACTAACCTGAACACTATATTTGTGAGAAGGTGTGGCACGTCACCAACAAACAGGGAATCCCCCTCAAGAACAACCAAACATTTGTAACTGATGTTATGATTATTTATGATTATCCGTTTTTTTATCTGATTTTTATTCATAATAACAACTTTATCTTATCTCACGTCTGATTGGTGAAAGCTGGTGTGTAAGTACGTACATGTAGACTAATAAGATAAAAGGTTTGTACACGTACACACAGCTTATAATTATAGTGCATGTATAATTAAATTTTTATGTCTTTTTTAGTGGAATGTTATGCTTGATTTGATAGAGACAAGTGTTCATCCAATCATAGTTGTGTACTGCACTGCAAGTATTGGGGGGCGTGGTTGTATGCAATCTTCAAAACAGATGTGTCTACAGCTAGCTAGCTAGACAGTACATGTATCTCCACTGCCTAGCGCCTCTGCAGCTGAACAATAACACCTCCGTACGCTACGCTGATGTGCAGTAGGTAAGCTCTAAGTGTCTTATCTGTGTTAATAAAATACTATAAAATGAGAGATCTACCACTAACTGATAATCAATCTATCTCCATAGCAATACTTATTTATACCCATTGTTTCTCTCACTGCAGACTGTGTACACTATTGTTGTGAGATTCTACTCGTCTACTATATTCCAACTTTAACCCCAAGATGACTCTATTATCGAGACGAACACTGCTCAACGTAATGGCGGGGATGCTATTGGGGTTAATCATATCTCCCATAATGTGGCTACAGCTGTACTCCCCACCACCTCTCATACAATCTAGCATTAACCCTCTGTGTCCTGAATTACCACGAATCCAAATTCGAAATCAAGCAGCTCCTATTCAAAATTCAACTTTGAATGTTCGAAATTTCACAGAATTATCTCGTGTTGAATTAGATCGAACCATAAATGCTCCAAGTGATACGCAAACCAGACCAAGGCATTTATCTCAAGAATTGGCGCCAAGGAAATTATTACTTGCTGGAGTTGTTACCGCTCGCAAATATTTAGATACTAGAGCACTTGGAATTTGGAAAACATGGGGAAAAGAATTGAGCGATTTATACTTCTTTTCTTCGCAACCTGAACAAAAAGGTCTCGAATTTTTACCAATAATTACTCTGCCAGGAATCAACGATACCAAATATCCACCGCAACGAAAAGTATACCGTATGTTGAAGTACATGCATGATCACTTTATTGATGATTTCGATTTTTTTTTGCGTTCTGACGACGACGTATACATTAAAACCGACCGATTATTAGAACTACTACAAAACACAAATCCTGCTCAAGATATTTATATGGGGTGTCCGGGTTTTGGTCGCCCTGACGATCGGAAGAGGATTAAACTGAAGGACAATGAACACTACTGTATGGGGGGACCTGGTGTCATCTTCAGCCGTAGTGCTCTGAGGAAATTAGCTCCTCATTTGGAAAACTGCCTGGAGGTAAGTGAGAGGATGCATATACATGTACATGTAGTGATGAGGCCCCAGAAGTTGAGTACTCCTCAATCAATTCAACATAAATATCAACTGAATAGCTCTCTAAGGATATGATATAAGATATCTCTATTGTATATCCCCCCCCCCCCCTCCCTGGCCTCATTCCTGATATAACCCTCACTGGAAATGTAAGCCATAATTAAAGTCAACTACCTGTGTACACAGAAAGAAGCCACAATTACTTTGCTAAAATAACTTATTATAGTATCATAGGAATGTGCCCACACCTGATCGGTGGTTGTGGTGGTTGGTACCTCTTAGGCCTAGTTTACCACATAATAAGTGTTATAGTAACCATGCTGACAGACTGTAACCATGTACCACTTGTCCCTATAGACGGTTGTGGTCAGCTATAACGAGGATGTTGAAGTGGGACGCTGTGTGAGTGAGAAACTGCAGCTACAGTGCACATGGTCCTGGGAGGTGAGTCACTGTGTATACCCCCACCCCACCCACACCACACCACACACACGCCCACACCACACACACATAGTCCTGGGAGGTGGGTCAGTGTGTATACCCCCACCCCCACCCACACGCCCACACCACACACACATGGTCCTGGGAGGTGAGTCACTGTGTATACCCCACACCACCCACACCACACCCCACACACGCCCACACACACAATCCTGAGAGATGGGGTCAATAATTATGTCAAGCATACCATTGTGAGCTTTGAGCACTTCTTAACAATGTCTGATTCCTTGTGTGCTTAGATCAGTAATAATTATTGTTTGTGTAGCTTTTGTTGTGCATGTATTAGATATTGAAATGCCATCTATATACTATTCACCCCTACCCACACACACACACACACACACACACACACACACACACACACACACCTCACTCCCCCCCCACACACACACACACCTCTCTCCCCCACACACACACACTCACACCCCCCCACACACACACACACACACACCTCTCTCCCCCCACACACACACACACTCACCCCCCCCCCCCCCCACACACACACACAGGCATCAGCTCTCTTCTGGGCAGACTACAAGAAGATACTAGTAACTCCAGAGATGTACACCAACCCTAGTGTACGCAAGGCCATCACTCTGCATCCTCTCAAGGACCCTAACCTCATGTTCAGAATGCATCAATACGCTCTACAACTACGCTTGGAGAGAGTCATGAAAATAGCTGCCGGTGTGCAGGAGAAAATCGATGAAGTCACAAAAATAGTACCCCAAGAAATGACTCACTATCAAGCAAAGAAGTGGCTCTGGTACGACATGGCGAATAACCCGACCTCAAGATACGAAATGGCGATTTGGGAGTATTTTAATTCAAGTCGGCAGTTTTTAGCGTATGAGCACATGCCAGTCGTTGGATTACCGAGTTCTCTAAAAACAGGCGTCAATTTAGCATTAGAAGTGCTTCTGGATATCATGAACGAGCGCGAGGGGTCATCACATCCGTTCATCCCCCCCTACCATTTGTACGATGGTTTTACATCACTCGACTATTCTTCAGGAGTACAATACTCTCTCCACATGTCCGTAAATAGAAAAGGGATAACAGCTCCTCAAGACTACGTAGCCGAAATATTTCTTCCTTTTCACGGAGCTGGAATGGCTGTCTACGAAAAATCTGAAAAGCGATTTGCATCGATGGTGCATATCATTGTAAGCATAGGGAAAACTACGGATATGACAGAGTTCCTTCGTATGTACGAGACAGTTTGTATAAAGCAACAATTACCCACTCATCTTCACGTGGTACAGTTTGGTACCAACAGCCAAGCCAACGAGCTCATCTTGAATTTAAAGTCTCGTCATCCCAAAATTGGAATTACAACTAAACACACTACGAGTAAGTTTTCACACTTTACCGGCTATCAGCATGTATCTGAGCATCTCCATGACAACGATCTGATGCTGTTTTTCGACTATAATTTCGTATTTACGTCGGATTTTATCGATCATTGTCGGATGAATACTATACAACACAAGCAAACGTACTTTCCAACTTTATTTTCCTTTTACAAGCCGGAACTTGTACTGAAAAACCAGCAGCGGCCACCGCAAACGCTCATTTCCGCTGACAGTGGGTTTTTCCTTCGATATAACTACCAAGTCGTATCCATATATAAATCTGATTACGTAAGGATATCTCAAACATCCGTTTCCACGAAGGAACACTCAAACGAAGACATGAAGTTTTTGGATAAAGTGCTGGCGAGTGATGTGTATGTGATGAGAGCATTAGAACCTTACTTGAGGCGGACGTATAGATCACGTACATGCCAGGGACTGACTGGAAACACACGACTAGCTTGTTTGAATTCTCGGGCAGATACGGTTGGGAGCAAGAAGATATTAGGGTCAGTGCTCGTGAGTCACGACTTATTAGACTCCATTTAATTTTTTATCAGCAATTATTTTATGCTTTTACCAATTATTATACGTGGTCAAATATTATTTTGTTGCCCACTTTATTATTTTATCTTCTGTACTATAAAGCATTAAAACTGATGAACAATTAATTATTTTGTGGGTGATGAAACAACTTCGAAAATAACCGCGGTTAATGCATGCGTTCATAGCTCGAGTGGCACCAACCATCTCTAATTATATGAGGTTGCAATAGAGAAAAGTCGGGTTCGAGATAGTGCGGCGACTAACAGAGGGTTATCTGCCACCTGGGAAGAGATGGAGCTGAAGAAGGATGTGCTGTTGATGGTGCAGTCGATGGCAGCATCTCTGAGTGAGGACATTGGTCTCAAAGGTGAGCTGTGTTTGTACATGGGGGGGGGGGTAATATCAAGAGTTCTAGATACAAAGTAACAATGCATGCACGTCTAGTATATAGATATGTCTACCGTACGCGTAAGACCTCGATTTAAGGCGACCCTCCAAATATGCGACACCCAGGAGCTTCAGCAATTTCTGACCTCTAAAAATAGCGACAGCTGCGTTGACAATTATTTTTAATGTCACGTTCTAAATAGAGGTAAATGTAGCCACTCCCGGATCCCTAGCCTCGATTGTAGCCCACTGTGTTTTTAAGCGGCCTGAAATCGAGGTAAGTAGACTTTGTAAAGTTACCTCCAATTAGATGCGACCCTATAAATATGCGACACCAGGACTTCAATATAATTTTTCAACCTCCAAAAGAAGCGACCTCTGGCTTCATAATTATTAAAAAGTGTCGCTTTAAATCGAGATCTTACGGTATGTGACAACGTATACTGCATTAACGACATTGCAATATGAACTGGTATAATTATTGTATGTATAATTAATGTACATAATATTATATATAACCCTTTCAGCCATGAAGTAGAATAAATGCTATTACTATTTTTTAATTTACATGGACTATAATAATTATTATACCATACCCGGGTGTGTGCTCTCCCTGCTGTCCCTGGGTTGTATTGCCTTCATCCTCTGGCTATAACATTGTACCATACCACTAGGGTGTGTGCTCTCCCTGCTGTCCCTGGGTTGTATTGCCTTCATCCTCTGGCTATAACATTGTACCATACCACTAGGGTGTGTGCTCTCCCTGCTGTCCCTGGGTTGTATTGCCTTCATCCTCTGGCTATAACATTGTACCATACCACTAGGGTGTGTGCTCTCCCTGCTGTCCCTGGGTTGTATTGCCTTCATCCTCTGGCTATAACATTGTACCATACCACTAGGGTGTGTGCTCTCCCTGCTGTCCCTGGGTTGTATTGCCTTCATCCTCTGGCTATAACATTGTACCATACCACTAGGGTGTGTGCTCTCCCTGCTGTCCCTGGGTTGTATTGCCTTCATCCTCTGGCTATAACATTGTACCATACCACTAGGGTGTGTGCTCTCCCTGCTGTCCCTGGGTTGTATTGCCTTCATCCTCTGGCTATAACATTGTACCATACCACTAGGGTGTGTGCTCTCCCTGCTGTCCCTGGGTTGTATTGCCTTCATCCTCTGGCTATAACATTGTACCATACCACTAGGGTGTGTGCTCTCCCTGCTGTCCCTGGGTTGTATTGCCTTCATCCTCTGGCTATAACATTGTACCATACCACTAGGGTGTGTGCTCTCCCTGCTGTCCCTGGGTTGTATTGCCTTCATCCTCTGGCTATAACATTGTACCATACCACTAGGGTGTGTGCTCTCCCTGCTGTCCCTGGGTTGTATTGCCTTTATCCTCTGGCTATAACATTGTACCATACCACTAGGGTGTGTGCTCTCCCTGCTGTCCCTGGGTTGTATTGCCTTCATCCTCTGGCTATAACATTGTACCATACCACTAGGGTGTGTGCTCTCCCTGCTGTCCCTGGGTTGTATTGCCTTCATCCTCTGGCTCACAACTCACCAGCAATCATCCCCACATAGTCAAGGTGACTATATTACCATGCATGCATCGAATAACAAGTTAGCCCCGTTAATTCCAGCCTGTATAACAAGTTAGTCCCGTATTCCAGCCTTTGGTGACCCTTCAAATAACAGCAATGTTTAGAGCCTACACAAAATTATGTTATAATTATACGAAATATTGTTGAATTATAATTATAATTATTTACTACTGTATCTCTGCCCGTGCAGCTCTCACTCCTCACCAATGGAGGGTACTACTTGACCTCGCTAAGGTTTGGAAATTGGTTGAGCATGTCATGTGATAGGCCTTGTCTAGAGCTACAGAATTCATCTCTTAGTTTTGATATTGATTGCTTTTTAGTGAAGTTATGACCTCCCGAAAGTAGCTTGCCAAATAGTTCGTTTCCTGAGAAAATACTTTTATCAAAATTGGGAGTTGTACCTTCTCAGAACTTTACTGAGCATATCATGTGATAGATCTTGTCTAGAGCTACAAAAAGCATCTCTATTAAAGTTGTTAGTGAAATGATGGTCTATATACCAAAAGTTCATTTTCTCCATTATACAGACGTCTTACCATCGTGAGCACAGAAACGCAGTGTTGGCAGTACTGGACCACGGGGTGGATGTCAACAACTACACTGACCCAACCACTGGCCTCACTCTATTACTAGTGAGTATGGCTAAGAGGCCTGATGAAGAGAAGTTACAAAATGTTGCCTAGTTGTACTGCTATCCCAGTTTGCATGGCAGTATACTGTATGTAGTGCTGTAGTAGTGTTTCTGAATGCACGTACTGTTACTGACAATGTAGTGTGCTTGTTTGAGTGGACAAAAAGAGCTCGTAACAACACTACTTGACAAAGGTACCTCCCCCCCACACACACACCACTCCCTCCCCACACCCCCCCCACACACACACACACACACACACCACCCCCTCCCCACACTTACCCTCACCCCACACACACACACACACATACGTACCTCCCCCCACACACACACACACTACCCTTCCCTCACCACACACACACACACACAGGTGCGCACCCTAAAGCCGTCACCACCTCGGGTCATTCAGCCTTATCCCTCGCTACCTGGGCCTGCAACACAATCGAAGCTTCTGACCCCGACCTGCTAGATCTGTTAGCATGCAGAGGAGTGGAGGTGAACCAACAAGATTGCCATGGCAACACGGCTCTCTCAATAGCTGCTCTGTGGGGAAGAGCAGACGTTGTCACAACACTACTTCAAAATGGTAAGAAAAGAGGAAAAGAGGTATCACTTATAATTATTGAGACCATGTGTTCAGGTATCTTTTGCCATCCCTATTCTAGAACCGTATTAGAATATTTTGCTGGTTAAAAACCGTTGTGAATGACCTGAAAAATTGACCTAAATTGTGTTCTGGCAAGGATCGTGTACCAGTACTATTATTTTTGCGAAGTGATCAACACTCACAAAGTTTGCATACTATCCCCAGCCTTTATTAAACAGTTGTCAAGCTCATGGTACTACAAGAACAGTCGCTGTAGCTAATGAGATAATGCCGAATGTGTCACCAATGCATATGAAGTCTAATTATCACTATAATTATAATCTTGTGTTGTAGGTGCAGACCCTGACGTGTGCGGTGGTGATCATGTGCGACCTCTTGACCTTGCCGAGGGCTGCGGAAACAATGAGGTTGCTAGGTTACTAGTGGTACACTCCACAAAACATTAATCAAAAACCGTACACGGCTATATCACTTCTGTCTCATATACACTGTCATTCCTTGTCATCAAATGCTTTATTTATTATTATATTATGTAATTATGACATCATTATTGATCATAGCTGCATGGCAATAAATTATGACCTCGTACCCAAGTACCGTATTACTAGAATGTTTCGCGAGCATCAAACATTTGCGAACTTTGCGAGGGTTGATCAATTCGCAACAATAAAATCTGCAAAACCTAAATTATTACTAGTAAATACACACGATCCTTGCCAGAACGCAATAGTTAGATCGCAAAGGGTCAACTTTTCTGCTGATTTGGCTCATTCGCAAAGGTTTTCACCAGCAAATATTCTAGTGGTACGGTATACACACAGGTACAAGTAGTCCAATTCAAAATTCAATTTCAATAACTTAATTATCAGAATTGAAACAGCATCATTACACACTTAGTAGCTAACATTATACGACGCACACAAGTACATAAGAGTAGTTCAATGTTTACAAAGTTTTAGCTTCTTGGCAGTCTTTTTAATATTTCGAGCAGTCATGGCTTGAATACTGAGTACACATCGAGTCATCAGTTATCTCCTTAAAATCAGTCATACCGGACAGCTTAGAAATGTCCACAAGGTTACGGAGGTTGCAATAGTTGGTGCCGTAGTCAAGGACAGCATACCACGTCTCAGAAGTGGAGTAGGCCTGAGGAAAATGGAGGATAAAAAGAGGTTTACAATTACATACAAAACTTAGCCTCCTTCGCAGCCTCTCCTTTTTCTGTTCTTTGTCACACAGGTCAATAAGATAAAATACGGTAAGAATTGGAGGAACAAAGAAAGAGAGAACGAACCGTCCAAGAAAAAGGAGAGACTCTCCTTTTTCTTAGACGGTTCGTTCTTTCTTTTGTTTCTCTAATTCTTACCTGTGTGACAAAGAACAGAAAAAGGAGAGGCTGCGAAGGAGGCTATACAAAACTTACAGTTACAGTTACGATTGCCTATAGAGCTCAGAGTAAACAGTGGAGGTTGTGGCAGTGTGTTATAGACCATTGTATTTCTTTAAGGCGGCGCCTTATTTACATGCAGAAGAAGTATGGTAACGTACAGGGGGGTGGGGCTAACCACTGTAAAACGTCTATCAGGGCGCCACTTTAATCTTAGCGCCAACTTAAACAGTCTTGGATCTAATATTAATCCTGCAATTTCAACGTGGTCGTCACTCTAAATGAGGTGCCTATGTGTTAATTATTTTCTTTTCTATTTTGTAAACAAGAATCGAAATAAAATTATTAGCAGCTACAGGGGAGGGGGATGGGGCTAACTAACTCGGCTACAGCTACAGGGGGATGGGGCTAACTCACCGCAACAGTGCAGCTGCCTGCGCCTCCAGATCCAGCAGACAGAGTGAAACTTTGGTCATCCACATAGTGCTTCACAGGTGTTTCGTGGGTGGAGTGGATCTCACTACCAGTGTCACTCACAAGCTGTACAAAAGAGATAATTATGGAGTATACAAAATGACTTGGGATATAAAATGTTATGAAAGTTGACATAATTGTATTAAACCACTTTTGCATGTGATGATATTGCATGTGATGATATTGCATGTGATAATAATTATTGCAAAAGTGTTTCTTACTTTGTAAAGACACTTCTCTGATGATTTACAGTCTTGAGGGTCGCCAGAGAGATTTGTGATCGTGTACGACAGACAATCGTGAACAACTGAGCAGTTGGTCGCTGGAAACATCCTGCACAATGTGTTGGGAACAGATAAGAACTCTACAGTCAGTTGGCATGCATGCGATATACATGGCTTGATCATGAGTACAAGTAGTTGCAACTTTTATAATATAAAGTCTCAAAGCTACAAAGTCTATGCTAACTAGCTAAATTAGTAATGTTAGCCAGCTCTCAGCTTAGCTAGATACATATACATAGCTGTACAAGCTAGATACAAGTTAACTAGATGTACAAGATAGTTTGCTAGCTCACCATGTCAGCTTGCAGGATGCATGCAGAGGGCCGCAAGCTCCTAGGGACAGACAGGCAGCTAACACACACAGCAGGGTAATGGAGGTCATCTTGGAGAGACTTGCAAGTTGCTTCTTTAGATCAGAGATACAGCTACAGTAGTATTCTTCCTTGCAAAGGTCACTGATATGACATGTGAGTATTATTGCAACATTGTAGCCTCGATTCAAAGCCGCTAGAAAAAAATTTGCGGCTTTAAATCGAAGCTAATTGCACAAGCGACAGAATGGTATCCATAGCAATAACTGAAGATATACAACCTCAATTAATGCCCACCAAACGACCTTGATTTTCTTATGTCTGATGGACAGTGCTCAAAATTCAACAGAAGATGCTCCAAATGACCACACAATACAAGAAAATGTCATGGAGAAACGGTCATTTGCACCAGAAGAAGATAAGCCAGATGTCCTAGAGGAAACTCCAGTATCCATCCCCCCACGGCCACATGACCTACAGTCCACCACCGCACATGACCTGGAGTCCACCACACATGACCTACAGTCCACCACCCCACATGACCTGGAGTCCACCCCACCCTCCGCTCTACCTGGCTACCTTCCCTGGGAAGAAGACATGGAAATGGTCTCCAAATATCTCGACAGAAAGGCGAGAATGCTGTACAATGTATTTACCCATGTGTTTGGTGGTGGTCCTCTATGCCTGTACAGTGACGTGTGTCTCAGAAATATTTTGTGTCAAAAATATTTATTATGGGGCGAATTATAGTGGTGCTGTGTTATTGTGTACATCAACTGCGACATTATCTTTGCAAAGCTAACTAGTGTTCAAGCTGGCGCTGTGCTAATGCCTCTCGCCATGTTTTTGCTTTCGCTCAAAAGTATTAGAGTGTTATCTATAATGAATTTTATATTAAAGTTAGCTTATCTATATAAAGTCACTGAGAAGAAAAGACTTATTTACATGCATCTATTGTTGTTATTTATTGTATTATGTGGCTTACCAGGACCTCAAGAAAGAAGAAAATTGATTCTTCCAGGATCTGTAGTTCAGTGTAAATAATATCTAAGAAGAAAAGACCTGTGTACATGCATATTGTTATCTATATTGTTATATGGTAGTGTTTTGTGGCTTACCAGGCCCTCAAGACAAAGATGATTCTGCCAGGAGGATCTGGATCTGGATCTTGGATATTATTTTCTCACACATGGGGAATGAGCGCGCATGCGCATTACATCCACAGGAATAATTAAAGGGTGTGTCCAAAGAGATCAATTTCACAAATGGCTACTGCTAGCTAGCTGTGTTAACAGATATTTTCTGAGTATTGTAGCTAACAAAAAGCTAGCGCTTTAGTGCAAGGCTAACTCATATGTTGAATAGAAAGTTTGTGCGGACAGATGATGCTATGAAAGATTCTGAAGAGACTGCAACAGCCTTCAATGTGAGTCAAACTAGCCATAACTAGAGAAAGAAGCTTTAGTTTGCTAATCCACGAATCAAAATCCAAGAGAACGTGGCTAGAAGCCTATAGAAGCTGTTAGTTTTCGTCGCATTGTAACCGTTGAGCAGTTATAGCTGGAATACACACACACACACACAGACAGACAGACAGACACACACACAGTCAGCTTTACCGTATCCCTCGTGCGGCTACGCCTCGAGGCATAATAATTACATGATGTGATCGATGTACTGACTCCCTAATCTATTTTTGTTATCTTTCCGTATGCAGGATGATCTAGAAGAGTCTTACGAGTGCTACCTACAAGGCAACCCAGAGCTGAGAGCAATTCTGGCCGACTTCATGCAAGCTGTACTCATACAAAAACCAGACAATGTCTACCAATTTGCACGGGACTATTTTAGACCATTTGGATCGGATGCTACCCACGCTCCACTCTTCCCCTCTCATAGGGTCACTCCATCAGACTAAAAATAAATTATGCATATACCCTATAATTAGAAAATTATTATTATTGTGTCGTCATGCAATTATTATTGCGCAATTTTATTCACTGTAAGGATAGTCTGCTAATTATTGTGCTATGAATATCATTAAAAATCCCGTATTTAGCATGCATTGGGCTTCATTGATTTAAGTCTACATGTAGTCTGTGGTGCGCGAAAGAGAGCTGATTGTTGCTTCTTCAGGTAATTTGCAGAATGATTTGTGATGAATAGTTTGCATTTTACTGCATGTATAAAGCTCTAGCTCTGCATAATGTTAGCCTGTAATTATTTGGTATAGTTGGTATCAAATGCAATGGAAGTAATCATAATTATTATGCATGACTTGTATGTAGTTTACTCTCCAACATACAGAGATAACAGATTAATTTTTACAACTATTGCATGTTAGATTAATGTTGTTACGGTCTCATCAAAATAATAATGTTTCTTCACAGATAAAATTAATCTTGCCCATCAGAATGAATACGCTGGCGTTTGCCCCCACCTCTCCTCAAGCAGTGTACTCTCTCCCTGCTACCATACCCGCCTCAGCAGAGGTCCCAATAATGCAGGTCCAGGTCGGTGTGGAGATACCCAACAGGGTGTTCGTGGGAGGATGCCCCTACAGTGTGAGAGCTATAGAGAAATATGTGCTGAACGCATGCATCATTATGATATTATTATAGCACTGCATGTATCATTATAATATTGAAGGTTTTGAAAGAGAGAATGTGTATGAAAAAGAGATTGAATATGTGGCCTGAATTAAGTTTCAAGTAAGATTCCTTGGTCCCAGCTGAGGTCCCCTGCATGTATGGCAATGTGGTACAAGGCTTCGTACTCTTGTGCAGTGTGTGTTCACCGTCTTCATGCAGTTCCCTATTATAACTTTATTGTATTGTGGATGGTTGTCCTGGAAGCATTTGTATTTGTATACTATACCAATACTATAATTATTATGACATAATGATTGTATCATGTACTAAGTCCTCCATGCTATATAATACTAACAATCTTGGCCAGAACTAAGAAAAAAAAATCTCCATGTGCATATGTTTTTTCTCTGCTATAGTTTAATTAATTGTTAATAAATTAATGCATAGTCATTTCACTGAGGTAGATGGTCAACCACATGGTTACCATTTGTCACTGTCATGGTCCCTCCTACGTGTATATATCCCAGAGAGATTTTATCTTGTTGTTTCTTGCCCCATGCACGTGTAATTATAGATGACTGAAAAGGAGCTGGGAGATTTCTTCTGTCAATTTGGGCCTGTCAAAGACTCAAAAATTGTTTTTGACAAAGCCAGTGGAAAATCGCTAGGGTGAGAACTAATGCACGTATGCATGCCTATACTATCCCATTTTTCACTTATACCTGTGTGTATTAGCGCCTCCCATGCACCTCTACCCCAACTGGAGTGTGTAGTAAGGATGGATGCTTCTCAAATGTCCTAGCCTAGTATCTGAGGTCTGTGATTACTCCATACACCGTCCCACTAACCCTGGCCTTCTTTGTAGTGGTAAAAGCCTGTAATGTTATTTAGATCCAGTGGAGTACTGCATGCCTGCTGTTGTGTAAATTCGTGGCTTTGTTCATACTTCAATTAGCAATTTCTGTCTTGAATTAGTGTTGAACTAATCTGATTTTCTTTAATTGCTTGTGTCTCTGTGCAGCTATGGATTTGTGACCTACATATGTGAGGCAGATGCAGTCAATGTCTACAATAAAGTGAGCCACTACTTATCACTGCATGGAGTGTGTGAATGTGCTGTGTGTGTACAGCAGCATCATCATCTACAGTGACAGGGCGATATTAAAATGCACACACCCTTAAATCGCCTGTTTTCAGCTGTATAAAGCACTATACCTCCATGTATATATGTACTTGCTAGCATATGGATGGCATACAGTGATAATGTAGTTAAATGCCATGCATGAAACAATTTAACGTCTTTACAAACATTCACTTTCGTTTCTAACCTTACAGGGCAGTATTTTCTACAATGAGAAGAAACTCAATGTCTCCAAGGCAATCCGCAAGCATGGTGGACAGTATGTCAGGCCCAACCAGGAGTATAATAACATGTACGTCCAACCCAATGGCTACTTTGTCGGTGGTGACGGTCTATGGCGATACCAAGCCCCTCAAACACAACCTGTCAGCGTGAGTGTGCATTGCCTGCAGATACAATAGTTACAATAGCACATTATTATTATTTTTTGTCTCAACTATAAATTATGTCCCTTAAAGGTCACGCTTTTTTGGTACTTTGAACATTATTAATTATTCTAAACTTGGGCCTATCATGTGATTGTGGATTATTCATTGTGTGTATAGCCTCCCACCTTTGCTCCTATATGAATGTGATATTTTTCGCACTGCAAGGAATTTCCTAGCACCTGACTATCACATCACATGTTCCAATGGTAATCACGATTCTCCAAAAACACCTTAAGTTCATTAATCTCAGCTGAGCATAATCATGCATGCATTATTGCGTATTCACATTCTTTATTTCTTTCTTTGCAGCCTTACTTTGTGTACATGGCTCCCAGTATGCAGCAGCAACCCACCATGCAGTACAGCCTTCAAACTGTAAGTGGCTTTACAACTAAACCTCTCTCTATATTATTTATCATATATAGCCTTTAATTTGGCGATTTGGCGGATTTTACCGAAGATTGCCAAATTTAAAGTTTTCCAGTGGACGCAATGTCATTGCTGTAGTAGCCACGCCTATAAGACAACAAATAAATTAAAATAGCTCATTCGCCAAATATAATATACCCGCCAAATTTTTCCATCTTACAGTAGTTTCACTAATTGCCAGCAAAATGTTCCAATAATAAAACAGTTTTGCATTGTAGTTCCCAACATCAAGGGTCTGTACTATAATACTATTTATCCCTCCCTCCATGCAGCCCACCCTCACCCCAATGGCCAGTGCTGCCTACATACCTCAGCATCACTCAGTGTATCAGTCACCTCTGAAGGTGCCCCCCATCGCTCTGCAAGCTCCTCCAAACCAAGCAGCAGCAGCCATAGAAGTCATCGAGATTGAAACCAGTACAACTGTGACCACTAGCAGTTCTGAGCAAGATTCCTCGGTTGAGTCCGACAAAGAAAATACGTTCAAGCCGATCAATTCTTCTCTGTCTAGTGATGAGCAAGGCACCGCTGGAACTGATCTCCAAGGTGTCGATTTGGATAGAATTTTCGAACGTCGTAACACGCCCCCTCGTAAAAGACCCTCCCCCCAAAAGGCTGCTCACTACGTGTACCCGCAATACCCCGGGCAATTCCCTCAACCAGTCTACCAGACTGCCGGCTATGTACCTATGTAACTCTGTTACTATGTAACTCTCACTGTCGCTATGTAGTAGCTTCACAGCAATAGAATTTTTTTACTACTCACCACCTTATGTAATAATACGTCTCCTCTATAGCTCAACTCACTCACAGTAAATGCTATCCATCACCCTACATTAATTAATACGTACATTTCATTTCTGTACCCACTGACACAATACTTGTAATTCATCATTGCCTTAATAATTTATTATTAAATTTTAATTTACAAAAATTAATTAGTAATCATTATTAACAAAATACACAAACTGAAATAAATTATTGATGACCACAGTTCACTAGATTGTACCGCATGCAGCAATGACTATGAATGACCAAAGAGTCACATGAAAAGCATCTCCTGCATTTCTAAAAGAGTCCAAAAATTGTACTATTTTTTCCCATACAATACGCAGTGGGAAATTAATCACTAGTTCCTCGAGATCTGATTCGTGGATTAATTTGTGAAGCGTTCTTTTTGATCTAGTTTGAACTGCGACCTCTTTACCTTGTTGGTGCACAACAACTTCTACAAACTGCTCGGACACGTCTTCTTCTTCTTTAGTGCCTCTATAAAGGTATGCAAAGACAAAAGGAAGCGGTAAAAAAGTATGATACACTCGTAAACTGGGCGAGTGTGTTCTGATCGATTTCGGATTCAATGCAGCAAACTTTCCGTTGTTGTTTGATAATAAACCGCCTTGTTGCCGGGAACATCTATTACACTGAGGATAGAATCGCTGACTCAGCACTTCACCCGCCCCCACAATAGTCTTACTAGGCGGTTGATGATCGGCCACAAAATTAGACACCCTTCTCTTTCCGCACGAGTGACAACCGTAACGTCTTCCAATCGTTTGAATCATATCTCGCTCCTTATCGGTCGCGTATTGCATACCTCGAGTGGTTGGTAGCCAGTCTCGAGCAAAAGCCCCGGGTCTTAACAGAGAACTCGGAAGGACGTTAGAAAATCTTCCGCCTAGAGCCCTAAATACAACAAGGCTCGAAATTGAGGAGAGAAATACATCACGGCTAGTTATGATATTCAGACCCTCAGTATTTGATTTGAATATCGTCGATTGTAGAATCTCGAGTGATTTTGCAGTAGCTATGGATGCAGTGAATCCAGCGGTCAGAACGGCAAGGCCTCCGCAGATTGACGATACTCTACTTCCTTGTCGAAGCGTGATTCCAAGCGGTTGAAAGACGGCCAGTTGCGCTCCAGCGAGGACGACGGGGAAGGTAAGTGCACCAAGTGTTGCAGCACATACTGACTCGGGGGAGGGGGGGTGGGCCATGCTGTGATGGGGGCATTAAATAGAATATGATATATGTTGATTTCTATTTTTATGCAAATAATTATAGCTCGATGATTAGAGAATGAACTGAAGCAGCTTACAATACGTACATACGTATATAGCAGTTTATATATAGTACACCTGGTTAATTCAGACTGTCCACAAGAGATTTCATGAGATTTTAGTTTTCAGGTCAAAATTCAGGACAATAGGAAGGGAGCGTCACACCCGTAAATGAATTTAGATATGGACATTGTATATGTGGGTAAAGATCGTTAATGCAACAACTACAATAAGTTATGTGTACGGCTCCTATAAATAATCATAGTTAGAGAGGAGTTGTTTTTGTTATAGTTCATCTTTCTTGGACTTCTTTTTATCGCTCTTTTTCTCTTTCTTGCCTTCCTTGTTCTTCTTGTACTTTGACCTCAGCGCAATATCTCGCTCACTCAATGTGGGACGAATACTGTGCCGAACCTAGAGAGAAAACGAACAACTAAACGTGAAAATTTGCCAATTTTTGTATTATAGAGGGCGGCCTGCTTATAGGGACACCACATGCACAATAGACTAGCTTTCGTATATATACCTTAAGAAAAAAAACCAAATCAGCATCATCCGTAGGCTTGGGAGCGACTTGAATAATGTCCTTTGACCCCTTACGAGCAAACAGAAAAGTTGGTAGAATACCATCCAACTTAACGGAGGGGGGTACGTCATTAAGCGCCATATTCATTTCTCCAAACACGACCTCATCCATTCCCTCGTATCGAGCCACAACTTTTGGGAAATATTCGCCCGCTTTTTTACACTGAGGAGCATCAGGCATACATAATTTTATGAGCCTATTTTTCGATTTATCACCCATAAATTTTTCGAATGTGTTTCCGACGACTTTTTTGATTGCACTTCCCTTGTTTGATTTTGGAGTGGGTTCAGAGTTCAACTTAGGACGCAAACCTTTACCCAAAAAATCATCGATAAATTCTTTCAGTGATTCTGAAGTTAGTTCTTCTGTTAGCGCAAAACGGACACCGTCTTTTCCAAATATCCCCACGGCAATGTCCTCGCCCCAATCTGATAGGCCGAGTAGTTTGATGTCGGTCGGAAATTCTTGTTCATCTGCTATAGCAAAGATCAACTGTTTCTTGCTTGCTGGAGTGTAGTCCTTGGCAACGGAGGCGATTATATTGTGCCAATAGCGTATGGCTGTGTGTGTGTGTGTGTGTGTGTGTGTGTGTGTGTGTGTGTGTGTGTGCGTGCGTGCGTGCGTGTGTGAGTGTGAGTGTGTGTGTGTGTGTGTGCGTGCGTGCGTGCGTGTGTGGGTGTGAGTGTGTGTGTGTGTGTGTGTGTGTGTGTGAGTGTGTGTGTGGGTGTGAGTGTGAAGTCTTGTGAATGCAATGAATGAAGTACAGTGGGCTGAATAAGTTCTAGCTGTTCAATATTATCCTTTGTATAAAGAAATTCTTAAACAACATTCACCGTACATGTTTCGATATTACATTGTAACGCACTCTTAGCGTGAAGGTCCCAGGAGAGGTCCATATAGCCAACGAGTAAAGGTCGATCATGATACACCGAGAGCTGGTTGTCCTCAGTCATGTGACCTACCAGCGGACGAGAATGAGACATTAACTGCTTCATCAACACATCTTGGTTGGTTGGGATAGTCTTGATAACAGAATGACCTTCCTCAAAAGAAGATACATAGTTTCTGCAATGAGAAAATTTATAAGTACAGTTTAAACCTCAACTTTAACCCCGCCCTCCCCCCCTCTCCCCCCTCCCCACAATCATTGTTCCCTTCTTCCAATATCCATTGCTTCTCTTTCTAACAATAAAAAATAAAAAATAAACTTAAACTTACTTACCTTGGATGAAATACTACAATCGTATTTGTCTTAAAGCCCATTTCCTTGGCTACAGCCTCATCAGTTGTGTGTCCCAGTTCCATGTCCATCCTAACTCTATTCCCAGTCTCCATGTACCGTTCCAACAACTCAGGGTTAGTACTCTTAGAGAAAAACCCAATGGCACGAATTTCAGTATTTGAGCGAGCAAATGCCTTGGTCTCAGCCACAGAGGACAGCAGCTGAGAGGGTGGTCCGGCCTGCTTCTTCATGTAGCTAACAATGCCTGCAGAGCCATCGAGTGGACAATAGGTAAAAGAAACATTAATTTTACAACAGACCACATGGCCTTATGTATTTTCAGAAAACGAACAATTTGGCAAGCTACTTCCGGGAGGTCATAACTTCGCTAAAAAGCAATCAATATCAAAACTAAGAGATGCATTCTGTAGCTCTAGACAAGGCCTATCACATGACATGCTCAGATCAAAGAGTTAGTGATTATAGTCGACCGGTTTCAAGCAATAAAGATGAGATCATCACATCCGTACCTTCCTCTTCCCTTGGCCCAGTGTAGTTGTATTCTCTACCATATCTGAACACGATGAGGAGTGGGTATCCCTCCACTCCATACCGTTTAGCCACCTCCATCTGATCTGGTATCTGTACCTGACCTAGCAGCACTGGGGGGTCGCTGTAGCGGAGTCTGTGGGTGGTGTGTGGGGTGTGGGTGGAGTATGGTGTGTGTGTGTGTGTGGGGGGTGTGTGTGGGTGTGGGGTGTGGGTGGAGTATGGTGTGTGTGTGTGTGTGGGGTGTGTGTGTGTGTGTCCTGCTGTACATAAGTAGTCGAGTTCAAAATACAGTAATATTCCACTGTTGGAAAGTATACCCCGCAGTACACTGTATAATTAGTGTGTGTGATATCTCACGTACCTCCTGGCAGCAGCATGGAAGTGTGGCTCCAGTTGCTGACAATGCACACACCATTCAGCGTAGAACTCCACCAGTATTATGGGTGTAGCTTTGACGATGGAATCAAAGTTAGCCACTGTTAGTTCAATAGGTCCTTCTTCCAATGGTATAGCAGCTTCCTCCAGGAAATAGTCGATAAGAGCTATGAGGGTGTGTGGGGAGTGTGGTGGGCGTGGACGTATAAGATGTGGATTGTGTGTGTGGTGGGCGAGAGTATAGTGGATGTGTGGTGGGCGGGAGGGCGTGACTCACCTTGTTTTCCGTCGCTCTCACTAGGACCAGTGTACGGAGATGCCACGCCTCTTCTCAGTATCCGTATGTCTGGTACCGCGTTAATTTGATACCTTGAGAGAAAAGACCATAAATCGAAATCTTTACAATGAACAAACTTAATACAAGGCAATAGCTCTAACAGTGAGCATGGTATAATTAGAGTCTTGGAAATACTAGTAAAGTACGTATACTAATTATATCAGATGCTCCTAAGCGTGATAAAGCAAATGCAACACATACACTCTGTGATTACAGCTAGCTATACATGGACATGCAGCTGATGGTAAGCATGCAGGGATGAGCCCACACTGGTCAGTGGTGGTGGTTGGTACTAACCACCTCTAGACACAAATAACCATCTCTTAGGCCTAGTTTACTTATAAGAGGCAAATGTGTGTCCTGAATTTTGATTGAGGATTGACAATAGCCATCATTTCAAACAATAATTTTAGGCACATCCCTGAGCAGTTATAATTATAGCTGATGACTGACCTTGCTTTGAGTTCCTTGCTCTGTTCAATGTCTACCCTGGCAAAGCTCACTCCCTCTGCCTGGAGATCACCTGACAGCTCCCCCAGCACAGTCAGCATGCTGGCACAGTGGTGACACCTGGAGGGGGGGGGGGAGCTAGGGTAATATACAGGGGAGATATTGGAAACTAAGGAGATAGTATTATATTTATAGGGTTAGCAAGTAATGTGATGGAGCTACTGAAGAGCTACATAATAGTTAGACACTGTTTTGGAGGTGTCTATGGGATTTAGAAGCCCAAAGGCACTGATTTAGTATCCCGAGCGTAGCAAGGGTACTAAAGTGGCTGAGGGCTTCTAAATCACATGGACACCTCCAAAACAGTGTCTAACTCATTTAGATACTAGTGGGCATGCGCAAACTGCTTGACTACAATACAATTACTTGACAACGGAATACTAGGTATACTAAGTAAATTTGCAGGTATACTAAGTCCCATATTATACCTGCTCTGAGGCACTTTTCCCATGTACTTCCCATGTAGATCTTATCAACTAGTGTCTAAAGAATGTATATAATTATTTGTGTGATGCTCCCCCTTAAACACAAGGTGAGTCATAATTATATTAAGATTCATAGCTAGATAACAAGATATTGTTAAAATGCACCCCATTTTGTGTGTACATGTAGAGGGGTGGATCTGAGCACACATTGAACAATGGATGGTTGTACTGTATTGTATATATCTACCAACCCTTTTATATAAATCGCTTACCATGGAGTGTAAAATTCAACGACCATGAAATCAACATTTTTGACAGCTCGAAGGAAGTTGTCGTCGTTGAGAAGAGGCAGCTCCACATCTCCCACATCCTCACGGCCCACGCCCACACCACCCTCACTGGGCACACTCTCACTGTCCTCTCCCATCACAGCGTCCTCCTCTACCCCGCATGCGCAGCAGAGTAGGGATACTAGCAACAGAAACACAAGGTCGCTTCTTTTCATCTTGTGTTGTAGAGTCGATTGTTCTTGTTGGGGGTGGAATAGGAACGCCCCTATTCTTGCATGTGGGGAAATCCCACACAGTTAGGGGAAACCCCACAACACACCGGGTGATTTTTCATAAGCCGCGGCTTCTTTAGAGTCACTCACCCACGTGGACTAAACTGGGACAACTTTCTATGTAACCTGGCCTCTACACGTACACACACAACACACAATACACAGCACACCTGGGTCCTCTGATGGCTGGGTAGTGGACATCTTGAGTGGGTAAGGAAGTGTCTTGTTAGGCATTTTCATGTATAAAGTATAGTAAAGATAACCTACCGTACTTGTTCTAAAATAAAGGCCCTGGTGGCCACGTACCTGGAGATTCCCCCATAATTATAATATTCATTGCTTGTTTTCCATGCGCTAGCCTCGAAAACGTATTCTAAAAAAGCGGCACCTTATTTAAAAAAAGTACGGCAGATGTAATAATTATTTTTGCGAAACTAATGTATAATGGGCGAAATATTCAAATGTTGTATAATTAGAGCGGCACTGTAATTACATCAACTACAGTAAACAATGTGTTAAAATTACAGCACCAGAAAAAAAAATTTTTTTCAAGGGCTATAATTATACCAAACTATAATTAGAACTACGTACTATAATTTCATTAAAGACGGTAACTGCGTGGTGCTCCTCCATTGATGCAGTAGCCACAAATGTGTGATTGACTACCACTGAATTATTGAGAACAATAGCATTACATGAAATGTTGGTTTCTTATTAAACAGTCAAATAAATCAATTTTAGCGTCCGCTACGTGTGTCTACGTGACCATAAGGGCTAGTGGAACGTGTTTGATGCTCTAATCTTATTATCTAGAACAGAAATTAATTATCTATAACAGTACCGCAACCACATTACAGCGTAGAGTGGTGTGAACAGTATTTGTGGTTTTCTTCAAAAGTGCTCCGGAATGTAATATTATCTGTGGCTGCGGTTTGAGATAGATCGCTCTGTTGTTGGGTAGAACACTCTTTTATAGAGCACCACCCACACACACACACACACACACACACACACACACACACACACACACAGCTAGATAAACCAACCCACCCATTGGTGGAAAAGAGCTTGAGATCAAGTATCTTTTATCTTCTGGAGCAATGGTTGTAGCAGCTGCCTGCTACAAATATTGTCGATGAGATCATAAAAAATTATGGGACTACGAAGACATAAAAGGTGAATGTTGAACATTGTACAGTTGTCGTATCTAATAGGACGTACATTGAATTACCCAAAATCAATAATAACTTTTATTACAAGATTTATGACAGTAAAAATCCCTTTTCTCAACTCAGTGTGCGTGCGTGGCATGGACACGATACATGCATGTGGGGAACATGATACATGCATGTGGTGAACATGACACATGCATGCAATGGAATGTGGCTCCTACCATAACTACCATAATTAGTTTACGCTATTATTTGATGAATTATTCCATCCATAACAAGAATTACTCGTATGTCCAACTTTGTGGACAGTACTCTCCAGAGACATAGTTGAATGATCTGAAATATCGGGTAATAATTAAGTAATTTTGTTGACGTACTAAACCATTAAAGTGATATCGATTTTCATTGTTTTGCCAGTTATTTCCCCGGTACATGTAACTCCATACTGAACTGCTTTCAAAGGTTGAGTCTTTATTAGTTTAATTATCAGTTTCCTTGTGATGCTATTTTCCCGTGGGTCACATAAATACACCATACGATATCCATTTCATTGCTTTACCCTATTATAGCCAACTCTTCCTCAGTGGTAACTCTAGACAGCCTCTGCTGAACTGCTTTCAAAGGTTGAGTCAATTATACACGTCCTTGTGGGCGCTATTTTCCCGTGGGTCACATTAAGTTACACTGTACGATACTGATCAAGGGTGTACTCACAGAGAAGTGAATTTAATACCAATTATAGCGTTTATTTCGATGCATTAGGTATTCTTTTATCTCCAATTATCTATATCCCTCTTTACACCACACACACACATCACACAGGGTTTAAAAGGTCTCCTTTCTTCGTAAGCTAGGTACAAACACGAGACTGTTGATGTGTGTTGACCTAATATTGTATATCCAGTCAATATCGTTTTTGTGTCAGAGTACAAACATTTTCTTTCTTTGTTCTATTACAGTATTATGCAATGTCAAATAACATGTGCTTGTCGTCAATATTGAACTGTACCTTTTGACTTTTTGACCCATGGTTGAATCAACAACTCCACTCAAGTTTCGTATTGTCTGTTTTTTCTCTCACAGATGATTGTACTGTACCTATAGCCTGTATAGAGTGCTCCCATTCAACTAGCTGCGCTAGCTAGTATGATTGCAGCATCGTCAAATCAGCTTTTAAACAGCACACATGTATAGTATCCCATAGTTGAAATTTTTATTATTTCCCTGCATAAAAAGTCTATATCCCAGCTTATAATTATAGCTACATTAATTGCTTGAGCAGCAAGTATTTTATAACATAATAATCCCAGAGCTCACTCTGAGCAGATACGCCCCCTTTTGCATAAGGCTAGCTAGGGGAAACCCCTCAAGAACCCACAGCCATGTGTGTACACACACACACCCCCTAAAAAAAAGTTTAAAGTCTCTATGACTGAAGCTCTGCAATGAGGATGGCTGGAGAGATCCTCCCCTCCTGCCTAACCCCTCATCTTGTGTCCCCCCTAGTCTGGACAGTGACAGCTACGCTACTCTGTACCGTGTCTTACTACAATGGCCTATACGGAGAACTGGTACATGACGATATATTCGCAATCCGAGACAACTCTGACCTTCGACCTTCAACCTCTTGGACCCAGCTCTGGCGAGACGATTTTTGGGGCGAGCCAATGTCGAGTCCGACCAGTCACAAGTCGTATCGTCCAATCACAGTGCTGACGTTCCGTTTAAATTATATACTGCACGAACTCGAGCCGTTTGGATATCATGTGGTCAATGTTGGGTTACATATCGTTGCTACGATGTTGCTAGGGGCTGTGTGCCGGTGTGTGGTGTGGGGGTGTGTGGAGGGGGCGTATCTGACCATGTGTTTGTTTGCAGTTCACCCAGTACACACAGAAGCTGTGAGTTCAAGCAATGTCTTTAATTCTTTCCTATATGACTAAATAAATTCTTGTTCCATAATTATACGTACATGATTCTGTAAGAATTAATTAATCGTGGTTTTGTAGCTATACTTTGAGAGGCCATTGCGTTAGCAATTTCATTTAAAAGATGCATTTAGTAGCTCCTTGATATCTCCATCACAGCGTGTGCTTAGATCAATGGTCTATGTGTAGTTCATTTCTCATCACCTAGGTGACTGGTATTGTTGGCCGAGCTGATGTCCTGGCCTGCATCTTTTTCTTTCTTTGTCTCCTCCTCTACTGGAGCTACCTAACCACGCCTCCGTCCAAACCAGCGTGGGCTAGAGCTCTCAAAGTGAGTTGAGCTTATATTGTGAACTAAGAAAAAAGATAGTTTTAAGTTCAGAATAGTACATACACAGGGAAGTGCCCACACTGGTCAGTGGTGGTGGTTGGTACTAACCACCTCTAGACACAAAATAACCACCTCTTAAACTAGCTAGTCTACTTGTCTACTTGCTATATGGGATGTGCCCACACTGGTCGGTGGTGGTGGTGGTGGTGGTGGTTGGTACTAATATTGTCAGTGATGTGCCCACACTGGTCAGTGGTGGTGGTTGGTACTAACCACCTCTAGACAATAATAACCACCTCTGAGACCTATAAAAAAGGTAAATTTGTGTGTTGAATTTATAGCCACAGCCACTGATAGTAGGATTGGACCATAATTCACTGTTCATTGCTTTTATCCTCCTCTAGTTACTTGGTTGCCTAGTGACAGGAGCGGCTGCCATGTTGAGTAAAGAGCATGGCGTGACTGTGTTGGGGGTGTGTCTAGCGCTGGATGTGGGTGTGGTCAATAGGAAGCTACTCGTGGAGCTGTGAGTGTGTGTGTGTGTGTGTATAAGTTTGGGAAGTTTTTATACTTCCCTTTAAATGCGGTATACTAATCAATTTTTGATCGAGTATATTTTCTGCAGATTAACATCAAAACGAACCATGTCTACATCGTCTAAACTTCGACCTTTGACCGTTCGCTGTGCTATACTCACGCTCACAATCGGTGTGTTGTTAGTCGTGCGTATATGGCTTCTCAACGGACAGCTACCTGTGTTTGGTCGTCAAGACAACCCGGCCTCATTTGCCGATAGTGTCATCACGAGAGCTTTGTCATATTCTCACCTCCTTTACTTCAATGCCAAGTGAGTTAATAATTATATCAGCGCAGTCATGTGTTTTTTCTTGTATGGAATCGGTGTAGGTTGAAATTAAGATTGCCAGATTGTTATAGCAATTTTGCACATTTTAATATTGTTGATATGAAGATTCTGCTTTAGGAGACCTTCTGTATGTTTGCATATTCTTCACACGCACACACACACACACACACACACCCACACACACACACGCACGCACACGCACACACACACACACACACACACACACACACCCACACACACACCACTAGGTTGCTATTATATCCTGCTGTGCTGTGCTATGATTATCAAATGGGGAGCATTCCATTGGTGGAAAGTTTGACGGATCCTCGTAACATCACCACGGTGATCTTCTATATCGTTATTGCCTGCCTCTTCATCTCCAGTTGTTATAGAAACGACCCGGTGACCTTACTAGGATTGCTATTGATCGTCGTTCCGTTCTTACCTGCCTCCAATCTATTTATACGGGTTGGATTCGTGGTTGCTGAGAGAATTCTCTACATACCCAGGTGCAGTGAAGCGTGTGATGTGTGATGTGTGTGTGTGGGTGGGTGTGTGTGTGTGTGTGTGTGTGTGTGTGTGTAGCCCTCTAGCTAGAATGAATCTCTTCATTTGTATACATACAGCGGTGATTTTCAAAAAGTTTACTTACATTTTCGTTTGTTTCATGCATTCCGGTTTTTGTGGGGATCAGCTTGCGCACGAAAACTACCCGCTATACGGTAGTAGTTATGCTCTAGCCTCCTTTGTTCTATATTGAGACATACTGATGTTTACAACCAGAGGAGGTCCGACATGTGTGCACGAATCACGATAACTTCAGTGCATTGATGTCATTGCGGTCACGTGATAACGTCCAGCCCAAATGCACTGAACTTGTAGTGATTCGTGCACGCATGTCGGACCTCCTCTGGCTTACAACCACTCACCACATGCATGTGCTTGAAATGCAAACCTAATAAGAGTCGACCCACACACAGTGTACACAGTGGGACCACTGCACACAGTGACACTTGTGTAGCTTGTCTTATGTGCTGGTTATTTCAAGTGAGGTGACAACAGTTGCATGGCTTCATACAAACAACAAGTAGGAACAAAGCTGCACTTGTAGTAATCAAGTAATTGATGGAACCCCACATAATTATGATTGCTTTATACATTTACCGCTAATTTCCTGTTTCCCACAGCGCTGGTTATTGCGTGCTGGTGGTCCACGGTGCCATGGCAACCGTTCGTCGGTACCCATCCCTCCGTCCAATCACATTGCTGCTTTTAACGATGCTCCTGGGTGCTTTTATCACACGTACCATCACTAGGAACTCTGTCTGGGACAATAGAGAGTCACTTTTCAGGTGTGTGGTTAAAATTATTTATAGAGGTCTATTTTTTTATTATATATACAATTTCTATATACGTTAAACACATCATTTAATTGGCTTTTCAAAGAGCTACAAAATACATTCTTTAGATTGGTAATTAGACTATCCCAACTCAACCATCAAAATGTATGCCAATAATTATGTTTTCATTCCAATGTAGGTCAGGTCTCCATACCATTCCACACAACGCAAAGATTCACTTCAACTATGCCAATTTTCTCAAAGACTCGGGACGAACGAGAGAAGCCATAGAACACTACGAGACCGCCCTCCAGTGAGAACACACACACACACTACGAGATCGCCTCCACATGCGAATACACATTTTGTACACAGTTGTATTTTCTGAATACGAACAATTTGGCAAGCAACTTTCAGGAAGTCATAAATTCACTAAAAAGCGACTTCACTAAAAAGCATTCTGTAGCTCTACAAGGCCATGTGTACCTACAAGTGCGTGGTGTGTGTATCCTGGGATGCCATTTAAAGCTAGTGCTTGATGATCAAAGGTCTATGTTTGTTAAGCCTCCTCCCACACCTTCACGCCCCTCACGCCCCTCACACCCTCACACAGATTTTGGCCTGAGCACGCTGTGTCTCACAACAACCTTGGCACACTTCTTACACATGTCACAGTAGCCGAGGCACACTTCAGGGCAGCCATACAACACAGTCCTGGTCACTACAGGGCACTCTGCAACCTGGGGTCCAACTTACAGTGAGCCCACCCACCACACCACCAACACACACACACACACACACACACACACACACACACACACACACACACATACACACACACACACACACTGCAACCTGGGCTCTGCAGTGAGTCCTTTGTATTACTAATTTTGTATTAAATTATGCATTTGTACAATGCTCACACTATTGACATCACACACACACACACATACACACACACACACACACACTGCAACCTGGGCTCTGCAGTGAGTCCTTTGTATTACTAATTTTGTATTAAAATTATGCAATGCTCACACTATTGACATCACACACACACACACACACACACACACACACACACACACACACACACACACACACACACACACACACACACATACACACACACATACACTCCACACCTACACAGTAAGCAAGGGCGTCTTGAAGAAGCTGAGACTTCATTTCGTAGAAGCCTTTCATTGAACGCCCACTACACTGACACACTGATGGGATTGGCCGGACTACTGGCAGATAGTGGGCGTGGTCAAGAGGGGCGTGGATACATGGAGCAAGCTGCCGCTATCGCCCCAGACAACGCTGATGTGATGAGCAACATGGCTACATATCTGTGGAGAATTGGTATGGCTGTTTTTTTATTATTGTTATTATTTATTCACTTGTTTATTTCTGACAGGTAGTGTTAATGAAGCCATAGAATGGTTCCAGGGGGTGCTCCAGCTAAGCCCTGCCCACCACCCGGCAATGGTCGGACTGGCGAGGGCATACAGGAAACAAGGGAACAACAAGAAAGCAGAGAATACATTTAAAAGGTGGTCCTAATGAGGTTGAGTTTACAGCCTTATTGAGGGGGCAGCTGTCTATTGGTGGGAAGTTCCCGCTAAATTGGTGACACATCCTCACACACTACACAGAGCCCTCACTTGTCACACACCCTCACACAGAGCCCTCTCTCTTCGTGTGGATCCTGACACTCTTCACTTGTTGGCCGCCCTCTACCACAACACTGGGTCACTGGAGCAGGCAGCTGCTACCTTCCAACAAGCATTGACCTTTGAACCCTACCGAGTAGACACTCTGTGCGGCTATGTGCGTTATGTATATATCTGGTAAAGCATACAGGGATGTGCCCACACTGGTCGGTGGTGGTGGTCGGTACTAACCACGCCCACACTGGTCGGTGGTGGTGGTCGGTACTAACCACGCCCACACTGGTCGGTGGTGGTGGTGGTAGGTACTAACCACGCCCACACTGGTTGGTGGTGGTGGTCGGTACTAACCACGCCCACACTGGTTGGTGGTGGTGGTCGGTACTAACCACCTCTTAAGACTAGTTTAATTACTATACAAACTTGTGCTGAATTGAGACTGAGGAGTGAAATACCCACCACTTTGAAATTACAGGGTCTAGTCGTATAATACATGTATAATTAGACAGATTTGTTGTACTCGTAACCTTTGCCAGATATTTGTTATACTCTTAACCTTTGCCCTATTGCGGATGTTTTTTTTCATTATTACGCAATGCTGATATTTGATACTTGTACCTAGATATCTTAGTAAGTGTCTTAATACGACAAAGCACTTGACATTAGCAGTGTATTGTATCAGTGGAATCATTTGGTAATAAATTGCGCAACTTGTATAATTATTTGAACCTTTAAGTGCGTGACGACATAATTTGTGTATAAAACTTCCCATAAACAAAATAATTAGATTATTGTCTACTTTAATTGAGTAATTGTTCTCTTAATTTAAGTTGTACAAGTGTCCAAATGCTCGACATTGCTACTTTATTGTCAACAATAGAGAGTAACTGGAGTGCTATTAAATCATGGGACGGATAGAATCTAACAGCTGTTAGGCTTAATATAATGTACACGTGTGTGGGCATGTGTGTGTGTGGGTGTGAGAGTAGGTAGGTGTGATGTGTGTGATGTGTGTGGTCATCATGTGTACATGTTGTACATGTTGTTAATTATATGTGGTTTGTCTTTTTTTTATTTGCATAACTTAATACAGGGTCAAACTCTGCTTCAACTTGGTCGCTATGGAGACGTGCTCGGACTAACAGAGGACGCATTAGACCACACCCCCTTAGCGACCTGTATCCACACGCTACTAGCGAGCACACACCACACGATGGGTCACCAAGAGAAGGTATTCACGTAGCTGTTATACATGTAGCTACCGTATAGCGGGCAATTTTCGTGGGGTAAAAATTAATATTCATTATTTTCGTGGGCAGCTGACCTCCATGAAATTTTAACGTGGCGTGGCTTACCGGAACGTATGAATGCAGTGCAGCCACGAGACTAAACGAAATTTTTACTCACGAAAACCACCGTTTTTCGAGTTGAACGAATTTTTTACCCCACGAAAATTACCCGCTATACGGTATCATGAGAATAAGAACTTACTGTTCATTCCTTTTATTACAAGTAACAACACTGGTGGTTGCAATGTGTACAATGTATTAGCTAAGAAGCCAGTTAAATTACTATTGCTCCTAATTATTGGACAATAACGTACCATCTGTTAAAAATACCTACCTTGTTGCGAAGACTCACGAGTGACTCATTCTGTAGCTAAGGATTACCGCATATTGTGCAATTTTATTATTGAAATTTTGGCTATACTCACAGCCCATGAAAGTTTTGCGATAATAAAGCAATCATACAACAGTACTGATATCTAGCACATAGATTTACTTAACCCTCCACACACACACATAGGCGTTACATCACTCGTCTATTGCCATGGAGACGGCGGACACCACTCCCTCACTACTGCAGGCCCTACAAATGCGCGGCGGAGTCCTCAAGGACTTGAAACGCTTCAAGGAAGCTGAAAGGGTATGTAAATTGCTTTAATGTGTGCTCGTGTGGCGATTTTGTACGGTATAGGAAGATGGAGTCATAATGGTAGTTCTGCATTCTTTTCTTTAATTGATCAATGCAATTATACCATTGCCAGTGGATACGCACGCACGCACACACAACGTTGTGTGTACGTGTGAACTGTATGACATCATACCACCACCCTAAGCAGTGTAATATTAATTATTCTTTGAAATATCCTATTTTATATTGAGCACACACACACACACACAACGTTATGTGTGTGTGTGTGTGTGTGCATGTGTGTGTGTGTGTGTGTGTGTGTGTGTGTGTGTGTGTGTGTGTGTGTGTGTGTGTGTGTGTGTGTGAACGGTATATGATATCACATGTTGCATCAAAATAATACCACCCAAAAGTGCTGTACACACGCACGCACGCACGCACACACACACACACACACACACACACACACACACACACACACACACAGATATTTAGACAAGCAGTTGATCTTTCACCCACCTCCGCTGGACTGCGACTAAACCTAGGGGCATTGCTACATCTGTTGGGAAACTACACAGCTGCTCGTAGCGAGTACAAGATAGCGGGAAGCTTAGATCCAAATAACAACTTGGTCAACGAAAATTTGAAAAGATTGGACAGGTTAGAAAAAAAATTACGTAGATAGCTAGCTAGGTCGTTAAAGGCTTCTATTTTTTCTGGCAAAGCTCACTTAATTTTAATTTAATTTTTTTATCCAATAACTGTTTGTACATTTAGTCATGAGCACATTTTCTCAAGATACCAACACGATTGTATTAGCCCAATTATGAGATTATTTAATTGATGGCACACTGCTCTTTGCTCTGTAGAGTATGCTTTGATCATCGTTAAAGTACTTAATGAATTAAAATGCCTGTTGTCTTAACGCAGTAAACAACTTAGTGTGCTTACGTAAGCAACTTAAAACGTACCACATGAAAAGCACACGGGAAGTTTGTCGGCTCGTGGACTAGTGCATATGCATGTGGTTGTGGTCTGGCATTATCTTGTGGCTACATGACTTTGAACGGACATAGCTTCAAAGGATGACCCAATCACGTTCTATCTTTGTTGAGGTTTATCAAATTAGCAGGTGGTACATATTTTAATTGTGTCTTCCCTAGCTGGTGTCCTGTCCTAATTAACATCAAGCGTATACGTATCTCAGCTGTCAATTTTTCCTCGTAAACAAGTTTCGGATAACATCCTTCTCGGAAAGCATGCGCATTATTAAACGTGCAGACTATGCATTTTATGTCCTAAGGCCATCCGCCCTCGGGTGGTATTATACTACAGCTCTATATGGTTCGTTAATTAGACATTATTACACAATATGGTCACTCTTAATTAGTTCCAACCAAACTTGTGTAGTTTCTCAGAGCATGTGTTGAGTTTCTTGCTGCTTATAAGCGTCGGATCGCAGCAATTATTCCTTTCAAGTTAGTAATTCTCACTGCAGAGTAATTACCTGCTGCACGTATAATCATACGTTCATTTTTATGGCCAATAGAAGACCTTCAGTAACTGCTTTAATACACTAGGTTGTACTAGTTGGGAAGGTATTATTTCTTACCGGTTATCTAAGTGTTGATGGAAAGACATGTGATAGCAAATTATCTGAGATTTAATTGGAACTACGGTATAAGCTTAAGTGCAGTTTTGTTAGCTGCCTCCGGATGTTTCTGTATGTTGCATATTGCGTAGAGTGAAAATATTGTATTGTTTTGACAGAAGCCCTATAACAACCGTAACTATGCACGTTGCCGGGAGAGACTGCTGTGTTTCCCACTTGTTGTTAAATCATTGGAACTATTGGAACTATAAGGCCGTTGGTAGCTTCTAGCTATTTCCGGTATTTAATCTAAATTCTATAATAATTATTGAATGTGTATACCGCACGAAACTTTGAAAATTGGTTAGTTCTATCGGGATGACCGTATTACATGCTCAAACTTATCAACTATTTCCATGGCAACTGTGTTATGTACATTGCCATCGGATCACGTTACACTAATCAAATTACAACCAACAAAGCACGCCGGTGGTATGCACCTTACCACAAACAAGATTCCAACTATGTCGTCAATTTAGCGCCTAAATAAATGAAGACATTTTTGGCGTTCTGGTTTGCACCTGTTACATAACCATTCATACTATAAAGCCATGAGCCATTTCACAATTTCATGTAACAGATTGTCTCTCAGCCACTTCATATAAAACAACCTCATTCAAAATATGCAACTGATGGATTTCTGCAAACCCTCACTGTGTCTGTGCCTGCTGGCTCTAGCTGCTGTTGCCATAGGACTGGCATCTGCAGTAGAAGTGCAAAATACTGAGCCTGAGGATACCAGTACTACTGACAGTTGTAAACAAGGTAAGTGCTAATTCTAGTCTGCAATGTCTGCATGTTACATGCATGCACAGTGCATGTTACTTGTGCTCTGCATGAATGTATGTAGATGGAGATCTGTTGCAAGCTGCATGGTACTTCCCCTGTTTCTCAATTAGCTAATAAATAATAATAACTTGTAGTTACATATAACTACGGGTTCATGCACTCCTGCTACCGGTAATTTTGCATGTGTTCTTCATTGCAATGGCACGTGCATTGGCATTCTTGCTACGTATACAAAGTCCAGTGTCTATTACGTAGCGATGTTTATTAAATTATATACATTTTGGGATAGTGAAGTGGTCTAGTGGATGCATGCATTGCTGCACCTGCATAATGCATGTGTTGGTACATACTTCAAGGGAATCTATTGTGGTTATTATAACCTTACTGTACATTTACTAGTCTCGATCCCAGGCTGGCCTGTGAAGGAGTCTCTATACACATTTCCTGTACTGTACATTGACTAGTCTCAATCCCAGGCTGGCCTGTGAAGGAGTCTCTATACACATTTCCTGTACTGTACATTTACTAGTCTCAATCCCAGGCTGGCCTGTGAAGGAGTCTCTATACACATTTCCTGTACTGTACATTGACTAGTCTCAATCCCAGGCTGGCCTGTGAAGGAGGCTCTATATACATTGACATGCATGCCATGCAAGGCTAGTGCTGTTGTGACTCTGCATATAACGGGTATATATTTGGTTAGCCTTGAAAAAATGAGAGTGGGGGAGTGCATGCGTAGCTATAGCAACTGTGTCTGAATACGTACATGCATATGGAGGCAATCGTACCCTAGCCACTACAACATTCTAGTATCTAAGGAAACGGCATATCATATTCCCGTTTGACGTAAAAGTACTTCCTTAATTAATTATTACCGGGTATATGTATATTTAATTAGCAATTAAACATAAAAATGCTATAATTTATGGTATGTGTATACAGCATATACCCGACAGGATTATAGCCATAAATAGTAATTTTGAATATTTAAATTCAGGGTCTATTTAATTTCTAGCATGCATTTATTCGTCCCTACAGGCAACAACGATTATACAGAGATGGACGTTGCCTGTAAAGTTCCAATTATAGGTAGGAACTTATTACTGACGTGGTATAAATAATTACGTTCAAAGTCATAATCACTAAACAATTTCTGGTATGTGTTTTGATGATGGGAAACTAAATTTTCGCACTTTCAAATATCTTCAAATTTCAAATTCTATCCCAATTTTACAGATGCCACTATTCTAAGAATGTTGTTACCCAAATTACTCAACTGTATATTAAATGTACCGTTTTAATTACTAAAATATTTTGCTGGTGAAAAACCTTGATCGATCTTTCGTGAGGCTTATTGCGTTCTGGCAAGGATCGTGTGTCATATCAGTACTATATAGTTTACAAGTTTATTGTTGCGAATTGAATAATTACGTTTGATGCTCGGCAAACATTCTAGAAATACAGTTCGCACGTATTTACCCTCCTCCCTCCGTTTATACTTGCAGGCAGACGTCGACTATTAACTGGCACAAAGTATGGTTTAATTGAGAGATCTTACTCTCAGATAGCACTCTTCAATGGTCAATCTCCTAACAACACCTGGCGCATCGTGTGCGAGACTCAGAAAAATGTTTTTGCTATCATCATGAACATGCATTTGAAATTCGATGACTATTTGCAAATTAAGCTCAAGAAATTAACTGGAGAAATTGGGGATAAATTTGAATATCTTCATTTCAGCAAACGCTCTGTTCTGGTATCCATAGCAACAAACAGTAGCAGGGACTTGTTTGCACCTCAGTCATCGTTTGTACTCGGTTACATGTGTATCAGTAAGTGCTATAATTATAAAGATTATAATTATGTCAAAAGCAGATTCTACTCCATGCAATGTGAAATTTTGTAAAGTCAAGTAGCTAATCTGAGGCTTTAGAATAAACTGTATAACGTAGTATAAATAGAGGAGGGGGAGTTTTCTGCACTGTTGGTTACACATGACATGTACATATAGCTAGCTGTAAAACTTAATTTATCAAACACAATTTTTATAATTATTGAGGCCTTGAACAAACTAAAGCCCATAAGTTTGTCTGGTAATTTAAAACTAATTCCTAAAATGTCATGTTGTTACTGGTAATCAATTGGCAGCAGTTCTGGCTTAACGAGCCGTGTGACATAAATTCATTTTCAGTAAATTAAATTTCAGTAGATCATGTTCGTAATTATGTACGTGTTGTACATGCATCCATCCCCATATATCAAAGGGTGTGTGTGGAGGGCTTTTATTGAATTAACACCTTCGTAGACTCAAAGGCATGCCCGCCGGCAGTGAATGCATGCAATCTGTTTCACAGCTGTCCTGAGCCCCCCACCTATAGCCGCTAGCTCAGTGTGTACTTCTATCCCTCAGTATACACACGCATCTTGTCATGCAGCATGCTTATAACTGCCACACACACACACACACACACACACACACACACACACACACACACACACACACACACACACACACACACACACACACACACACACACAGATAACACTGCCGATACCCTTGAAACGACCATGGCGTTCCTAGATAACAACAAAGTGCTCAAGTACATGCGTTGTCGTCCCAACGCTTTCAAGAAACTAGCGCAACAATTAACAGACAACTTTTACCATTTCACTACCACTGACCAGGATATTCAAAATATGTTGAATATAAAGAACGACAAAGAGTCGGAGGTTGTACCGTTGCCATGCACTAATACTCCCATTGTTAGCGAGTGGACCGAGTCATCTGCTGATGGATGTATTGATGACCAACAGTGATCGACCAATCAAACTGCAGTATATTGTGTAGAGTCACATTTTAAACTGACTATAAATGTATTATAGCTGTTATTATTATAAACGACATCACGTATTATAGTCTATAATTATATATATATTATCATATCATCCAATCATTAGTCTTTATTATCCAGCTATTATTATCATCATGCATTTAATTTTGGAAAACAAAAAATGTTTTTATGATAATTGTCATGGAAGCAGGTCCACCCCTTTTTGAGCTGCAGAGATCTTTTAGCTGTTGTTACTGTGACGATCTTTACCAATCGACCATGTGTCGAAAGATCAATCAAACGGCCCCTATTTCTACACACCTTGGAGAGTATATCATATGACAAGCTGCAGCTCGGCAAAGAAGAACTCATCTAAAGTATATTGATAAAATCCAGTCATAAATATATACATTAATTTTTGTTGTCAATTGTGGCCATATTAAATTATTGTAGGCATATATAATGTCCTAGCCGAGTGCGTTGATTCACTGTATTTTATTGAGCTTGTTATATATTATCGTACACGCACACACACACACACGCACACACACACACACACACACACACACACACACACACACACATGTATTGATGCAATGTACCACAGGTTTTCAACTGAGGAGATAGGTTGGTTGCCATGGCGTCATTGTTTCAAGCGCAATGGACCGTTTTGTGTGACAAAAAAGCCACTTCTCAAAAGAGGGCTGCTAGCTATACTGTCATCACAAGGTAGCTGGAATATCTTTATTTGAGGTTGTATAATTATAGTGCTACAGCATGTTAACTTAATTACAATGAGTTGCTTTGCTAGACATGAAATGCAGTGAAATTTGTCTATTGTGGTGTCCCTACAATACAGCCAGGTTAATGGGCCCCAAAGTCTCTCCATAGCATGTGTTTGAACTTGTGTTAGCAGGCCACCCTCTATAATACAGCCACTGTTGGTCTGCCCCAAGTGGGACCTCCCACTATTACCATCTACTTGTGTACAGCAATATAATTATTATTAAGTGTATTTCCTTGTCTTCAGTCATCTGAAAGATCCCAACATAAGCCAAGACTTCTACCAAGCTCTGTACGACACAAAGATTGACCTCATTACCAAAATACTGGTACGTGTGTGGGTGTGTAGGTGTGTGTGTGTGGGTGTGTGTGTGTTTTGTGGGATATGATACTAAATACATGGCACACTGCAGGAGGACATCAGGTGCAAGTCATGTGATCATGCAGCCCTACAAGTGCTCGGCTACTGTCTCTACATACCACAGCTCTGTGATACCTTCAGTCCCGACATGATTCAAGTCATCGTAAATGGTGTGTGGTGTGTGTGTGGTGTGTGGTGTGGTGTGTGGTGTGTGTGTGTGTGTGATGTGTGGTGTGTGTGTGTGGGTGTGTGTGTGGGTAAAGAGAACAGCTAGTAAATGCATTTTTTGTTTTGAAATCGGACGTTCGCAACACAAGTTGTGGCCTCTCAATACAAAATTTTACAGGCCTCTTAAAAAATTATAATTATGATTAATGATTAAAGTTAATGGTGAGAGAAAAGAGGGGCGGGGTAGAGGAGGATGGTCAGGGTCAAAGGTCTAATTAAAATCTGCTTCGGAGTACTTATAACCGATCGTCTACTCTTTCTTTGGTACCTCCAACCATAGTGAAAAAATTGGAGGTACCAAAGAAAGAATTAACAATTGGAATGCAATTAAGAAGCAGATTTTAATATTCTGTATAGCGGGTTATTTTCGTATGGTGGAAATTATTTCGTTTTGTGAGGTCATCATACGAATTGTTGTCATTCTTTAATTGTTTATAATTATTCACGAGAGTGTGATTATATCTGTTCCTTATTCAGGTGTGTGCGGTGTGATACAAGATGAAGACATTTCCAAGTCAGTGTGTACGAGGGCACTATGGACATTGTCCAATCAGAGGCTGTCGTTGGCTGATCATGTGACTAGCATTGTCTCCGTGGTAACCGAGCTAGTGATGTCACCACGGTTGGTCACACCTACTGTCGACTCTGAGGCACTAAACGTCCTTATAAGGTATCATCACTTCAATACCTAACAGTTTTACGGGAGGGTTGTTGAACATGTTTCAACACCCATAACTTGAGTACCGTTGATCCAATGTCAAAATTTTTATGATTTTCTGAAAGCTTAGAAAGAGACCTTTCAAATGATGTGTTTTAATCCAAAATTTCGTTGGGGCCCTAATTTGTCCTTTTTCGGCCTCGGACCATGGGCTATTATCCATGGTATCGCCAAATCGGCAACTACTTTTATCTCTTGAATATGAACTTTGATGACATAATTTGAAAGGTCTCTTTCTAAGCTTTCAGAAAATCATAACATTTTTTGATATTGGATCCACAGAATTCAAGTTATGGCAGCTTTCGATTAAACATGGCAGGGAATTTTATTGTAGTACATCCACCCCTCACACACACACACACACACACGCCCACGCACATACACCCACGCCCACACACACACAGACTGAGTGAACAGGGACAGAACGTGTTCACCTCGTCCCCTCATCTCTGGTATCCCGCCATCTTCACTCTCTCTCTTTATGACCTCCCTAGGGTAAGCCCCTCTGATCAACTACTAGTAATACCTCAGATTAATTACATATTTTATGTTTAATTTATACTTTTTATTACCTAAAGATTTCGTCAAAAGCATTGACCTTTTCAATCTCCATGGCAACACACCTTGTGGATAATCAAGTCGTCATCAGCTGGCTAACTAAAGAACTGAAAAAGGCGAGGGTTCAAACACGGCAATCTGATTGGCTATACGTAATTTATTATTCGTGTGCTCGTGCATTTTTCCAGAATGCCATCTCTAAAATGCTGACGCAGCTAGGTGGGCGTGGTCAGACCACTTGTCATGTGCTGAGCGTATGGAATCATGTGATCAACATTCTTGGAACGGTATGCATACAATAAAATTAATTATTCTGTTCCTATACAACTTACTTACTGTACATGTGATAGATACATGTGATAGAGTTGCTCTCTTTATACCTTCACCACAATCTAGCTATTTTGGTGATTTTTTTTTTTAAGCTTTGATCTGAGCATATCATGTGACAGGCCTTGTCTAGAGCTACAGAATGCATCTCTTAGTTTTGATATTGATTGCTTTTTAGTGGAGTTATGACCTCCCGAAAGTAGCTTGCCGAATTGTTCGTTCTTGAGAAAATACACTATGAAAAAATTTAATATAGTTATTGTTTAAAATTTTGTTACAGTCTTATATAGAGTTCAGGGTACAGCCCAAGGCTACGTACCTTATAGATTACCGTATAGCGCGAAATTTTCGAGGAGATTAATTTTCGCGGATTTCGTGGGTTAGCAATCCTACACGAAAATTGTTCTTTAATTAGAATTATCTGCTATAACGTGTAAAGACTTAAAGGCGTGGCTTCCGGTAAGCAGTCATTCCACGAACACATCGTGCAACAAAATGCTTTAGAGGCCATTCCACGAAATATAAGTGCCTCGAAAATTAGCGCTATACAGTATTACTAGTTACATGTACCAACCACCTGCCCCAGTCTCTGCACAAGCACGGATCTTTCCTCAACGATCTCCTCCGTGTGGTGGAGGGTGGTTTCAAACATCGTTCCCTCCCAGTGCAAGTGGCAGCCTACAACTCGTGGATGGTCCTCATATCAAACTACGCCATCAATCTAGGTGAGTTGGGGGTGTGGTCTCGTTACCTAGGTGATGATATGGGTGTGGTCTTGTTATCTAGGTGATGATATGGGTGTGGTCTTGTTACCTTTTTCTCTTACAGAATTGTTCACTTCCCAGAAGAGATTAAAGTTGTTGCTAATGCCGCTAGTGGTGAGTGTATCACATGACCCACTCTATGTGTCATATGACTTATTCCATGTATCACATGATCCTCTACAGACCTCTGCCGCTAGAAACAAACAGGAGCAGGTGGAGAATGCACGCATCAGCGCATACTGGCATCTGATTGGTCACCTCGGCCACCACAAGGAAGAGCTGTTTCAACAGGTACACGTACAGACAATATGGAATCTTGTCCAAAACAGTTTTTGCTCCTCCCAGAACTTTAATCTGAGCATGTCATGTGATAGGCCTTGTCTAGAGCTACAGAATGCAGTTTTGATATTGATTGATTTTTAGTGAAGTTATGACCTCCCACCTCCCGAAAATAGCTTGTTCGTTTCCTGAGAAAGTGATGTACTTTCAATGGTATTTTGTCGAAATTGGCAGTTTTTTTTGCCAATAATTATTGAAGTTATGACCTCCCGAAAGTAGCTTATCATATTGTGACAGGCTCTGGGAAAACAGACCAATTGGAGCAGATATTGGTATTGAGCAATAGTAGACTGCAGTGTATAATCTCATACATTTTTTTCTTGGCTTATAGTTATCTACAGTCTTTCTACTACCTCTCTGTAAAATCTGATGCTCTGAATCCAACGCATTCCACCGAAGCGCTTTGTCTAAGCAGCCACCATTACCTTACTTTTCCCAATTTAGCAATCTTTAAGTGGGCGTTTCTCATTACTGCTGTTTTACAACTTTGAGTTTCCAACGCGCATAACTCAGGCATAGAACGAGGTATGTGCAAACTAAGCACATCAATGCGTAGGCAATTCTTTGCTCTATCATCTGGTATATAGATCGCAAAAATTATAGCTTGCGCCAATTGGTCTGTTTTCCCAGAGAGAGCCTGTCACAATTATGGCTTCTGATATTTAAAATGATTAGTGGCACTATAATCATGACCTCTCAGGTGTGTGTTCCATTCTTGCTTCTGTGTTTGGGTCTCGATCCCAAAACTGAGACCACTAAGTTTATGTCTCGGTTCCAAACATTCAACACTCGTACCGTTGCCAAGGAAACATTGTCAGAGACAGAAACGGAGGCACCCAAAGAAAAGGAAAATGTTAGCAAAGAAACGCCGCCTGTAAAAAGTGCTGTGTCAGCAGAAAATTCCGAGGTATGTGGGTGTGGTCAAATATGCTGTGTTTTTAACAGCTCCTTTTTCACACTATAGTTATCAGAAGAGGTTGTATCTAAAAGGTCAACGGGGTCATTATCCTCTGATATGGGGTCAAAGTATAATATGGGAGACCTACTGAAATTTGTACACTCGATGCAAGTAAGTCAGTAGGAGTGTGTGTGTGAATAGTGTGTGTGGGTGTGTGTGGGCGTGTGTGAGCGTGCTTTGTTAGTCACAAACTATTTATAATCACTGTTTAATATCGTGTGGGCGTATATCTTAGGGACTGAATTTTTTCACCGCTCTACTGAGCATGAAAGTGTGATCTGATTGGTTGCTATTACTTGATTGATTGATACGTGTTACCCTACTTGTCTACTTGCTGTATGGGATGTGCCTACACTAGTGGGTGGTGGTGGGTGGTACTAACCACCTCTAGACAACAATAACCACCTCTGCCTAGGCCTAGCTAGTTTACTACATGAAAGAGGCGAATGTGTGTATGTTAAAATGAGAACTGAGGATTGACAATAGCCACCCACTTAAAAAACAAACTCTGGGCACGTGCAGATCAATGGCTGCTCATATTTCACTGGTATTTATTTACTGTCAGCATTTCCTCTCTGTCAGGGAGATTAATGTCCTCTGGCAATTAGTCACGTCAGCTGCAAACAAACTTAAAGCCTTTGATGTGATCGTGATGTAAAGATAGCAATCGCGAATGTAACAATATCAAATGCAGTACCAAAACTCTATGATGAGTGTTATCGTCTAGCCGGTTATCTCTGTATGGTGGAATTTTTCGTGTTCAGACGAAAATTAAAACTACGAAATTATTCTACCACAATAGATTCAACGTCACTATCCTGAGCTGTACGAATATTTAGAATACGAAATATTTAATTTGGTAGTTCATACGAAAATTACCCGCTATACAGTAATTATATTATAACGTGATTATCTTGCTTTATGAATGAATGCAGGCACAGTCCAAGCACATGAATCATTATATTGGGGAGCCCACTGTTACCATGGTGATGACAGGGTGCCACGCCCTCCTCCAGTTTATTGGAATCAAGATCGATGTCTCCGAGAGTCTCCTAACATCAGGTGATATGTCATGTGACTCGTTAACAACCAGGTCCAAACACATGCTATGGAGACTTTGGGGCCCATTAACCTGGCTGTATTATAGAGGGTGGCCTGCTAACACAGGTTCAAACACATGCTATGGAGAGACTTTGGGGCCCATTAACCTGGCTGTATTATAGAGGGTGGCCTGCTAACACAGGTTCAAACACATGCTATGGAGAGACTTTAGGGCCCATTAACCTGGCTGTATTATAGAGGGTGGCCTGCTAACACAGGTTCAAACACATGCTATGGAGAGACTTTGGGGCCCATTAACCTGGCTGTATTATAGAGGGTGGCCTGCTAACACAGGTCCAAACACATGCTATGGAGACTTTGGGGCCCATTAACCTGGCTGTATTATAGAGGGTGGCCGACACCACAATAGACAGACAGACAGTCTTCAGTGTTGGAATGTCCCAGGGGTAGTTGAAGTGTTCAAAATCTAATTAATTAAGCAAATCCACTCCCCTCTTCACACGTAGTATAATGTTTACACCTTTGACAGTCTTCAGTGTTGGAATGTCCCAGGGGTATTTGAAGTGTTCAAAATTTAGTTTAATCTAATTATTTGTCCCCTTTTTAGAGCAGCAACTTTTCTGGTTCATTAAGCAAATCCACTCCCTCTCACACGTACATGTAGTATAATGTTCACACCTTTGTTGAAATACCGTATTACTAGAATATTTTGCGGGTGAAAAACTTTTTCAAATGAGCCAAACCAGCAGAAATTTATTACGCTTTGCGATCTAACTATTGCGTTCTGGCAAGGATCATGTGTCATTTACAAGTACTAGTTTGAGTTTTGCGATTCTTATTTTTACGAAGTGATTAACGCTCGCAAAACATTCTAGTAATACAATAAATTATACAAGAATTACAAAATTGAACAAAAAAATTAATGTTAGGCATGTTTCTCTTTAGTTTATTTTCCAGGCTCTGCTTGTGTTGTGCCTCAGGGGAGGTATAGTAGCAGCGGACATCTTGTTATAAGCAGGGTACAATCTAGGTCCAAAGTTGACGGTAGCTCTTCGATATTTCCGGTGGTGGCATTGACTTTAATAACAGAGCATTGACAACGTGTTCTATTGTCCTCCGTGAGTAGAGTAGCAGAGTGTAGATAGTGTGAGGCTGCGGTAGTAGTCACCTCACAGTGCATGTCTGTGGTGTAGTGGCCCTGTGTGTGTGTGGGCGGGTGTGTGATGTGTGAGAGTGTGCACAAACAAAATAAAGAATCTTTTACCTCATAATTACTAATAAACTCACGGTTGTGTTAATGTCCACTTGCTCTGTGTAACACTCTCTTGTGTAGTCTGTGTTGTTGCCATCTCCACTCTGATTGCAGCTGATAGTCTCCTGACTACAGTCCTCGTATATATCCAGCTCTGTGTCCGCTCGAGCAGTCAGATTAGCCAGTGAATACCAAAGCCTGCCTTGCGTCGTGTTCAGCTCTGTTACCAAGACAACAATCTCCGCTATTACGTTAGAACTCAGATTGTATATTTGAATATTGTCAATTTTATCGTTAAAATTTGTTTCCAACTCAAAGATTTTTGTGTGATAAGTCTCGTTCATTTCAATCAGCTGTTGTTCCAAATTTTGAACGGTCATCATTAGATCTTCATTGCCGATGATTACTGGCATATTATTGGCCTCCATTTTCAATAAGCGGACTTCTAGATATGTTATTACGGCTAATGCAGCCGTGCCAGCTAGCAATAGACATAGCAGTAAAGCAAGACATATCGGGGTGGCTATACAACACTTCGTTTTCTTGTTGATGCCAGTGATGATGATCTTCTGCGATGGCCAAGCTTGAAAGTTCTTCAAAGTTGCATTATCGCTGCTTGGAATCGACGTTGGTGATCTAATATCTTCGTAGATGGTTGTATTTTGCAGGACAAGGTTTTGTTCCTGGGATAGCTGCGGAGGGTAGCCATTGAAGGCAGGGTTCATACAGTTATAGGTCTGGCTGTTATCCATAGCTGCTGATTGTTGCAAGTGACTGGATACAGTTAGACTGCCTTGAGTGTCTCTAGCTTTGGTTGTATATGAAGTTCTTTTAATGCTATCTCTTGATTAGCTATTGCACAGAGTGACTAGCTTGAGCTGATATAAATGTTCCCTTACACTTTATTATGCATTCGTGCTTGTTAACGTGCGTATAATGCAGCCTGGCTTATCTGAATGTGTGTGTGTCATGTGATACTGTATTGGAATGTGCCTGCCCTAGCTCCGTTATGTCTGCTCTGGAGGGAATTATGGACAGAAGATTGATAATTTATATGGACCGATTAGTCAAATGTATTGACTTGTGGTGATAGCACATTCCACGATTAGCACTCTTATGTACATGTATTATACATAGCTTGTTTGTGAAAAAGAAAGCCCCCCACACACACACACACACACTCTCACTCCCCACACACACACACACACACACACACACACACACTCTCACTCCCCCCCCCCACACACACACACACTCTCACTCCCCCCCCCCACACACACACACACACACTCACTCCCCCCCACACACACTCTCACTCCCCCCACACACACACACACTCCCCCCACACACACACACACTCCCCCCCCCACACACACACACACTCTCACTCCCCCCCACACACACACACACACACTCTCACTCCCCCCACACACACACACACACTCTCACTCCCCCCCCCCACACACACACACACACACACACTCTCACTCCCCCCACACACACCCACACACACCCACACCACACACACACAGACATAGATCGCTACACAGTCTACCCCAAGTTCCTGGTCCCCATGGAAACAGCCGAATTCTTCACTTTATTTCTTGATTGCCTCCTCTCTCACAAACAAATCTTCACAACAGCCGATGATGGTAATCCAAAAAAAAAGTTTTTTTATTAATTTTTATTTGTTTTCCGTGTTAGGTGCGTTGCTATTAGAGACGGCTGTTCATCACTTAGTGTCTGTATTGGTGTGCTGCATTGACTCAGAGCAAGGTATGACATCATATGACATCACATGGCATCACATGACACCCCACACACACACACAGCTCCTCCTCAAGACGACTCAAACAGAGCCTATCTCATATTTGACGTCCTCATTCGATTGGTTGAATCTGGTTGCCTTGACAGCGTGATATGTAAACAGATGAGATATGACATATTGCGACAGTTATGCAGCGTACCGGCCCAGTTGTCGAGTACGTGTGGTGGGTGGAGACGGTTGCTAGGGGTGTTGCTAGGCAACTGCAAGACGGAGCAACTCAGGTTAGCTACAGAGTGCATCTCTTAGTTTTGATATTAATCGCTTTTTAGTGAAGTTATGACCTCCCGAAGTAGCTTGCCAAATTGTTCATTAATTTTTTATGTTGAATATTATTTCTTTTTGTTGCTATAGCGACTGGTTCTCAAACACGTACCGCAAGTTGCTCACTGTAGCCACTACGCTATTCGCGACCTCTGACCCCTTGAGAAACCTCGATCATATCATACGTAAACTTGACGAGTGTGCTAAAGTGGGCGGGGCCTCTGAGGAACACCTCTCATTCATGTGGCTTCTCACCACAAAGTCTTTCTGCAACGTCGTAAATGAGGTAATGGCTATGATTGTCTGATAAAATAATTAATTAATGATTTAAAAATCGTTCAACTATTTTTGTATTGTGATTATGTTACGTGTAGAAAAGACCTTGAAATGTGTAAAATCTGTCCATAAAAATTCTCTTCTATTTCATTCTGAATACTATAGCGTGAAGGCACTTAATTTTCATGATGATGAAAGTGCTTATAAAAACCATTTGAAATGCCATTATTTTAGTCAAATGACGTTGTGTCTTTCGTTAGCTAGTATTTTGTGGACCTAATTTTCGTGGATCTGATTGCTAACTCTCAAAAACAGAAAAAATTAAGCACCTCGAAAATTAAGCGCTAAATGGTGTATTTTAATATTTTCTCTTCCACACACAGACGAGTATCATCAACCTTGGTACTACATTGGAACCTGACATTTCTTTAGTGGGTATCATTCTCAAGTTTCCATTCCTATACCTCATTCCTAATGGCAACAAGGTTCGGACGTAATTACTGTATATCATACAATGTACATGTTCGTACTTTTATATAAGTTGCCGTATTTAAGTTTTTTTAATGAGCCCGAAAATTGACACTTTGGATGGTATCTAGGTTTTGCAATCGCAAGGATGATGATATCATACAAGTACCAGTATAGTTCTTTGCTATCTTATTTTTGCAAAGCCATTAGCGCTCACAAACTTTGCAGTTAGATACTCACAAAATAATTATGTGTACAGTAATACAGCTAGTGCAGATACAGTCAAGAGTAGAATATACACGTACCATATAGAGGGTATATTTCGAGGGTATAAATGTTCGTGGTTTTCGCGGATTAGGCATGAACCGCTATTCCACGAAAATTAAATCTGCGAAAACCTTTCTAAAGGCACATCCGCGAAAATTTATACCCTCGAAATATACCCGCTATACGGTATCAACGGGTGTTAGTTGTTATTGTGCACATCTTTGTTGCCTCAGGATTCGGTGGCAAATGTTATCCAATTATGGAAGGAAACTTTCGATATTTCGTCTCGACACGCCTCCCTGGTTGTCAAGGACCCCAACTATTGTACGCAGCTGGTTGCTAAGGAGTTATATACTGCTTATAGCGTTCACGTAAAGGCTAATAAAAGCAGTAAAGACGAAGTTAGAAGCTTTCAGATAAAATTTGATCGTTTTCAAAACGCTGTGGCAACGGCCATCCATCACATTGTAGAAAGGTTGAGCTGGAGTGCTCTTCATACTGCCGCTAACAAAGGTCAAAGGTCAGGTTGCATCTTAACGATTCTGAGCTTGCTGAGTTGGCAATTGGTAACCCTGGGAGACTCGGCATTGTCACTAAGTCAGCTTACTTCTCCCGCTGTTGTTATGGCGACGGTTTCGATGTTGTATCAGCAGGCGACCACTGAAGAGATGATCGCCATGGTAACAGAGTCGCTGGCACAGCCACTCACTGTGTGTATGGAGACGGCATTTAAATTGTGAGATATCTAATAACATATTAAGATGTAATATTGAAAACACACGATAATTTATCGTTAAAGTTGTCTAAATAATAGTGTTTAGGAAGTTTCTACATGATTTAGAAGCCCAAAGGGCTGGTTGTAGTATCCCGAACGTAGTGAGGGTTCTACTAGCCCTGAGGACTTCTAAATCATGTAGAAACTTCCTAAACAGTGTCTAAGCATTTTAGATCATAGCAACCATGAGTATTTAGCCAATCAGATTTTGCTACGTGATTTTCAGTAAGTACGTGATTTTCTAAGTTGGATAGAACACTTCCTTTAGCCAATCAGATTGCAGTATTTATGGTAAACATGATCTAATAAGATTTATAGCGGGTAATTTTTGTTGTGTAAATTATTGTTCGTATGAACTACTATTTCGTATTCTCAGAATAATTTTGCAGTTTTAATTTTTATGATGCTCTACAATACGAAAAATAACTTGCTATACTGTATTTAAATCAGTAATTTTAACCCTCCCCCCACCCACACACACACACACACACACACACACACACAGGGACAGGGTGGCACAGACCAAAACTCATCAGAAGCAACAGAACGAGTTGCTAGGATACGTGACTATCACATGGAAGACCATCCTCACAGTATTCCAGACCCGCTACACTGGTCAGTATGACACCAGTCTGTTGGCTATGGTCTCCCCACTGTTAGTGTCTGCCTTGTCATCAGAGCTGCCCAACATCATAGAGTGAGCACACACACACACACACACACACACACACACACCCACACACACCCACACACACACACACACACACACACACACACACACACACACACACACACCTCACACACCTCCACCCACAAGGGAAATATAAGATACGTTTTGTACATTATTTAATGGTGTACAGTAGTTTTAGAGGCTATGACCCAGACCCACCCCTCACACACACACACACACACACACACACACACACACACACACACACTTCACACCCACCCACACACACAGCACCACACTCACATTCTGGAAGCTCACATTTGACGCCCACTCAACAGCCCTCGTATATCCTCCAAAACTCAAAGATTATTTTCAGACGTATATTCGCTCGGATAATCACATGAGGCTCAAACTACCCGGGATTGCCATGGCAACTGCCCCCAATGTAACGGCGGTAAGTGTGTCTGATTATAATAACAAATTAAATGGTCTAAAAAAGACTTCTAAATCAGACCTGTTTTCGTAGCTAATTTGAACTGTCCATTACTTGTGTTGCAAACGTCCAATTCTAAAGGTATTTAGTAGCACTTTGATAGGTTGACAATATGGTGTGCTTAGATCAGTAATTTATTTCGTGCCCAAATTGTCCATTTACTGAAAAAAAGCGTGGGCTATAAGTGGGCGCTTTTTCCAAATCAGGCCTGTTTTCGTAGCTATGTTTGAGAGGCCATAACTTGTGTTGCGAGCGTCCAATTTCCAAAAAAATTATTTTGTATAGTGTGCTTTGATCAGCGATTTCTTTCAAGAGTCCAATTTATCCATTTTCGACTTCTTTGTGCAGGCATCTACCCAAGACCTCCTTTGTCACCTTGGCAACACACCACCACGTCACAGTGTAACCATGTCTCCGAGTCGCCATGACAATGTGTTGCCAAGGGGAGACGTATCCCCAGGTCCTATAGTTCACCCAGTGACATCATCACCTCAGAAGAATGTTAGAGGAAGCTTCATGAATCGCCACGCCCACACATCTGGCCACGCCCCCAACTCCTCTCTCAAATCACACCCATTTTCACCTGTTGCTAAGGTGCTACATATCGTATAGCTAGCGGGTATAATTTTTTTCGAGAGTAGTATGAACTTTTGTGCGTTTTTCGCTGATTAAAAATGTACCACCAATAACTGTAATGATGTCTACGAATTTAATATTGCATGCATGCTTCCGCAGCTAAAAAAATTGCTAGTCCACGAAAATTAAAATCTGTAACAATTTTTCCGCCAAGTTTATATAATTATACTCTCAAAATAATTATACCCGCTATGCGGTATTCTGTATTTTGGACAAGTGATGTATATTCTTGGTTTTACAGATATCTACTTTATTACAGGCTTTGGATGCTGTTCTGACTCACTCTGTGTCACGTGACAAGAGGGGTGGGTCACGTGATAGGAGGGGTGGATCACGTGGCAAGAGGGGTGGATCACATGACACAAGAGGTGGAGCAAAGGAAGTTTCAGCACGAAGGAAATTGTCCCTAAGCAGAGATAATGTGAGAAATAGAATAAAGTGACTTCCGTTGGTCATAATTATTATACCTTAGATCATGTTTGCCATAAATACTGCAATTTGATTGGCTAAAGGAAGTGTTCTATCCAACTTAGAAAATCATGTACTTCACTTAGAAAATCATGTAGCAAAGATTAGACAAATCTGATTGGCTAAATACTCATGGTTGCTATGATCTAAAATGCTTAGACACTGTTTAGGAAGTTTCCACATGATTTAGAAGTCCTCAGGGCTAATAGAACCCTCACTGCGTTTGGGATACTACAACCAGCCCTTTGGGCTTCTAAATCATGTAGAAACTTCCTAAACAGTGTCTAACTATTATGTAGTGCCAGGGTGTCATACAGGATTTTGAAGTAGAGGGGGGAAATGAGAAAAGTAACCAGAAAATGTTGCTAAAAAAAGGTCAACTGTTATTTCAATACCCAGCTATGGACACTCAGTCATAATTGAAAGGGGGGGGAAATTGGAGCTAGGGGGGGGATATCCCCCCTTTCCCCCTCCCCTGTATGACACCCTGAGTGCTAGAAATGTATGCAGAATGCTAGTAATTTTAATTTTAATCCTGACGGTGTTTGTTTGTATCGCACGTTTTTGTAGCCTTAAAATTGGCAGTAAGTTTATGTTTGCATTAATTATTTCTAGTACTAGAGTACTGACCCCACCCCCTCCATACACATAGGAGCAGTATGTCCCCATAGCCCCGCCCACCAAGAGACCACGCCTCCTTACACAGCGGCAGAAGGAGAGACTGAGAGAGAAGCATGCTCTAGATCACTCTCAGGACTTGCCCTTATCCGAGACACAGACACAGAATATGTAAGTGGGGGTGGGTGGATTGGATATTTCCCAATTCTGTTAATTAGATCACCCCTTTACGTATCTCTGAATATGATGTCATAATTATTGGTAATTCTGTTAATTAGATCATTCCTTTATCTCCATAGGGACGATGATGATGTTATTATAACACACATGTCACCTCCTACCAATCTTGAGAAATGTGCTGACTCAGAAGTCGTTATCAGTATGGTCCCAAATACTCGAGTTAACCTTGTCAGTGCCGCCATCATTAACCCTTCAGTCACTACCCCCGTCAGTGCCGCCATCATTAACCCTTCAGTCACTACCCCCGTCAGTGCCACCATCATTAATACTTCAGTCACTACCCCCGGCAGTGCTGCCACCATCATTAACCCTTCAGTCACTACAGAATTGCCTTCTGCTACTGAACCTGTATCTACGGCAATCAAGCATGTTACTACGGCAACAACCAAGTCTATTACTATGGCATCTACGGCAACAGCCAAATCCGTTACTAGGGCAACTACTGCAGCAACAATGCATGGTATTATGGCAACTAGACCAATAACAACAAGCCCCGTTACCGTGGTAATTGAACCAACAACGAACCCCGTTACTATGGCATCTACGGCAACAGCCAAATCCGTTACTAGGGCAACTACTGCAGCAACAATGCATGGTATTATGGCAACTATACCAATAATAACAAGCCCCGTTACCGTGGTAATTGAACCAACAACAAACCCCGTTACTATGGAAACTGCGTCAACTACACCCGTATCTACGGCCACTACACCCGTATCTACGGCCACTACAATCGTAAATCCCTCGGAAAAAGTTAGCGAAAGTGGAAGTGGCATAAAATCTCTTAGCTTGAGAACCCGTAGAAAACAGGTTTCCAAACCCCACCCCTCCGAAGCCGCTGCCGTGATGTTAACTACTCAAGCAGGAAAAATGTTGAAATTACCTCAGGAAAAATCGCTATCAAAATTGCATAATTTACGAGGAGATGTTGTTCCGCATATGAGGACGAAGTGTTTGGAGGGTTCTAGTACCGCAACTACTTCACTGTCTCCAATTGAAGAAATGCCGCAAGAAAATTTGAAATCATCCGAATCTAGTGACACTATGAAGGAAGGCTGTGAGGTCGTTATGTTGAATATTGTAAAGATTAACAAGATGACTGCTATCAAAGAAACTGAATCAGTTCCTGAAAATGTGGAATCAAATTCTCAACAAATTACCGAAAACTTTGATATTGATACGACCCCATTGAAGAACGCCCACCCTACTTACATCCCCACACCCGTCACAGACTCTTACACCTCCACAGCCTCCCATACCCTTACACTTGTCACAGCCTCCCACACCCCCACACCTATCACAGCCTCCCACACCTCCACACACAGCACAGAAGGACGACCAATCGGGGCTCCGACAGATATTGGATTTCAAACATACAGTCGAGATAGCGATGGGAAGATTGTGTGTACTGGAAATGTGCAGAAGACAAAATCAGATTCTCTGAACAAGTCTAAAAATGTGAGACGAGAGGGGGATTTCCCTGGAGATGGGGATTTCCCTGGTAGACAAATATTTGGGACATGTCTGCTAAATTCTTCGCATGTAAAAACAGATAATAGCAAAGGTTCTAATTTAGACAATGCCGTTACGGGTGTTGTTGACATGGCAACGAACTCTGAACCTAATATCAAGAACAGTACCGAGAAAGTTTTGGCAGAAAACACTGCCGTTGCTATCGGTGGTAACGAGCAGCAGAAATTAGAGGCTTCAAAGAAGAAAATTACTGATGACAGGGACAAAGTGGCACCTCCCCCTAGTGACCCTCCTAGCAACGATGGTAATGGAGTGGAGGTCGACAATGACGACATGACTACAGTTGAGGATACGCAAATGGAGGTAGAAAATAACGAAGAAAAGTTGGAGGAAACGAACGTTGAAAAGATGCAAGTGCAGAATGATGAATTGGAGGCTACAAATGATGACAAAAGAACGGCTGAGGACACTAGTACTGAGGCAACAAATGACGAGAAGACGCAAAAGGAGGTCAGAAAGGACGAGTGTGAGGACTTAGAGGATCCTTTACAAGTGGTAAAGGATAAACTGTTAGCCACGCCCACTCATCAGCGGACTGTTGTAGCCACGCCCACTCATCAACGGACTGTTGTTGCCACGCCCATTCATCAACGGATAGTTGTTGCCACACCCATTCATCAAAGTGAAGTTGAAGCCACACCCACTCATCGACGGTCCTCAGATCCGGCTGGAATACTGAAACACATCAGTCAGTTTGATACGCCCTCCACAGCCAAGGTGAGGGGTGTGGTCTATAATCAGCCGTTTTGGTAGCTATCTTTGAGAATTGTGTTCAGATTGTCCAATTTCAAAACTGATTGATAGCTCCCTTCCAATGATGTGTTTAGATACAAGTTCGGTGATTGTTCAAAATCCATCCATTTAATTAACAAAACCAAAGGCCTTGCAGTTGTTTTTTCAGCCGTTTTGACAGTTATCTTTGAGAGACTGTAAATGAGTGTTCAGATTGTGTATGACGAGCTCTGTAGCTCTAAGTCTGTTTTTAGACTGTCTGAGATTGCATCTGGTGTGCATTCTTATACTGTAATTGTAGTTGGCCTTCTTCAATGGTGGCCATGACGAGCAAGGAACTCCATTTGTACTGTAGCTAGCTAACTCACTTTTGATGGCTGTCTTTGTTTGATATAGCATTTGTGATATTGTTTTAGTTTTTTTACACGTAGATTTGCATTGATCTGATTGGTCGCTACAGAGTGAGAGGCGTGTCCAGTTTGGAGGGACAACAGTTCACGTTCCAGCCAGCAAAGAGGTCAAGACTCCGAGCCATGGTGGGTGTGATCAGTAGGGTCATAGGTCATGTGTGGGGTCATTTAGTGTACACCAGGAGTGTATGAACTCCTGTGTACACTTTAGTCACGAATTATTATCCATTCCTTTGCACAATTTGATCACCCCTACACACACACACACACCTTACCCACCCACTCCACACACACAGCTCGTGCAGCTCGAGCGCCCCAGGCTGTATTCTCCTCTAGACGAACACTGCTAACGCTACTCACACCGCCACACAACAAAATGATCACTGTACCTAAAGTAAGCACATCAATGGATGCATGTTTTTTATTGTACTAAAATCGTACGGTACAATTTCTACTTTTTTCACTCGTGTCATTCTTTGCAGCCTCCTGTGACTCCGTCCCTTGGGTCATGTGATCTGGTATACCCGTCACTGACCGAGTGCCCCTCCCCCATCGAGCAGATATTACCCTCCCTGTCAGCCAGCAAGTCGTACGTTGTCTTGTCAGTAAATATACTGAGTTAGCCTCGGTCCCAGGCCAATTTTTCTTAAAACTGAAAAATGAAATTTAGTACTAAGCAGTGTTTACTACTCGTCCCCTCACACCTCACACACCTCACACCTCAAACACCTCACACCTCACACACCCACACAGCACACACGGTCTGGTGCAGCTGGTACGTGCTCGGAACATCACAACTGTTGGCAACATCTCATCTCTCACGGAGCAGCAGGCACAGACACTACCAATCAAGAGTCCAAAGGTCATCAACCTCCGGAACGCCCTACGATCGTTTGAGCAAAATCTGGTATAAATAATTATAATTGTCATTATTTTAATCATGTTTTCTCTCTCTATGTGCAGGGGTCAAAGCGCAAGTCATCGACTTCCGATGCTGACTCAACAATACTTCCTCCCACAAAGGTTGCCAAGACGACTACTGAACCTGAGACAAACTCTGACCCCTTGGCGACCTCTAAGGAAACTACTGATGTATTGAACTCTAAAAATGTTTTTGAAGATCCCGAGAATATTATTCCGAATACTCCTGAACCAACCTTCAACCTATCCACACCCGATAGCGAGCTGGTTGCCATGGGAGACGACAAGCCACACCCACCCAGCGAAGACTTGGATATGACCCCTGACCTTCTACCATCCGTTGAACAGGCAGCTAATAACATGCCATTAATGAAAGTTACCGAACATGATCAAACATCCACTGAACTTAATGCCGCTACAGAAACAGCTTCTTTACAGTCTTCGATATTACACGATCATTTATACTGCTCCCAACCTTCCGCTACTACCAATACAAGCAATAGAGGGTCACATGACACAGGCAGTGAATCACATGACATGGAAAGCGTGTCACATGACACAGGCAGTGGATCACATGACACGGGCAGTGGATTACATGACATGGGCAGCGGATCTATCGTAGAACCTGTAAATAGAGACAAACTTCGTATGGGATCAATTGATCACACTTATTGTAGAGCAGATGTGGCTCCAGTTAGCCAAGAATTGTTCTCCGAAGCTGACCACACCTCCACTGAGCAGCAGCAACACGCCTCCCCACAGGTTCCCATGGATACCAGCAACCAATCTATTCAAGAGGCGCAATCATCAGCGGACACCTCTAAAACCAAACAATCTAGTATTTTAATTGAGGATCAATTGTCAACGGAAACGAGCGATTCTGTTGTTGAATACAAAGAGCCGATAAAGGATGTAGCTGCAATGAGTGAATCTGATTGGACGCTGCTTGGAGAACTACTGTCAAGAGGAGCAAACAATTGTCATAATCTGAGCCGCGAGAAAATACAATTTTTCTTCAAGAAATCGAATCGATTTTCTAAAACACTTTTTACGCACAAAACTTAGTGCAAATGATTGTGTACGTTGCCCCTAGTTACCATCGCCCGTTCCTTGTATATAATTATGTATGATTATACTTTTTATTTGTGCACAATTTATACAATATAGACAACGTACTTCATCTTGTTCAATGTTTGTATTAGAACTTGATTAACAGTAATTATAATTATAATTATATACTTATTATAATCGAGTGAAGTGTTTTCAAATTTCTAAGGGAATAATAAGTATAAAATTATATATTAATTTATCATCACGTACAGTAACAAATTAAAATTTAAGCAGAAAGTATAACTAATTAGCGCATGACATGATTATTATAATGTACAGTAAATAAATAATTATGTACAGCAGATAATTAGATCAATTAATTAATTATATATCACATACATAATGAATTATATATCACAGCTCAGAGCGGCAGTATGATAGTAGGAGCAATCCACAGCTATACAGTTGCTAGGCAACCCCTCCACTCGTCTCGGCACATCACTACGAAACAAATAACGATGACCTTTGGCCTCCGGGTGGCCTAGACGCCCGTCACTGCCACACCCCCAAGTGAACACGCCCCCCTCACGGGTCACAGCCGCACTATGGATACCTCCACACACCACACTTATCACACACTCTCCTCCAAAACTGGACGGGTTGATCTTAGTCGGCAACTCTTTGCTCTCCTGACTTCCTAGTCCCAGTTTCCCCTTGTAACCATCGCCCCACGAATAGATGTGACCATCTATCGTACAAGCTAGTGTGTGGGCGTGTCTTTCTCCCAATGAACAACTGGCTTTTGCGATAGCAATTCCGTCCAATCCGGTCACATGACTGAGTTTATTTCGGTCTGATTTTCCACCCAATCCAAGCGCTCCGTCCGCCCCTCTTCCGGCCATTAATAGCATTCCATCACTGGTAACCACAGCAACGTGCGAGTAGCCACAGCCGACGAATGAGATTGCATTGCCACCGGGAATGTCTATTTTCGTAGGAGATGTTCGCTCAAGTGTATCACCATGTCCCAGTACGCCATGAGCTCCTGTTCCCCACGACCAACAAGAACCATCTGAAGCGATTGCATACGTATAGTTGTAACCACAAGCAACCTGGTTGAATCGAACTCCGCACTCTATCGGCACTTGAACAGGGACAGTCTCAAAAGGGGAGGCTTCTTTAATCATCCCCAGGACATTGTGGGATCGATTATAGCCCCAGGCATACAGTTGTCCTTCTGAAGTGATACAAGCAGCGTGCCAGAAACCAGCAGACACTTGCACCGGTGTGTCCCGCAGGACTAATTCCGTGGGGTGGGTGTGGTCTTCTTCTGATCCCGTGCCTAATCGACCGTGTTTTCCCCATCCACAGGCAAAAATTTGTCGTTTTTTCGTCCCATCTTTGGCCTCTATTTCACATAGTAACAGAGTGAAGTGAGCACCACATGAGATTTGGAGGGGGGAGGATTTAGGGAGTTTTACGAATTGTGGTGTTTCGGCTGAAGCTGTTAGTCCATTGCCAAGTTGTCCGTACTTGCCAAAGCCCCAGCTATACACGGCCATCTGTGGGTGTGTGTGTGTGTGGATGCGTGTGTGTGTGTGTGTGTGTGTGTGTGTGTACGTGTGTGTGTGAGGGTGTGTGGTGTGTGTGTGTGTGTGTGTGTGTGTGTGAGGGTGTGTGTGTGTGTGAGGGTGTGTGTGGTGTGTGTGTGTACCTATAAAGTATTAACTAGTCTAAAAAAGTCTATAGAGAAAGTATACACAGACTCCACACAATAGAGCAACTCACCTACAACTTCAATTTTTGCTGCAGAGGTAGCCCCTCCCCCCTTTTAAACAAAGTAAACAAACCACTGGATTGATTAAATAGCACCTGACTTGCCCCAGAGAAGTAATGGCGACCTTACAAGCAGAGCGACCGTCCACTACACGCCATCCTCCCAGACCCAGTGCTCCTCCCAGAGCTGCCGTTAGTGTAACAGAAGTATCCACTGAAGAACTGATAGCAACCAGACTAGCCCTGGGCCAGAGCTACTTCGATAAAGCCAAGCAGTGAGTTACATACAATCGTATCATACGTGTAGTACCACTGATACAATGTACACACTACAAGGAAGTATCTTACATGTAGCTATTACGATGTACAGGAGTACTCCTGCGATTGATATACCATAATTTATATGATAAAAAAAAGATAAAAAAAAACTACGTGTACGTATATGATTTAAGTAATTGACCCCACCCCCACCCCTCCCCCCAGATACATAGCGGATGCGCTTGGTGAGGATGAGAGTGGTTGTAGAATGGAGGCGCTGGACTTGTACAACAAGAGCCTCACTTATCTACGGTCGGGTGTGGCCAGTCTCAGGACCAGTCTCGGAGATAGTCTCACCACAATGGCCCTCAACGAACTCAAGGGAAAGATGGAGAGGTGTGTGTGTGGTGTGGGCGGTGTGTGTGGGTGGTGTGTGTGGGTGTGAGTTCTAGCAATTTCTTCATTTAATGTTCTGTGTGTATACACTCCACATACACAGAATGAAGAATTCAATAAAATCACGGATGGAAGTACTTTTGGAACAGGAGATTGAGGAGAGAGCGCAAACCAAAGCCAGCGCTGTAACCACCCAAACTGGTCAAACCGGTCAGACGAGTACAACTGCCGAGGCTAGCGGCAGTAGGGAGGAAACAAAGGCCGACATGTTGTTCAACACTGACAATGGTAACTAACACAGAAAGCTACGACCATGCAATGAGTAGCACTTTGATAGGTTAACAATATGGTGTGCTTAGATCAGTAATTTATTTCGTGCCCATTTACTGAAAAAAAGCGTGGGCTATAAGTGGGCGCTTTTTCCAAATCAGGCCTGTTTTCATAGCTATGTTTGAGAGGCCATAACTTGTGTTGCGAGTGTCTTTAGGTACTCATCTTGCACACACACCCTCACAGGTATAGCCCTATTTGAAGTGGACAGTCGTGATCATGTGAGACGGTACGAGGACGCAGATGCTCTGAGTGTGTTCAAGTACCGAGAGAAGATTGAGGGACAGCCCCCTGCATTCCTGCAATGTGGGGGGTTCGTGTACCCCCTGGTGAGAGGGAAATCCCCCATCCTCAAGTCTGGGGAGAGGATGTACATGTTCCCTGAGCTGAGAGGAGAAGGTGAGTACTGTACTCCAGTACTGTACCTACATGTATATATACCACACGGTACTGTTGGTGTTACAGTACTAGCTTTGTGTAGCTACGTGAGTGGTTGTTGGTTAGAGGTATGTGTGCCTCGAGGCGTAGCTAAAAGTAACTGTGTTGTATACTGTAGCAAGCTAAGTGGCTTGGCACTGAGTGTTGACTATAGCTAACTAATTAAGGGCCCAGTTTGCAACACTTATGAGTAGTTTTGTGTGTGCTGTGTTCACTTGTACATTGTAACTCAGCAAGCAATTAATTAGGGAGAGTCCCTGGCTAGCTTACAAGATGGGAGGGGCTATGGACATTAAAACAGCTGTACATATACGTATGTAGCTTACTGCGTGTGTGTATGAACCACCCACACAACATTAGCTATATCGTATTTACTGTATCATTTAGAGCACAACTCTACACCTGGTTGTAACTACGTTGTTGCACGTGCATGTTATTGTTGTTCCAGTGACTGAAGAGTCCAATTTTTTCATTTCACAATCGCAAGACTTTTTATGCCCAGTGTCTGATGTGCCATTGTACAGAATCGCTGTAGCAAAGCAGTTAGGCCCGTCAGTGGTGTAGTAGTCCTGTGGTGATACAAAGGTTTGATGATAGCCGCTCACACTAGTTAGTATCACGCATACATTTCTAGCACTGTACAGAATGTATAATTGTTGGATTGGATTGTAAATACAGGAAACCAAACATACCGTAGCGTTCGTTGGTAGATAATTTGTGAAACACAGTGTTTTAGTTTGATCACCACCAACAGCCGAGAAGACACAGCTCTCTTTATTATTGTTGGATGTAATTAAGGCGCCGTTGCTCACTACTCCAACGCAGAGCACGAAGACTGCAATAATCAGCAAACCGATTAGTATCCCTTGAATGATCAGACAATTCCGTAGTCTGTTATTGTAACGACCATTGTCTAGCTGTGGATAGGAAGAACCCGATAGCAGCTGATAGCTCTCCACTGATTGTGTGGACTGTACTGATACACCAGGCTCTAGATCTGCTTGTCTTGCTGCTTTGTGGCTCATTTCTGAATCTCTTTAGCTCATCTGTGTGGAGGTCTAACTTCAGCACATTCTTTGTGGCTGGGGTTTGACTCACCTTGTCCATAATGAAAATGAAACTTTAAAACTGTTTAGGCTTTCACTGCAGGCAATTAGCAATCACTATTATTTCACTAAGGTTGCCCCTCTCCACACACACACACACGCCCACGCCACTTATGTCAGGATAGTGTGTTAAGTGTGTGTGCAGTATAGTGCTATACATTGACTACAAGAGTATATAATAGAGAAGAGAGTATCGAACGTAGGTATACTGTACATCAGATGTATGCGGAGTATAATGTGACTTCCTGTATCTGTCACAAGCTTGGAATTTGCACACTGACCAATCCAAGTGTGGGTGATGTAATCTACTTTCTAGTGTTGATTGGCTAGTGTTGTAGCAGCAATACATGTACATGCACGTAGCTTGATCGTTTGTTTCCTATAATGTTGTGGAGATGCCACATTCACACACACAGCAATGAGCTAGCTGTCTGTGTAGCCCCTCCCACCTTGTGAGCTGGGGGAAACACCAGGGACTCCCCCTAATTATGTTTCCGTTAATTGAGATGTATAGGTGTTCATTGTACACACTGTAATCTATTCATATTCTACTTAATCTGACATCTGGTTATAACTATATAGCATAGTCCAGTGCATGTTACTAAAGAGGTGGGACTTGGGTCCGCTTCAATTTCACAATTGCAAGACTTTTCATTCCCAGAAGTTTTCTGTAGTGTGGCTGTAGCACGACAGCTGGAGCTAACACTGATGACCCTAGTGACCTCACAGCGGACGTCAGTGGTGTAGTAGTCCTGTTGGACAGTTAAATTACTAATTATGAGCACACAAATGAAAAAATATTTAATTAAGCACTCTACTTTTATGTACGTTTTTACATTGAAATCAAGCCAAGTACAAAAGATTACGTACCTTAGCTATCGTTGATAGAGAGTTTGTGGTACACGGTGAATTAGTGGCCTTTAACGTGACATTCCTTGAGAAGCGACAATTTGCTGTATCCTGGATACAGTTGAGGGTGGGGGGTGTTTCAACTGGGATTATCTGGTGGCTAGCAGAGCTGTTGTTGTTGACAGGCCTGTTGTTGCCTAGCATCACTCCAACACTGAGCACTAGTACCAAGACTGCAGCAAACAGCAAAGCAATTATTATCCCTTGAATGATCAAGCAATTCCGTAGTCTATTAATACGACCATTGTCTAGCGGTAGATAGATAGCATCATTTATTCGTTGATAGCCATCACCATTTATTCGTTGATAGTCATCACCAGACTGTACTCTTTCTACTTCAGGCTCAGCTTGTCTTTCTGCTCTGTAGCTCATCTCTGTCAAGGTCTAAAGGTCCCTTCAGCACATTCTTTGTGGCTGAGAAAACCATACAATTTTATAATGAAGCTTTAAAACTAGTTTTCATTTAATGTTTTACCCCCCCCCCTCCCTCCCTCCCCACACACACACACACATGCCACTTTGTTACGTATACGTTGTAGGAATGGTGTCTGTATAAATAGTGCTTACATCTTACATGCATTGGCTATAGTGTTGTATGAATACCTTACACGTTCACGTACGTAGCTTGATTCTCCTATAATGTTGTGGAGGTGCCCCACATACACACATAGCAGAGCTAGCTGTCTATGTAGCCCTTTGAGCTAGGGGAACACCAGGGACTCCCCCCTAATTAATTAGCCTGTATTGTGGTTAATACAGGTTTATTGTCTAATTGTACACACTATTAGACAATAACTATTTTAACACACTATTTTAGGGCACATAGAATTCCATATGCTCTAAAATAGTGTGTACAATTAGACAATAAACCTGTATTAATTAGTTGAATGTGGCTAATGGCCGAACAGTAATCATGGTATAAGGTGAACAAAGAAAGTTACGAGTCCGGCTCAAATGTTATACAAAAACACAACATACCTTTTAAAAAAGAAGAATGGTTCTTTCCTACTTACTTACTTGACCTGACATTTGGTTATAACTAAATTGCACTGTCCACTGCATAATACTGTAGGAGTAGTCGATATCACTTCCATCTCACAATAACAAAGGTTCTGATCCATCCCAGTATTATTGTACGGGGTGACTGTAGCACGGCAGCTGGCGTACGTCCCAGTAACCATAGTGACCTCACAGCGGACGTCAGTGGTGTATCCCTGTTCGACATTAAAATGAGTACACTATGTTTTTAGGGTCCTAGAGTTGTCGTAATTGCTACACGTACAGTAGAGGCCAAAATAAAGTTTCTGTTTCGTTTGCGTAGTACTCTGCGTTTGTTTTGATTTCGTTGCACGCAAGCAAAACAATCGTTTTGGTGCATGTGTACTCAGGTGTGTTGACTTACACAACCCGCAGGCAATTAATTAATTAATTAAGGCAAGTGTTACATGCTGTGAGTGTAAACAACGTAACCACGACACCGCAGCGTAGTACATGCGTGGGCGGAAACGGGCCTTCGTGTGCAATCTAGTCAGCTATCTACGGAAACGGAACAGAAACTTTATTTTGGCCTCCACTGTAGATTGGATTGTAAATACTATATCATTTACTGGCTTGACCTTTAATGCAATTATATCACACTTGCCTTAACATTCGATGATAGAGAATTTGTTGTACACGATGCCTTACATTCGCCACTGGTTGTACGAGATGCCCAGAAGGGGCAATACGTAGCGTTACTGTAGCAGCTCGGAATGTGGATCGTGTCAGCTGGTATTACCACAGAGCTGTTAGTGTTGTTAGTGTTGTTAGTGTTGACAGGCAGAAGGAAGGTGGTGCTCAGTACACCTGCTACGATGACCAGTACTAGTACCAAGGTTGCAGCACTCACCACGAAAATTACGCAACTACGTCGTTTGTCACAACAGCCACCGCGGTTTGGCTGTGGTATCAGTGGTACGTTGGCTGGCTGTGGTCCGTTAGCTAGCTGTGGTCCGTTGGCTGGCTGTGGTCCATTGGCTGCATGTGGTCCGTTGGCTGCATGTGGTATGTTGGCTGCATGTGGTCCATTAGCTAGCTGTTGTACGTTGGCTGGCTGTTGTACGTTGGCTGCATGTGGTCCATTGGCTGCATGTGGTCCGTTGGCTGCATGTGGTCCATTAGCTAGCTGTTGTACGTTGGCTGGCTGTTGTACGTTGGCTGCATGTGGTCCATTGGCTGCATGTGGTCCATTGGCTGCATGTGGTCTGTTGGCTGCATGTGGTCCATTAGCTGCATGTGGTCCATTGGCTGCATGTGGTACGTTGGCTGGCTGTTGTACGTTGGCTGCATGTGGTCTGTTGGCTGCATGTGGTCCATTAGCTGCATGTGGTCCATTAGCTGCATGTGGTCCATTAGCTAGCTGTTGTACTGGCTGTTGTACGTTGGCTGGCTGTTGTACGTTAGCTAGCTGTGGTACGTTGGCTGGCTGTGGAGGATTGAGAGCATTATAACCAGCTACTACCTGATAGTTGACTTGCTGATAGTTTTGTGCTTGTACTGGTAGTCTTAGAGCACCAAAAGATGCCATGTCTTTCACAATAGCTATATAGTTTTAACGTAGAGGTCAAATGCCTAAGATGCCATGTCTTTCACAATAGCTATATAGTTTTAACGTAGAGGTCAAATGCCTACTCAGCTGCATGGGAAACTACCTCCGGCTATATATAGTGAGTATTGCTTAATTCTGGCTTTCCATATTCCCATGCAGTCAAATATGTATTAGCAAGATTGAGTATAAATATGGTCAGTGTGCAAATTCCAAGCTTGTGACAGATACAGGAAGTCACGTTACTCTCTGCATACATCTGATGTACAGTATTCGTTGATAGTCATCACCATTTATCCTCTGATAGCCGTCACCAGACTGTACTCTTTCTACTTCAGGTTCTCCTTGTCTAGCTGCTCTGTAGCTCATCTCTGTGAGGGTCTAAACTTAAAATGTCCCATCAGCACATTCTTTGTGGCTGAGAAAACCATACAATTTTTATAGTGAAGCTTTTAATTAAGATTAATGTTGACCTCACACACACACGTACGCGTGCGCCACTCATGTTTCGTACGTCAGGTGCATGTGTGTGTGTGTGTATAGTGCTTACATTGGCAGTGTTGTATTCATATACGTGTCACTTGTTTGGTTTCCTGTAATGTTGTTGTGTATTATTATCACACACACACACAGCAACGAGCTAGCTGTGTATGTAGCCCCTCCCACCTCAGGGACTCTCCCTAATTAATTCGCTTGCATTGCAAAGTTTATACATGTTCAGCCCAGTATACTATTGACTGTACACAATAATAATTATGTTCATGTGTGCTTGTGCACTATTTTTATGATTCATTACAGTTACACAAATTGTCAATTTTGTCTAGCTTTCGATTGTACATGTACTTAAGTGACTGGACACCTGGTTATTTCTAAATTGCACTCTCCAGAGCATGGTGTAGATGTGTCGCTCGCGCTCAGCATATGACACTGACAATGCTTATCTCCACCATCGCTATCGCATAGAGTGGCTTTAGCACGTGCACGGCAGAATACATCGGTCTTGATCGTACACTGAACGCTCGTGGTGTTGTAGCCCTGCAGTTTAAAGTAATAATTTATGAGTACACTGTGATCATACTTAGAGAGTTGGATTGCAAAATACCTCCTTTCTGAACAAAGCCAACTATACGTACGTATGTAGGTATATGAGAGATTGTAATAAAATTATCATACCTGAACATTCAGTGGTAGAGAATCTGTGTTACACGGAAAATTCGGAAAATTTGACCATCTTAGGAACCGACAAGATGTTGTGTTTTTGTGGCACTTATTGTGGAGCATTTCAGCCGGGATATGGTCGCCACTAGAACTGTCGTTGTTGACAGAGCTGTTGTTGTTGTCAATGGAGTTGTTGTTATTGACAGTCAGCTGGGAGGTGCTTAGCACTGCTATTCCAGCACTGAGTACCAGGACCAAGAGTACAGTGATCACCACGGCAATTAGGTAATTACGTCGTTTGTGGTTTACACCATCACGCACCAACAGAGGTTCGTCTTCTTCTTCTCTTACGTGGTCTTCTTCATTTATTCTTAGTTGCTCAGCTTCTGCCATTTCTAACTGTCTAGAGCTGTAGAGCTATAGAGGTCAAATGTCTCTAACGTACTCAGGGACTTGAAACTATACTATACTATACTTCAGGCTATTATGTAGTGTGAGTCTCATATATTGATGAGCCAGGGGAAACACCTGGGACTCCCACGAAAGTTAATTTGCATTGACACCCATTGTGCGGGAAGTCACCTCATGTGCATGCATGTGCGTACTGCCTCCATACTACTATTAAACAGGGATTGAAATAACAGGTCTGCCATTTATAGTGCTCTATAGTTGTAATGTGCATGTATACTTGAATTGAAATTGTACATAGCCTTTTACGAGGTCTCATGGGGAAATTATATTTGTACTATATTTGTACTGTGCAATGACATCATAGCTGTCCATTGTCGATCATGCAGTGACTGGTTATGTGACCATATGTGACTGGTTATTTGTGATGATATTCATAGCTGCTTAATTGTGTGTCAATGCAGTCAGTATAATTATATGCCGTATTTATTGGGTGTGAATTAACTGGCAACTGTGCAAGCACATATTTAAAATTAATTATTTAGCAGCACATGCAGTAACTTCAGAGCTAACATTATATAACATGCCTCTATCCTAATGTGCTACATGTGTTTTGTATAAGACAACTCCCTCAAATAGCAATTCACTCCGGGCACCTAGTAACCACTATCCAGCACTTGTCATTGGTTATTAAAGTCTTGTTGTCCTTGGAGACAGCCTGCAGATTCAGATTAGCCTGGCACCAGCACGTCACATTCATATCACCGATGTTGCCACTTCTTTGTAGAGTAGCATAAGCATGGATATACGAGTGGATAGAGTTATCTGCTTCGTATTCGCAACGTATGTCCGTTGTGTAGTAACCCTGAATGCACGAAAGAACGATTATAAACCATCATAGAAGTAAGTGCACTCTGGTAGTAACTATAAGCTTCGAACTACTTTGACTTAACTTTTACATAACTTACACTAATGTTATATGGGAAGGATGCCGTGGTACAAGTAAAGCCATTCGCTGTGCAGTTGGCCAAGTTTTGGTAGCAGCGATTGTAGGTAGCCATGGTATTGCTTGTAGCAATGGTAGCTGTTAGTGCTGTGACTACCAATGCTATCACTGCCACCATCACTGGGAGGAGATACTTGGACACTCGTTCCCTCAGCGATGAATCTTGGTTGTTGTTTCCATTGATCACTAACTTGCTTGTCTCATCAGTTCCCATCTTTACTATAGTAGTGTGTCTTGGAGTGGACCTTAATTTGTTAGCAGTTCTTTCACTCAGTATTTTCACTTCTCAGATATAAGTGTATTATGACTCGTGTAACTTACGTATTATATAGCCGTAAATTGCAGATTGTGTGAATTTTATAGTCTTCACTCAGACAAACCTTATGACCGGCCCGTAAAGGAAATTACTTACCTTCATTGTACGTACTCAGTGCATGCACACATCCAAACAGGTGTGCCATGGTTGCCAGTTGCTAATTAAATTTACTGTAAAATAGACACAACTAAATACATATACACAATTAATCATTCTCTTGATCTATCCTAGTAGCACCTTATATACATACTACAGTAAGTTCAGAGCTAGCATATACAACATGCCTCTATCCTAATGTGCTACAGTGTCACGGTTTTGTGTAAAACAACTCCCTCAAATAGCAATGTACTCCGGACACCTAGTGACCACTATCCAGCACTTGTCATTGGTTAGAGTTCTGTTGTACTTGGAGACAGCCCACAGCTGCAGGGAAGCCTGGCACCAGCACTGCACATTTGCATGACCTCCCGTGCCACCTCTTTGTAGAACAGTTGAGACATGGGCATACGAGACATTATCGTTGACTGCTTCGTATTCGCAGCGTATGTCCGTATTGTAGTAATCCTGAATGCATAAAATTGACAAATAAAAATGATTATTGCTCAAAGTATGCACTCCGGTATAGTAACTATACGCTTTGAGTTTGCACTTTTATAATATATTACCGTATCCCTCGTGCGGCTACGCCTCGAGGCATAATTATGACTTACACTCATGTTATAGTTGAAGGATGGTGTAATACAGCTACTGACATTGACTGTGCAGCTGGCCAAGTTTTGGTAGCAGCGTTTGTAGGTAGCCATGGTAATGCTTGTAGCAACGGTAGCTGTTAGTGCTGTGACTACCAATGCTATCACTACCACCATCACTGGGAGGAGATACTTGGACACTCGTTCCCTCAGCGATGAATCTTGGTTGTTGTTTCCATTATTGATTAAGGGTGTTGTCTCATTAGTGCCCATCTTTACTAGTTAGTGTGTCTTGTAGCTTACGATCAGGCCTTGATTGTTAGCAGTTCTTCACTCAGTATTTGGTTTCACTATATTATTCACGACTCATGTGACTTTCTTGTAGTTTAAAGCCGTAATTGGAATTACTCATAGACATGTGTGGATATACTAATATATAGTTAGAGTAAAGTTTAGCGTATGGTACAAATCATGTGTTAAATGTATAGTTACTTAACAGGGCATCTGGTGATCACCAGGGTACAAGTTCCAGTGATACAGGACATTATCTTATGGCCTAATTTCTCAGGTTCAACCATATTGCAATGGCAGGAGATGTCATCAACATCTTTATGCAGTACTGCCGTCTTCATATTCATATTGCACTTTGTATCGATGACACAGCGTACATCAGTTGTGTAGTAACCCTGACGATATTGTGTGTGTGGGGGGGGGGGGATTTTATATAGTAGTTCAGTTGTATTTTCAGTATATCTTTTTGCATGCAGCGTATAATTAATGGCTATATTTATAGTATCTCTCTGACTATACAAATACAATGCCTCCATTTGATAAATAATCTTTGCTCTTCCAATAATAATTATACAGCTATATGCATGTATAATACATGCATGCATGCATACGTACGTAGTAGCTAGAGTACAGTATCCACCTATAATTATATACCGTTGCATTAATGATGAGGTAGCTTGTGGCACAATTCATCCAATAGTCTAGTCCGCCACCCGGGGGGAATGAACAGCTGGCTGTCTCCTGGTGACAGCTCTCATACAATCTCCCGGGAGAGTTGATCCTCTCACTCATGCTGTTCATGGCACTCAGAAGGTGACTGGAAAGAGCTCCAAAGCTTACAATCATAGCTAAAGTTGTCACAAATAGTATAACTGTTAGTGACGCTTGAATGATGTGACATTTGCTTCGCTTAAACTTGTTGTCACCATTATTTGGGAGTGGTGGGTTATTGCCAACTTCAGGCGCTTGTTGATAGCCACCTCTTGCTACTGCCGAGGCTCGGGGATGACAACTCTTGGAACATCCGGTTCTTCGTTTACGATGAGGTTTGGGTTGTATAGAGGTCGTCTTTCAAGACTCATGTCAACTGTAGTATATATATATATACAGCTAGCTAGCTACTGTTAGGTTCATGCACTTTATATGATATTAATCATGTGGTTAGTGTGTACAGGGAAAGCACCATCTCACTGTTAGCTTTCATGTTGGGAACCCCTACACATGCGTAGGTCTAGCTGAACACCTGTTGTCCTTGCATCAAAGTATAAAGTGCGTATGCGTGGGTACACGTACATTATTCTGACCAAGGTTATTCTTGTATACATGGACAAATTTGTAATATTATTAGTAGTATATTGCGTGTGCTTAATATATGTACAGTGCAACAACCAAAGAGAGTAGATTTTTTTTTATATTATTTTTTTTCACATTTTGTGGCATATCTTCTGAAGTAAAAGTGATATGATCTATTTGAGTGCAGGTACTGAAAGTTCAATTATTGGCGCTTCCATTGGACCACCACCTGTTACATCATATGACATCATCACTATGAAATGGCTGTCTGAAGATGTGTACCTCCGAAAATATGTTAGGAATAGAAGTAGCTTATTTGTTTGAGTTAAGATCTGAAATTTATTGTGTATGTACCTGACTATATTGCTCATCTTTTGAGCTTCAACGGAAGTCTGGGCTGCTAGTAAGTTCTGAGAAATACTGAATTTTGTTGTTTTTTGGTGGCAAATATGTTAGGAATACAACTTTTGATTTTATGCTAGTTAAGGTCTGATTTTTGAGGAGCATGTACTACAATAGCATAGAATTCATCTGTACTAACTTACAGGAGCTAGACAAGTCTCATCTTTGCTAGAGCGGCCCTTCTTGTCAAAAATGGTGATTTTGCTCCGTTTTGCTACTTTTGCTGACGTATGCAATGATATTCATTGATTTGTGACATCACAAATCATCTTGTTGTTATTTGCTACATCCAAAGGTCATGTGATGTCTACCTGCAAATACACAGTTGGTGTTGGTCATTCTGTGTCACAGGGGCGTGGTAATTGAGCTTACTACGTAGCCAAATCGCCCCAAAAGTCATAAAAAGCACTGTTTTTGACAGGATGGGCCGCTCTAGCAAAGAAGAGGCTAGCCTAACACCTGTAAGTTAGTACAGATGAAAAGTACACTATTGTAGTACATGCTGCTCAAAAATCAGACCTTAACTAATATAAAATCGAAAGTTGTATTCCTAACATATTTGCCACCAAAAAACAACAAAATGCAGTATTTCTCAGAACTTACTAGTAGCCCAGACTTCCGTTGAAGCTCAAAAGATGAGCAATATACTCAGGTACATACACAACAAATTTCAGATCTTAACTCAAACAAATAAGCTACTTCTATTCCTAACATATTTTCGGAAGTACACATCTTCAGACAGCCATTTTATACTAATGATGTCATGTGATGTAACAGGTGGTGGTCCAATGGAAGCGCCAATAGTTGAACTTTCAGTACCTGCACTCAAATAGATCATATCACTTTTACTTTAGAAGATATGCCACAAAATGTAAAAAATGTGTACCAAAAAAAAAAATCTACTCTCTTTGGTTGTTGCACTGTACATAATTATAGGCGTATTGTGTGGGCGTGTGCGTGTACTGTGCTGACTCTTTATATTTCGTTGAGTCTTATATGCACGAAGTATCAATTTTTGGGGTTATAATTATAATCAGCAATTGCTTGTTTTTAGAATGTTGTGTAGATTGTGGAGGTGCCCCATGTACACACACATGCAGCAGTGAGCTAGCTGTTTGAGTATCTTTGTAGCCCCTCCCACCTTGTGAGCGAAGGGACCAGGGGACTCCCCAAAATTGTCTTCACATAATATAGAGTATGCACAATTCTAAAAAGTATTCATTTTTCCTGGCATCTGGTTATAACTAGATTACATATTCCAGTGCATGTTGCTTCGGGGGTTCCCCCACTTGGTTTTTTAATCATTTCACAATAGCAAGACTTTTTATCCCCAGTCTCATCGTACAGAATCATAAGAGCAGGGCAGGTACTTAGTCCAGTGACCTCACAGCGGACGTCAGTGGTGTAGTAGCCCTGTATATACGTATTGTATATAATTATATGTGTAGAGTAGTATATTTCATGTTAGCATTGCTATAGAATATAAATTGGAATATGTATGAGAAACCTAACTTGCCTTGGCTTTTGTTGATAGAGAATTTGTGGAACACGTTGATACAGCCTCGCCACTATCAGTCGTATTTCTAGAGAATAAACAATCCACTGTATCCTGGTGACAGCTCAGTGTGTGTGGTGCAGAGCTGTTAGTGTTGGTGTTGACAGACGTATGGAAGATGCTTATCACAACTCCAAAGCCGACCGCTAGTACCACGAATGCAACAAACAGCACGGCGATTAGTATCCCTTGAACAATTAGGCAAGTCCGTTGTTTGTTATTACGGACATCATTTAGCTGTCGAGGATTGTCATCATTAGCTACCGGCTGATAGCCACCTGCTGCTGCTTGCATCAGTACTCTTGGTTCATCAGGTTGTCCCTGGGCTTCTGCTTCGTGATCCATTGCTAACTGTCCTAACAATAGTTGTGTATAGGGTCTAATTAAATGTCTTGTGTAACTCACGTCAAATGTGTAGTTACAGCTAGCTACTTGTTTAGTGGTTCACCCACTTTATATATTAATTAAGCATGTGGTTAGTGTGTACAGGGAAAGCACCATCTCACTGTTAGCTTTCATGTTGGGAACCCCTACACATGCGTAGGTCTAGCAGAACACCTGTTGTCCTTGCATCAAAGTATAAAGTGCGTATGCATAGGTACACGTACATTATTCTAACCAAGGTTATACGTTCAAGTAGATCTCCCTCCCCTCATGTACAGTATACAGCTAGCAGCTAGCATAATTATACGTGATATACAAACAAAGTACTTATTCTCTACTTGATCTGACATCTGGTTATAACTAGATTGCAAAGTCCAGTGCATATTATTCCAGGGGATAAGAACCCAGTCATTTCACAATAGCAAAACTTTTGATCTCCAGTGTTATTGTACAGTGTCGCAAAAGCTTGGCAGTAAGGCCCATTAGTGACCTCACAGCGGACGTCAGTTGTGTAGTAGTCCTGTGTTGTGTATAAAGTTCATGTAAATACTAGCTATTGGTTACCAAACTTGCCTTAGCATTCGTTGATAGAGGAGGTGTGTAACACGATGCCTCAGTTTCGATGGTATGATTCTTCAAGAAGTGACAATTTGTGGTGTCCTGGTGACAGCTTAGGGTTTGGGCTGCAGAGCTTACATGCGAAAGAAAGATGCTTAGTACAACTCCAAAACTGAGTACCATTGCCAAGAATACAGCAAACATCGCAGCAATTAGTATAATTAAGCAGATGTGTAGTTTGTTGTAACGACCATCATTTTGCAGTGGAGGATTGGCATCATTATGACCAGCTAGTCGCTGATAGCCTTCATCTGCTGGTACTCTTGGTTCATCAGGTTGTGGCTGGTCTTCTGCCTCGAGATCCATTTCTAGCAACAATATATAGCTGTGTAGGGTCTCATTAAATGTCTATTCAGCAGGGAAACTATACCTCAGGCCATACTGCATGGGTCTTGGTAGGAATGCACTGGGCACACACACACCACACACACGCCCCCTCCGTGTAGGGTTTCCTGTAATGTTGTGTAGATGCCCCATACACACACATCAGGGCTAGCTGTTTGACTGTCTTTGTTAATAGGCCCTGGAAAATTATTACTTTTAAGCACAGCCTTAGCCTAAATTTAGCCTATTATGCTGGGGAAGTTTTAGTTGTATTTTCAGTATCATTTGCGTAGAGTGATATTCAAGGAGTTTTACTCCATCCCACCCACACACACGCCCCCTCCACAGATGGCACAGTGCTAGGTGTGATTCTGGACTCGGCTTCAGAAGAGGAAATTGCACAATTTGACTCACTACTATCTGAACTAGGTACGCTAAAGGTCAAGGAGACCTCAGAAGAAAAAGGGGGGCAGGAAGTGGGTATGTCTGAAGGGGCGGAGTCTCAATGGGGAAGCACGGTCGCTGGAGTAAGATAAATAATTATAAGATCTAATGATTTATTTTGGCCACCCCTCACTCCGCAGAAAATTGACAAAGGTGTTAGCTGGGTTTCTATTAAGATAGCCCAGGGCACTGAGGCTGCTGGCAATCTCATCTCCAAGGTAACCAACCATGCAGTATGCATTTAATTAGTTTGCACAAGTACATGTGCTTAAATGACAAATGCCTTTTGCACGTTCAACAGATAATTATGTTGACCATAATTATTAAATTGTGTTTCATAAAGTGATGTAACTAAAAATCTATAGTAAAGGAAATAAATATCTATACACATTCATAGTACAGTTTGACGACAGGAACGCCATTTAACAATTCCTCTTGTTTCAACTTCCGGTACTCTTCCGTGGTGATCACCAGTTTACTGCATGTCCGTGTCTCCTGACCGCCATCATCAACCAGCTCCAAGCACATTCTCACCCTCTCACACTCACTCAGTGTGAGAGGTAAGGCATTCTGTTTCTTTGCTTCTAATAATGACTGGAGGTTTGTTAACCTAGCTGTTAACTGACTTGTCAGACTATCGGCTTGGCTTTGCTGCATTGCCCTGAGGAGAGACTCCAAGGTATTGTTGTTGTTTAGTGAAGTGTTTTGACTCATTAGTAGCGTAACTTCTTCTTCAAGCTCCTGTAAGCCCGCATCCAGTGTGTCTGTCTTGTTGCTAAGCAGTTCCACTTTGTTTATAAGCTCTTGATTTTGCGAGAACAAACTCAAAGTCTGTATATAAATCAAACTAAACTGATTCGAGGCTTCGACAATCTTTTGTTCCAACTTCATATCGAATCGTAGCCGGTCTTGTTCGGCATTATACAACAGCTGAGCATTTTCAGCCACCATTATGCCCACCCTCCCTTCAAGGTTTTTTATCCTCTGGTCATGTGATGCTACAATTCCGATTAATACTATGAGTATCAGCAGGGCTACAGCAAACATCACCATAGCAATCACAATCAGTACACAGTACTGTGTTTTGTTGAGAGGCCGGAAACAAGGCGAAATTTCGAGAGCTCCACATATCGTGTCTGGTTTGTCCTCAGCTGTCTCTGTTAGTTTATCATCGAGATCTTCTGAGGCCATTTCTTTATCCATTGGATCTCCGACTGTAATCTCAACTGATGAGTCACTTCTTATTATATTCAGCTTCTTTTCTGCACTCATTCTACGTGCACTAAATCTCTCTCTGTGTTATTCTCTATTCTCTACGCATGCACTGTCTTAGTAGTAGCACTAAGACTGCTGCATAGGAATGTTGGCACTATTGCAGTGTGTTAATTTGCTGTTGAGTATCTAGTTAGCAACGTCTGTTTGATCTAGCTATCTAGTCTGGGCTACATGCACTGCATGCATATACTGATATTATAGCTATAGTTTCTCTGTATAGGATGTAGACTGGGCTACACTGCACATGTATAGTTATTCCTGTGGCTAGTTTCTTTGTATTTCGCAGGATAGTGCTATAATTTGGCTTCAGTAGACATTCGTTGCATGGTAGTTAATTGTGGAATGCTTTTAGTGTTTGGTTACATGCATTCACAAGAAAGATGGTACATGATTTAATTATGAATCTATAGCTTCACCATAATTATAAAGATGCTGGTATTGACATGATGTGGCGTGCTATAGAGCTATAACTGCATCACAGTGTGTGTGGTGTGGGTGTGTGTGTGTGTGTTGTGTGAGTTGTGATCGATCTACTGTACACTATATGTGTGGGAGTATATCATGCAATGAGCAATGCATGCAATTATGTGATTGGTTGCTATGTTAGTTGGAATAGAACTGAAATATGATACTTCTGAGAAAACATCAACACGTTGCCCACATCATAACACAAGTGCACTACCTCATTAATTTATTTCTTAACACAGTCTATAATTACACATATTGCTGCATGTACAACAACTCCAGCTCTTCCCACACACACACACACACACGCCCACACACATACGTAGGGTGCCAACAAACTTCGTGAAAAAATCGAACCAAATGAAAAGCCGACAGAAATTCCTGAGTCAGTCCAGAAAGGTGTTCATTACACACGCAAGGCTACTGGCTATGTGGTCGGTGTTAGTGATTATCTGATGGTATCTCTGGCTAAACTGACAGTGAAGGTTGGCAGGGAGGCTGGTAAAGTCGTGGCCAACTCTGATGTAAGGACATATGCACGTACATGTATAATGTGTGTGTGTGTACATGTGAGGTAGTCATATGGTCGACTGCACTCTTCATAATTATGAAGTATTAGCATCAACCAACCTGAAATAATCCTCTGTACGTGCATCCAATTAAGACATGTATTAGTAGCATTCTGCTGTGTTATGTGGTGTGTGGTTGTCCATGCATGCAATACTGGATTGATAATTACGTAAGTTTTCATGTGCTCCAGATGGTTAAGAACGCAGACATCCACCCTCAGGCTAAAGAGGCCTGGAAGGTCACTAAGTCCGGCCTCAAAGGTACACAAATTAATGTACAATATCAAATTTGAAATTGTCTGTTTTTCAATATTTTATAGGAGCAGCATCGATGTTTGTTGATTTAGAGCAAGGTGCAGTGGCTGTAGTGAAGTCCGTGGGACAGGAGACCTCTCAAACCGTGGGGCACAAGTACGGAGAAGATGCTGGTCATGTGACTAAGGACTCAATGGCTGCTGCCTCTGACGCTGCAATACTAGCCGGGGTGAGTGATGTGTGTGTGTGTGTGTGTGGGGGGGGGGGGGGGTGTGTGCATGTACTGTGTGTGCGTACAGGTGTGTTTGCCATAATTATTGTATACATGCAGCATTACTGAGCCAGCTCTAGACTTTTGGGGGCCAAAAAAACAGAGACCCAAAATTAATGGACCCATTTTTGTAAATCATTGTTTGGAACCTAAGTTATGCCCATGCACTGTTGTTATGCATTGCTATTTATACTTGTACGTCTATACTTTAAGCCATTTACAAGTTGGTAAGCTTAATTGTAGCAGGTATTTACCCGCCCCCCCCACACACACACACACACGCATACACCCCACACACACAGACGTACTGGAGCTGGAAGACATGGGGCATTCGTTTCGTAGGCAAAGTCGGTGAAGTAATGGCCAAAGAATCGCGAGAAAAGAAAGACAAACTTCAAAACAGCAAATAGACAGTTTAATTATGTAATTATTATCAAGAACATTAGACCTGCGTTAATTGTTATTAATTTGCCTCTGTGCATTTTTTATCTCTCTTCAAAAACAGTCGCTATAATTATTCTGCATGTTCACATGCAGAATTACCTCGGGGTCAGGCCCGCAGATATTACTAATAACCTCATAATTCCGCCGCCTTCCTCATGAGGGCGGCTATTGTATAAACTACTATCCATTGACGATCCGTACCTACTCTACACACAGCACACGTTAGGAAGGTTTATGATGGCTAATTCCTCTGCTAAGGAAGGCTCTGCCACGAACGAGGGAATTCAACAATACTACATTAATAAGATAGAAGAACTTCAGGTGAGAGGAGTCTGTAATATAGTGTTATGGTGAGCATTAATTATATTATACACCACACCACACTAGCTGTAAGCCCATCTCACACCCTCCACACACACACACCTCCCCCACCACACACACACCCACACATCTCACACCTTCCACACAGTACGTACCACACACACACACCAACCCACACATCACACACCTCCCCCACCACATACCCACGCAGTACTCAGTGTCTGAGAAGTCCCAGAACGTGCGCAGACTTGAGGCTCAGAGGAATGAACTCAATGCTAAGGTACGGCTGTTGAGGGAGGAGCTACAACTACTACAAGAGCAGGGCTCACACGTGGGAGAGGTTGTCAAGGCGATGGACAAGAAGAAAGTATTGGTTAAGGTTCGTTAAGTGGATGATTGTTTTTCGAAGTGGCTATTTTCACTTCTCAATCCTCAATTTCAATACTGCCTTTTTTAGTAAACTAGGTCGTTATTTTTGTCGATTAGTCACATTCCGGTTACTATTATAATCTATATATAGAGGTTGTGATATGCCACGCCCCCTCCTCTTAGGTACACCCCGAGGGCAAGTTTGTGGTAGACCTGGACAAGGCCATTGACATGGCTGATGTGGGGAATAATTGTCGTGTTGCTCTGAGAAATGACAGCTACAAACTGCACAAGATACTCCCCAACAAGGTGGGTCACTGTAATATAGTCACCCTTGTAATATTAACCACAAAGTCACGCTGTAGCCTAGGCAACCGAAAACTAAATACATATTGGAAAACTATATTTTATTGATGTAGTAAATTCTAACGTGGTTTTACCTTACACAATGTATTATGTATGACATCATACCCCCCACATAGGTGGACCCCCTAGTGAGCTTGATGATGGTGGAGAAGGTCCCTGACTCTACGTACGACATGGTGGGGGGTCTAAGCAAACAGGTACACCCACACACACACACACACACACTCACGCCCACTCACACACACGGACAGGTTAAGGAGATCAAAGAAGTGATAGAGCTACCAGTGAAGCATCCTGAGCTCTTCCAATCCCTCGGCATCGATCAACCAAAGGTTACCACTACAGCGTGTGATATATGCATGTACAGCCCTTTTCTCCTCAATTGAAATGTAAACCTTATTAGAAGTCAACCACTAGCTACAGTGGGACCACACTATAGGCTCTGTACACTAGTCTACACACTTGAGGATCAATTAGAGTAGCATTTTTGCTCTAAATGTTACCGACTGTACTATACTATCTGTATCCAGGGTGTCCTGCTGTATGGTCCCCCTGGTACTGGCAAGACCCTGTTAGCCAGGGCAGTAGCACATCACACCGAGTGCTGCTTCATCCGTGTCTCTGGCTCTGAGCTGGTACAGAAGTACATAGGGGAGGGGTCGAGGATGGTGAGGGAACTGTTTGTCATGGCAAGAGAACACGCCCCATCTATTATATTCATGGACGAGATTGACTCCATCGGGTCTTCACGACTTGGTGGGGGGTCTGGAGGTTAGTAGCTGTGGGGAGTATGTTTCCTGTTATATAATTACAACCCCCCCAGGTGATAGCGAGGTGCAGCGGACCATGTTGGAGTTGCTGAACCAGTTGGACGGGTTTGAAGCCACGCAGAACATCAAGGTTGTCATGGCCACCAATCGTATTGACATCCTCGATGCAGCACTACTGAGACCAGGTCGCATTGATAGGAAAATAGAGTTCCCAGCTCCGAATGAAGACGTGAGTGTGTGTGTGGGCGTGTGTGTGTGTGTGTGTGTGTGTGGGTGTGCCTTAGTTACCATGCCTGTATTATACTATGCTTGTGTACTGTACTAGACTATTCTATATACATGCAGCCTTTCTGTGTACTGTTTATTTGTATATGGATAACTGGCTTCAAAACTATAACTCAGTACTTGTTTATACGAATAACCACATGTGTCGAGTGCCTATTAGCCCCACCCACTCCACCCCCTCAGGCTCGACTGGACATTCTACGTATTCACAGTCGTAAGATGAACCTGACAAGAGGTATCAACCTGCGCAAGGTGGCAGAGGCCATGCCAGGTATGTCATCTGTGTGTGTGCATGTGCATGTTACTACAGAGAAAGTCGCTAGCTAAAATGCAGTGCAGCCAACCATGCATGTAGCCAACCATGCACGTAGCCACTAATATTGCAGTAGTATGTAAGGTAGTGTGTGGAATGAGAGTTTTATTAGTTGGCTCCATTTCAACTTTTTATTGTACCTCTTGAAAGTATTTTTAACTGCTTTAGTTTGATATAGCATAGCAACCCTCCACACTCCACACACGCCCACACCACACCCACACAGGAGCGTCGGGGGCTGAGATCAAGGGTGTGTGCACTGAGGGTGGCATGTACGCTCTCAGAGAGAGGAGAGTTCATGTGACCCAGGAGGACTTTGAGATGGCCGTTGCCAAGGTAACTATCAGTTATAACATGTAGACTGTGATTCTACTTGAATATGTTGAGCAGTGAACTATGACCTAACTCCTGGTAACTATGGATACAAATGATGTAATGTTGCTACAGTGGATGTGGTTTCGCTGTGCTAGTTAGTTAATTAAAAGTGGGATCCAAAATGTGCTGATTTGCGTGAAAATGTTAATTCCATACAATAAACAGCGCAGTCATGTGATGTATAATAAATAATTAATCTTTCATTGTACAATATCCTACTCTGCTGTTATGACCCGCCCCCTTGTTCCCATGACTACAGGTGATGCTGAAAGACTCCGAGAAGAACATGTCCATCAAAAAGCTCTGGAAGTGATCGCTCCTAAGAGAGAGAGTGGGCAGAGAAATGAACTTATTGAACTCTGTATTAATTAGTTATAATTATGACACTATGTACGTATAATCATTGCTTATTCAACTGTATTTCAATCATGATGAATTTGCATTATTATTCACATTAATTCTCAATCAATACGACTACATTACAGTTCACTCTACGTATAATTAAACTAGCTAGCTAGGGGATAAAAATGTTATGACAGTTCATAATTATATAAAATGTCTCAGATCGAGTCTTTAGCTCTAAAAGCACGAGAATTCCACAGCAGCTCCCGTGGTTACGTCAATGTCAACGCTAGTGTCCCCATTCCCAGTGCCAGCATTGCACATCTCCATAGTTGCTTCAGCCGCCATCAGGTTGTTCCCGGCAACGTGGTACAAGCCCAACTCTGGGTTGTTGAAATCACTCGACACTAGGGAACCCGTACGCAAGATGAGCTGCTCCATATTACTGGTATCCGATAGCAACGAGTTGCTTAGAAACACGGAACGTCCGGTAATTGTACAAAAACCTGTGGTACCACTGTCTGCATTTTGACGTACTAATAATTGAACGTTGTCTCCGCAGACATAGGGCAGGCAAGCCCCTCGCAGTGTAGCAGTGCTGGCATCACACACTGGAGTGCCAGCCTCAGTAGTGACCTCAGGAGGCATCGTACCAGAAAAGGTAGGCATCTCTGTTTCTGGAGGTTCGGTTATTGACAATGTGACGGAGCCCTCAATAGTTCCGGTATCAACGTTTACAGATGTGATCGTGATCGAGTTGTCGATGAAACAATCCAAGATTTGAATCTTGATGGAGCATGAATCGGTGCCTAACGGAGCGATAATGGCTGATTCTTGGAATCCAAAGAAAGCCGATCTTGAAGGAGTTGCGCTAGTTGCCGAGGCAACGCAATCTGATTGAGAGGAGTAGAAGGGACGAAGACGATTCGTAGTAGACAAAATAACCTCCTCAAAAGAGAACACAGACCCAAACATAATGGGTGCATTTTCATTGATATCGAATGCTTCTGTCGGGAGGGACAGAGGAGCTAGAGGAGTGCTCTGAGAATCAAACAGTGTTCTTGATGATATGGTGGCGCTCACTGCACTCCCGCAATCCACGGGAAGACACAACGCATTACTAGCCAGTCCAGACTGAGCCCCGGTATTGGTACCGAATCGAACCAGACGAGGATTCCCATTCCGAAGTAGCGTCTCCTCGACGGTAATGAAGCGATTAGATACAGCAAGGCCGTTACCATCGAATGTGCGACCTTGTAGCCAGCAGTTGACTTGTACACTACCGGCCACAGCTGCAAACACTCCGAGTGGGGTGTTCTGGTTCTCAAGAATAACTGGAGCGTTTTGTCGTTTGCGACGTGACTCCTGGCTGGGACTGAAGTCCGAGTATTTCTCCCACTCGTGAGATGTTTCGTTATAGATTATGAGGCAGAGGTTCGGAGCGTTGCCATCGTCATTGGTAACCGAGATCTGTGTGTGTGGGTGTGTGGGATGAGTGTAGGACTCGAAAACATCCTATTTTATATCGTATAGCTATCATTTCACACAATCGTTCATTGCATGTGTGCTGTATTATAATGATAAACCAAGACCCTAACTACTGTAGCCATATACCATTATGCACTCCTGATTTCAATAATATTATGGTACCCCCGTACCTGCATTAAAAGCTCTTCATTGGTGAGGCTCTGTCCCTCGGAGCCCATGAAGCCCAGCCAGGTGGCGAACAGCACACCCATCGGCTCCCTCTCTCCAGTCACCTTGTTCAATACCACAAACTCTGCCCCAGGCACTCCAGTCAGCCCGTTGACGTCGCTAGGGGTGACAAACATTCCCTGAAACTGCACGAGGTCATCATATGAGGTGTCCTCACTGTAGAAGGAACCTGTGTGGGTGTGTGTGTGGAGTGTGTATGGAGTGTGTGTGGAGTGTGTGTGGGTGGATGGTGTGTGTGTGTGTGTGAGGGGGTAATTAAAGCCATTCAATAGCGCACACGTACTATTTAAAACATTCAACAGTGTGCACTTGAACGTAATCGTAGTATCAACAAACTACACAGGAATCTGTCTTATGTATTCCCACTAATTCCCGTACCACTCACCAGCTGGAGCAGACACTGTAGCCATAGTGCCGAGTCTCACCACAATATCTGAACCACCCAGACCAACGTTCATGTTCATTGTTGGTATCATTACAATCCGTAGCTCTATCACATGACGATGCGGCTGCAATCTCATTGGTAGAGTCATCTGTGGCATATAGTCTGCAGCAACGACCTTTAGCTCAAGGTACACCCGTCCTACTCTCTCTGTGTACATATAGCGACCGTGATGATTCGTTACTCCCAATAGATTAAAGGAGTCCTCCCCTCCATCGTTACGCAACACCATAGCTGCAGAGATTGGTTCGTCCGTATCTCGATTGACGACTGTTACGTGTACTTGCACGCTCACATCGTCACACACTCCACACCCACACATCGTAGTGTTGGCCAGGATGGGAGGGACAACGCCTTCAGGGCATACCACGTTGAATAGCGGCTCACTTCTTAGAGAGCGGCAACAACAGACGTTTCCATTTTGTTCCGGATCACAATCGCACTCTTGAGCACTGCAAACTGATTCTTCGATGCTTGGTTGGTTGTCATAGGTACAGCCGTGGGGAAGGAGTCGTTCTTGCAGTTTTGGTTCACATGATCCCATCAGCTCATCTATACAAGTACGTGTGTGTGTGTGTATGGGGGGGGGGGTATGTACAGTAACACACAGGCTTGTACAATGCATAATTCCCTCGAGTCTATTGATACACCATAGGATAATTTTGTGCAGCTATTTGCACACTCACTCACTCACCGATATTGACAGTCTGTGCCCTTTGCCCCGGAGGATGTCTCACTGGCTCCACTAGTAGGAACCCTATGATAAACAGACCCCCCAGGATGGCTACACCCCCCACCAAGAGGGAGATAAAGAACTCTATACATACCGAAGAGCCTTGTCTTCTTCTCAAAGTCATCTTGAGGCAATTAACAATAGAAATGCTACACTATAAGAATCGTAGTAAACTTTAAAGCCAGTTCACGCCTCTCACTGATGTTCTATAACTAGCACTATACACACTAGAGAGGGCCACTGCAGAGCTGATGCAGGATTGAAGCTATTAACACAATCTAGCGTTAACTATACTGAAACATTATTGCATGCCTAGTAACGGTGGAAAGGTCTAGTTGGTACTATATAGACACTTGTACATTGTACAATGCGTACCAGGTGGAGATGTTGGTATGACTTACAGCATGCAGCCATATATAGTATTTAGCTACAGGTCAGGCAGTGTGGAATTTATGCTTAATTAAGAGTAACAGTCGATGATAACATTCAATGTCAATGCATTTGAGGTAACAAGTATTTCCGTGTTGCTAATAGGTCAATTATGATATCAATGACTATTGCATTAAAGTCACGTACGTGTGTACCCATATGCATGCACACACAACACTGGCAGTTACTGTTTCTCATGGCAGTAGCAGTCCAACCTGCAGGATAGCACGTATAGATAACTATGGAACACATGCAGATAATAATTGACTGCAGCCTAATATTAATGCATCCACTTACTCTGTCAGGGGATATCTCTGGGCACTTGAAGTTGTAGAAGTAGTAATGGAGGTTTCCATCTCCCTCCCCAAACTTGAGCTCCTCCAGAACACTGCTGTTCTCCATTATGTCCAGACTGTTGAACACATCACAACCACCCTAAAGGGGGGGGGGGGGGACACACTTAACAAACATACTGAGTAATGATATAGAAATCTAAAATATGTATTCTATAGCTATATCAGATACGGGGAGGGCGAGAAATTATTACCTTCTTAGCGATGACTAGCATGTCATAGATGAGATCTTTGAGGGATATGGTTGTGTGGGTGTAATAGAAGAGGTAGGCAACATAGAGTGTCTTGTGTGTGGGGTGGCGTACTATGGACGAGGGGAGGTGGTAGAAACTAATCATGTCAGCCACCTCACCAGTGGACGGACTCTGCATTGGAATTAAGATTTTTCTTCTAAATCACGCTCTTTTCAACAATTTGAGCTCGAATGAATCACTGATCTAAACACACCATATATTGCCAGAAAGTTACTAAATAGGATGTTTGCAATACAAGACCTCTTAAAACTAAGATTTAGAAAAAGCCCCGACAATTCAGGCCCGAAATAAATCGCTGATCTAAGCACAATATATTGTAGCACACTATCAAACAGATTCTAAACGAAATCAGAAATAAATCACATCAAAGTGTTGAAGTTAACAAAAATGTCATGAAAAACATTTGTTCCTACGAGCTAAAATGAAGTGTCACATATTTCACAGAATTACAAGTCAACAGTTAGTACTCACTTCCACAACGTAAGTGTCGATGATTCTCTCTCTGGGAGTGAACCAATGATCCACTTCGGCCTCACTGGCAAACACTGGACACACGTCAAACCGTCCCAGTTGCTGTGAGGGTGTGTGTGTGTGTGAGGGTGTGTGTGTGTGTGTGTGTGTGTGTGTGTGTGTGTGTGTGTGGGTGGGCTCACTTCATTCAGTAGTCTCAGAACAGCTGCAGCGTCCCTCCTTTGATAAGGTCTTAGACCTGGTGTCTTAGTTTCCTATAGAATTACAGTCAATAATCAGTATCAGTTGATCAGTTGTTAAGTCTTACGTTTGGCAGTTTGTTGATGCGTATCATTCTCTGCAAGGTCATGTGGCCATGAAGAGAAGCAAAGTTGATCTCCACAAGTTTTTTGACGTTGAGTGAACGATGCCAGAACTTGGCCGTTGAGAAGGGCTTTGGAATGACCACACCCACTGTGTATACTGCCTGGAACACCCCCTCCCCCTTCACCCTCCGAATAATCTCTTTAATTAGGACAGGGGCCACTCTTTTAGAGCGAAGCTTTTTGTGTACACATAGGAAGTTGATTTCCACCATATTATTTTGACTATAATTATGAGGAAGAAATCTTTAGTGATCAAAATAACCTGCATTATTTGACGTGACTTACTGGCTGTGAATCCTGATAAGTGCTGGTACTGCACTGATGAAGCCGACTAGTTTCTTAGAGGTGCTCACTCGTACCCCGCAGTGCCACGCCCCCTTCCAGCCGGGGGGGAGGAGCGCCCAACGAAGGAACTCACGACTGTAGTCAAACCTGTACTTGCTCTCACAACCCTCCACATAATTCTCTAATAGAAGTGTATACAGCTCTGACAACTGTGTAGGGTTAAAGGTTATCATTAGCAGACATGCTAAATGATCTCTGACCTCTTCGTCATCTTGTATGTCAACGTTGCACCACTCAAACTGGTCTGGTAGTTTCACAGGATCTTTTCTGGCATCCTCTTTTCGATAGTCCACAAGAGCTCCCATTTCCGTCACCTTCTCAACTATGTCATGTGACACTGGATGTACACATGTATAGGAATGGGACTATTACGTACCTAGTTTTGGTACGGGCTGGGTGTCCCAGAAATCATGAATATCCGCTGGTTGGTAATCACTGGAAGTTTCAATCAGTTCTTGCCTGTTCTGAGCTGTCAATAGTTGTCCTTCCGTCTGTGAGACTCCACCCACTAATGTAGGACCATTCTTAGTCCCTTTTCGCTTCTTTTTACCCTGCATAAACAGAAGCGCATACCATAACAATATAAAAACACCGTTATAATTATTGTAAAGACATGAAGTATAATTATGCATACAACAGTGAACCTTCTTAGCTGGTTTGGTTGCAGCAGACTGGTGTCCCACTGCTCCAGTCTCGCTACTCTCTTCACTACCAATGGCGAGCATCTCCATAGGAGGATCTTCACTAGGATCTTCAGCCATTCTGCTTGAAGTAGTTTGCTCCGCGCATGCGCACTACAGAGGAAGCTTGAATCTGCAGTAATGTCTCGAAACAGCCTTAGCATCCGCGGTGATATCTCGAAACTAGCTGGAGCCACACCCTGCATACTTTCATTAGCCTCGGAATTTAGTCGCAGATTAAGACTTGATTACATTCAATTTTACACAGAACTTTAACAGAAGTACCACACACATACACACACTTTACAAAAAATCTTAATACAATAAAACTCCTAAAAATTTAAATAAGTCACTTAATTCTCTCTCTTTCTCTCACTGCAACACTAGCCCGACCTGCACAAAGAACACAAGACAAAGTCAATCAAGTGATCACTATTCAACTGCCATCACACTTACTCTGTCAGGGGATATCTCTGGGCACTTGAAGTTATAGAAGTAGTAATGGAGGTTTCCATCTCCCTCCCCAAACTTGAGCTCCTCCAGAACACTGCTGTTCTCCATTATGTCCAGGCTGTTGAATACATCACAACCACCCTAAAGGGGACACACACACTTAACAAAAGTACACATACGTGCATTTTTCAGAAAGCGAACAATTTGGTAAGCTACTTTCGGGAGGTCATAACTTCACCAAAAATCCATCAATATCAAAACTAAGAGATGCATTTTATAGCTCTAGACAAGGCCTATCACCTGATATGCTCAGATTAAAGTTGCATAAATTAACAAGCACCTTCTTGGCGATGACTAGCATATCGTAGATGAGATCCTTGAGGGGTGTGGTTGTGTGGGCATAATAGAAGAGGTAGGCAACGTAGAGTGTCTTGTGTGTGGGGTGGCGTACTATGGACGAGGGGAGGTAGTAGAAACTAATCATGTCAGTCACCTCACCAGTGGACGGACTCTGCATTGGAACAACAAAGTGTTGAAATGTCATGAAAATGCATATACTGGTACACTTAAACGAGAATTGTTTCACTGAAGTACAAGTCAACAGTTAGTACTCACTTCCACAACGTAAGTGTCGATGATTCTCTCTCTGGGAGTGAACCAATGATCCACCTCGGCCTCACTGGCAAACACTGGACACACGTCAAACCGCCCCAGTTGCTGTGAGGGTGTGTGTGAGGAGTGAGGGTGTGAGGTGTGTGGGTGGGCTCACTTCATTCAGTAGTCTCAGAACAGCTGCAGCGTCCCTCCTCTGATAAGGTCTTAGACCTGGTGTCTTAGTTTCCTATAGAAAAAGAAAGAAATAAGTAATCATCAGACATTCGTATAATTACATTCTTACGTCTGGTAGTCTGAAGAGTCGTATCATTCTCTGCAAGGTCATGTGACGATGGAGTGAAGAGAACTGAACATCGACAAGTTTCTTTGGGTTGAGTGAGCGATGCCAGTATCGACATACTGCTATAGGCTTAGGAATGAGGACGCCAGCCGTGTACACTGCCTGGAATGTGCCCACCATATTCACACGTCTGGTGATCTCTTTAATTAGGACAGGGGCCACTCTTTTAGAGCGAAGCTTCTTGTGAACACATAGGAAGTTGATTTCTACCATATTCTGTTGGCTACATGTATATCAAGGAAATAATCACACACACATATGAGTGATGTGCCCACACTGGTCAGTGGTGGTGGTTGGTACTAACCACCTCTAGACAACAATAACCACCTCTTAGGCTAGCTAGTTTACTATCAGAGGAGGTACGACATCCGCGTGTCAAAGGAAATGTTTTAGACACACATTCCTTAGGTCAAAGTATTAAGACACGCGGATGTCGTACCTCCTCTGGTTTACTACATAAAAGATGAGTTTGAGGATTGAAAATATCCAACTTTGAAAATTCTAGGCACTTCACTCCACGTTATTTGACGGGACTTACTGGCTGTGAATCCTGATAAGTGCTGGTACTGCACTGATGAAGCCGACTAGTTTCTTAGAGGTGCTCACTCGTACCCCGCAGTGCCACGCCCCCTTCCAGCCGGGGGGGAGGAGCGCCCAACGAAGGAACTCACGACTGTAGTCAAACCGAAACAGATTGTCATCATCTTCCACATAGTTCTCAGACAAGAGTGTGTACAACTCCGCCACCTGTGTGTGTGTGTGTGTAGGGAGGGGGAGGGGCATCGCTAGTAGTTACTAGTACACTACCATAGACATGTAACTGCTATCACCTACATGTAAAAATTTTTAGACACACTGTTTTGATCAGTATCTAAGGCTGCAGGTACGCCGCTGTAGTATCTCGAGCTCAGGGCATAAAGCATTGTTTTGTAGTTTATTATAAAGAGGTGGTGTACTTCAAGTGGTTCACCTGGTCATTGTCCTCAAGGTCAATATCACTCCATACAAACTTGTCTGGTAGTTTCAGTGGCTCTGTACGAATATCCGCTCTGTCATCCTCCAGCGGTCCCATCTCTGTCACCTTGTCATCTAGTCATGTGATTACGCACTCAAGTCATGTGACATTCATCATACGAACCATACATACCTAACTTTGGAACAGGTTGTGTGTCCCAGAAATCGTGTGATTTATCTTTTTCTTCGACTGTTAGTTTTCCGATGAGCTCTTGAAGATTACGAGATGATATCAGCTGATCACTAGTCTGTGGTGTTGCCACGCCCCCTCCCGTAGCAACGTCCTTTGCACCTTTACGCTTCTTCTTACCCTATGGACGTACGGAGGGGTCAAAGGTCAGTCTATTGTTTACATTTCGTACACAATACCTTTTTAGATGATTTCGCTGGAGTGGGTTCATGTTTGGCAGCATCTGGTTTTCCCACCACACCGCCCCCGCCACCCACGCCACTCCCACCATCTCCACACACCTTGCCAGCCTCACCAGGGTCCCCAGTTAGGAGCTGTGGGGTCAAATCGCTACCATCACTAGCACTAGCGCCTCCTTCAGCCATGATTGATACCACGTGGTTAACTAGGGTAGTCACATGACTCCATAACTGGGAGGCAAGAAGAAAAGAAAACCAGAAATGGTAAAGATCGTTAACACAGAGAGACAATAATCTATTTATCTATTGTCATATTTTATTTGGCGACCATTATCACAAAAGTTAAGTAGGTGGATTTTTCAAGCAACCTCAGACCTTGCGTGTGTTCTCTGAGCTCCTTTAAAATACCAGATACCAGAAGTTAGCGATTTATCACAAGTTCTGAAGTTTGAGTGGCTTCTAATACAAGAAGAGAGAAGATTTGAGAGATTGTTGTGTAGTGTAACCATGGCAACCCTTCCTACTTTCGAAGTGAATGCTGTCGAGAGAAAGCATTTATTTACAATAGCAGAACAAATAGACAAGAAACAGTGCAGCAAATGTGAGCACACACACACGCACACACACACAGATCCACTCTACGCCCCCTCCCCACACACACTGTATGTAGTGTACGTACGTACATTACCCCCCCCACACACACACACACACACACACACACACATGATATTGTGATAGTGCTGTGTACATACATTACCCCCCCCCTCCCACACACACACACAGTTTCTAGGGATGAGATTGAGCAGCTACTATACACGTATCGAGCCATCACTGGTGACCCCAATGGACGAATAGACAGAATCAAGTTCCGGGACCTACTACAAGACCACTTCCACATGAGTGATGACTTCTTTATGGATCGTGTATTCCGTGCATTTGATAAGGACAGTGATGGCTACCTGAGTCACGAGGAGTGGGTGGTGGGTATGACCACCTTCATCAAGGGAGATCTGGACAGTGCCATTGAGTGTGAGCAGCTATTATAACTGGCTTCCCAGTATAGCTACCAATGTAGATATTTGTCACTGATAACTCAACTAATTAGTCGGCCATTTCCTAGTGCCAGCCGTTCGGTTGATAGAAAAAATTCTTGATACTGAATTTTAATTTCAGTTTTAATTATTCTGGGTGACAAAATCCTTATAGCTTTTTCCAACATTATTATAGCCATATTTCCCACCTACTACACTTTTGCCATGTAGTCTAGTGGGGTTTAACTGTCATAAATTGGCACCTCAGGGCTACAAGGGAAAATATTGCTCATAAATTGGCACCTCAAGCATAATTATGCAAAAAATATAATGGTGTTTTCGATGAATGAAGATGAATGCAATGTCTTGCATGAGAAACAAAATGTCATAAATGAAAACATATAGAGACAGAGGGTGTAGTCTGTGGACTAGTCCATTAAAAATTCTGCTGTGTGAGGAGCTGCTTTAGAGACACTCTGGGAGAGGGCTTGGGCTCATGCAGGGTGAGCTTTTTCAGTGTTCACTAGCACTAGTACTGACTGACTGCACGCACTGCACTCTAGGCCTGTTCAGCAAAGAAAAAGAAGCCATTTTAATAATAATATAGGAGTGGCTATTTTAAGCTTACCTTTGCTTGCCTACTAGCCTGGCATAGCTGAAGAGAGCAGGTCAGCCTGTCTAGAGCTAGCTGTATTGTTTCTTCTGGCTGGTTGCTGCACAGTAGGAGGGAGGGGCTGACTAATTGAACAGAGAGGGTGAGTGGCTCTGGTCGCTTGGAGGGAGGGGCTGGCTGCTCATATTTTTGTCCAGGCTGCGCAAGATTTGAGTGTGGACAGGAGCCCTGGTGTGGACGAGCTCTCTTTTCCTAGTTGTCTTCTTGTTTGAATAGTGTTGCTATGTGGTAGTCATGCAAGCTTATATAGGCTGGATGCATAGCAACCAGCCAGCCAATCAGATGGGGACATATATCAGTAATGCACAGTGCCTCGGGGTTTATGAGAGTAAACCACACCTCTCACTCGGGCTACGCCCTCGTGGTCGGGAGGTTTACAGTCATAAACCCCTCTACACTGTACATTAACTAATACATATTATTGTAGCCACAGGTATTATACGTATAACTATTAGGCCCTCGTCATCCATTGCCCCCGTCCCTTTTATATTAGATTGCTTTGGAGTGTACGACCTCAACGATGACGGCTACATCAGTCGTGAGGAGATGTTTCAGATGCTCAAGAATACGATGCCCAAACAGTTGACAGAGGAGGACCCAGACGAGGGTATCAAGGAGATAGTGGAGGGCATGGTCAAGAGAATGGTGAGACAGAGACTAACTATTGTCAGTACTCTCTCACACTATCCCCACTCTCTCCCCTTTCGTTCCAATATCCCCAATTCTTTCTCACTAGTTTCATTCCCCCACTAACTGAGTACCTAGAATATTTTGCGTATGAAAAACCTTTGCGAATGAGCCAAATCAACAGAAAAGTTGACCCTTTGCAATCTAACTATTGCGTCGTTTTGGCAAGGATCGTGTGTATTTACTAGTAATAATGCGATTTTTATTGTTCAATGTTCGCATACGCATGTTTGATGCTCGCAAAACATTCTAGTAATACGGTATAGTAGCGTTGGCAGTCTGCTGTACATGTATTGTATATACACATGTATGCATGTATTATAGTAAGTACATTTACGATATCTTTCTGTTTCTCTGCAGGATCATGACAATGATTCAAAAGTGTCACTGGAGGATTTCAAGAAATCTATTGAGAATGAGCGACTGTTGATTGAAGCATTTGGACCTTGTTTACCAGACTCCACCTTGTTAGAGGACTTCTCAGCTAAAATATTCAATAGCTAGTAGCCGTTATTATTATTATTACGGTAGTGCTTGACACTGTATTGCTGTGTGTTATATATGAGCACTAAGAGATGTGGAAATTGAGTGGGTGGTTCTGCAACATAAACATGCATGTGTAATGACTGAACAGGCAGTATGATAATTATGCACGCAAAATTAATTATAATTATAGAGGATAACATACCCATGTAGAGCTACTCATTCTATATGAATTACCAGGAATGCATGAACTCCTGAAACTACACACAAGGTTTCCGTTTAGTTCTAACAAAATAAAAAGTTAGTTCATCAGCTCAGGAGGTTTAGAGTATAAGGACACTTGGTGACAGTCAGTGTACAGATGCCATTACTTGGCGTGAATGTTCTGTGACCATCACTACTGGGATAGGTAACTTGACAGGCACAGTAAATGATGTTTCCACCTTTGTAGTGTGTGGTGGACACAAAGTGGCCGGTAAAGGGAAGATCACACAATATGCTGGATATGAAGTATTGTGTGTCCTGTATGGGATTGATAATTATGGTTAACATTTGATCATGTGCTTTATGTAGTGGCTTAGACTTACTCCACGATTGATGGTCACACCCTGATTAGTGGTACAAGTGGCATAAGTAGTGGTTGATGATTGTGACAACGAACAAGTGCTGGTCTCCTGGATGCAACCCTCATAGAGATTGATTGTGCGGAGACGGTCCAAATCTTGACGAATGTTGTTCTGTACCAAAGTTGAGGTCTGTATTAAGTTCTGCATGCTGGCTATCTGGGATTCTTTAGCAGTGTTTGTTTCCTCCAACTGTTGAATCCTCGATAACAACAGATTATATCCGGCAGTGCTTGCACTTGATTCAGTGTTGTCTCCACCACTGACCAGAGGACTGTACATGATGACAGCCACCAGAGACACAACTAGAGCAATGACCAGAAATACAGTCATCAATGCAATCACAACACATTTCCACCTCTTGACTTTAGTGGAGATTTGACCGGCTAGTTGGGAGTTGTTCTCAACTTCAACACGGTTAGGACGATTGATTGTCATGTAATGAGATTGTTGTTCCTGCATCTCGACGTGCTCGTACAACTCTTGTTCTTTGTTTGGCTGTGGTTTAACCTGGCGACTTGTTTTAGGAGCTGGTTGACGACTCATTTTCTCAACTAATTGAGTGAGTCACATCACATAATGTGCATTTTATGGTGCAATGTGCATATATATACATGCATGTCTATAGCATTATTAATATTATCATATTGATAGAAGGAGGTAAACAGTTTCTGTTTGTAGTTTTAGATGAAAGCAAACCCCACATTACAGTAAACACACTTGCAACAGGTGGACTTCATCTGCATACCATCAAGCCACAATAAGTTATATAGTTCCCATGCACTGCATGCTATTGTGCAGTACTGTACTGTATAGTAATTTCTGTGCAATTGTGCGTGAAAGTGGGTGGCTGTACTTACTACCTATATCAAAGCTACAATATTCATCCATTAACACATGTAAATTTTACACAGTAGCTACAAACAAGTATATATTTGGCATAATTATGTCTTCACAATAAACACCACAGATATACTTATGAGTTATGACGAACAAGTATACGGAGATCTGCCATATAAAGTCATCAAGATGTAAGTTGTCTCATGTGATGTCAATGCATGCTGCATATACTTTTTGGCCAGTTTCGTTGATCACACACATGGCTGCATAATTATAAGAGAGAAACCATGGTAACACAGCCACAAAACACTATTGCAATGATGAAAAGCTTCATGTTATTGTAAACAGTGTCACTTTAAACATGTGTCACTACTTACATTGAGATCTCAGAGTGAAAATTTGTTGTAGTCCTTGCAAATTTGATGACGGTATGATGTTATTAATAGCATTACGACATCTTTCTGTTTCTCTGCAGGATCATGACAATGACTTAAAAGTGTCATTTGAGGATTTTAAGAAGTCTATTGAGAATGAGCGACTGTTGATTGAAGCATTTGGACCTTGTTCACCAGACTCTACCTTGTTAGAGGACTTCTCAGCTAAAATATGCAGTATTAATTGTTATGACTATATATATGCATACAAAGGATTGTGTATGCATGTGTTGAATGAGTGGGTGGCATTGCAGTATCTACAACATTATGATGCATGGTATCAAGAGTTCATTATGGTGGTATGCAGCAGCAGCAGTAATCAGACAACAACAAATTAAATGTACACTAAATAATTATTAAGCTAGATGGAGGGTAACAGATAAACACCATGTAGCTACTCATTCACACAATGTCTCAGTTCAGTTTCAGCAAAATACGTTATAGTCAGTTTAGCTCAGAAGGTTTTGAGTATAAGGACACTTGGTGACAGTCAGTGTATATACAGACTAGCCTGCCGATTATTTAATCGGCCTCGAGGCTATGTGCAGACAGGATAATAGACAGCGAATGTGCTGTGACCAGTACTAATAGGAGAAGTAAGTTATACTGTATTATACTGTACAGTAATTTCTGTGCAATTGTGTGTGTGCCTGAGTGGATCTGCAAAATAATAATTAAAATTAATCGACATTGAAAGTTAGGTCACAGTATACTGGGTGGCTGTGCTTATAGCTAGATCTACCTATATATATCAAAGCTACAACATCACTTTAACTTATGTAAATTTTATACAGTATAGCTCATTGTAAACAAGCAAAACTGCATGGTATGCAGGTAATTGGGTATGTGTTTGAGTTGAGTGGGTGGTGGTTCTGCAGGACATCTCATATAAATTATAATGTGAACTCATGCACGCACATAGTAAAGGTAACGAACTATTAACATCATGCACAATCTATGCAGCTATAATATATATATATTGTTGAACTACACACAATGTCACAAGACAATTTAGTTTCAGCAAAATACTTATTATAATTATGTCAGTTCAGTTGAGGAGGTTTTGAGTATAAGGACACTTGGTGACAATCAGTGTGCAGACCACATTACTTCCCGAGTCGTGACCATCACCATTGGGAGGAGCAGTAATATCACAGTCACAGTGAATACTGTTTCCATGCACTCTTGTAGTATGAGGTTGACACAAAGAAGCCGGTATGGGACAGATCACACAATATACTGGATGTGAAGTAATCTGTGTCCTGTATGGATTGATACCCTATAGCTCAATGTCATTATAAAACGTGTATGTATTAGTTATTGCCCAGCCAGCAACATGCCATATATTGCACTGGAGCAATATAATGCCCTCGGGCCGCAGGCCCCGAGGGCATTATATCATCCAGTGCAATATATGGCATGTTGCACGAGGGCGCCTGCAATAACTAACTTGTTGCCCAATGACGTTAAACTCGTCTGACTGGTCATATAAATCGTAATAAAAGACATGTGTTTTGAAGGAATTTAGTGTATTCATTAGTTTTGCTGAATTCCATAGTAAATTTTTTAGGTTTTCTTCACACTAGTAGTTGTAAAGGTAGTAGCCTATAAAAGGGACCAACTGAGTATTGGGTAGGATGGTGGGGCATAAGTCCCAACTGGATATCTCTTAAAGAAATCTACTGCATTTACACACAGTGCAAGTGCATATAATCCAGTGCAATATATGGTAGCCATCCATGGCAGTTATGCAACATGCCATATACTGAGCACTGGATTGCTTTGATCTGCCCACTCACTGGGCAACAAATATATATATATATATACGTTATAGATGTGCATTCATTTGCGACATCTTTCTGTTTCTCTACAGGATCATGACAATGTCTCGAAAGTGTCACTGGAGGATTTCAAGAAGTCTATTGAGAATGAGCGACTGTTGATTGAAGCATTTGGACCTTGTTTACCAGACTCCACCTTGTTAGAGGAGTTCTCAGCTAAAATATTCATCCGATCATTATTATGAGTGCTTTGCACTATGTGCAATATCTAGCTATTATACAACATGTACAGAACTGTGCAAAATGTACACAATAACTTATAGCTAGAAGATAACATTATAAACACCATTTAGAGCAGCTATACTGCCTCAGTTAATTGTTTCAGCAAAATATAGGTAGTATTATTAAAACAGTTTAGTTCAGGAGGTTTCGAGTATAAGGACACTTGGTGACAGTCAGTGTACAGATGCCATTACTTGGTGAGAATGTTCTGTGACCATCACTATTGGGATAGGTAACTTGACAGGTACAGTAAATATTGTTTCCACTCTTGTCGTATGTGGATGACGTGAAGTGGCCAGTATAGAATTGAAGATTACACAATATGCTGGATGTAAAGTATTGTGTGTCCTGTATGGGATTGATATGATTATGAGCTGTACACTTAAAATTGATCATGTTATTAGTGTACTAGAGGCTTAGACTTACTTCAGGATTGATGGACATACTTGGACTAGTGCGACAAGTGGCATAAGTACTCGTTGATGATGTTGGCATCGTGCAAGTCCTGGTCTGCTGGATACAGCCCTCATAGAGGTTGATTGTGCGGAGACGGTCCAAATCTTGACGAAGGTTGTTCTGGATCAAAGTTGATGTCTGTATTAAGTTCTGCATGCTGGCTATCTGGGAAGAGTACAATGCTGATGATTTAACAGTGTTCGCCACTGTGACATTCAATCCCTGAATTGCTTGCATCCTTCCCTCCAACTGTGAGATCCTCGACAATATATAGTTATAGTCCATTTGCCGCTGAACTTGTGCTTCCAGGAATTTTTGTAGCAATTCAAAAGAGTGGTTGGTTCCCTGTTGTTCCATTCTTCCCTCCAACTGCTGTATCCTAGACAACAGATTATCTCCGGCAGTGCTGGCACTTGATTCAGTGTTGTCTCCACTGCTGACCAGAGGACTGTATATGATGACTGCCACCAGAGACACAACTAGAGCAATGACCAGAAATACAGCAATCAGTGCAATCACAACACGTTTCCCCCTCTTGACTTTAGTGGAGATTTGACCGGCTAGTTGGGATTTGTCCTCAACTTCAACGCGGTTAGGGCGATTGATTGTCATGTAATGAGATTGTTGTTCCTGCATCTCGACGTGCTCGTACAACTCTTGTTCTTTGTTTGGCTGTGGTTTAACCTGGCGACTTGTTTTAGGAGCTGGTTGACGACTCATCTTCTCAACTAACTGGGTCACATCACATAATGTGTATTTATAGCATTTTATGGTGCAGCAATGTGCGTATATACATATCTATATAATAGCAACATTAATGTCATATTGATAGAGGGAGGTAAACAGTTCCTGTTTGTTGTTTTAATTACTGAAAGCAAACCACATTTAATACAGTAAACACACATACAATAAGCATAAAACAGATGGACTTCATCTGCCATCAAGTCCCAATATAATTATAGTTCCCCATGCCTGCATGCTATTGTGCAGCACTGTATATACTATAGTAATTTCTGTGCAATTTTTGTGCCTGAGTGGATCTGCTTAAAATGCAATATCCCAATACAGAACCCCATAAGGCCACTGCTAATGAATGTCATGTTTCTGGTTTGGGAATCACCTTACCACTAAACCTATACCAGCTATAGCCTCGAGACCAGCCGTTCGTTATTTGAAGAACGCCTGGTCAAGTTCCAATGTAGCACTCGTCCAGCGGTCCAGGAATTTCTTGGACCGGTAATTGCCCGCAACAACCATACTTTCCCGTGAATATCATTATGATGCTTCCAGTAACGTGCAGCTAGCTATAGTATTGTTGTGGTTGCAGTTACCGCATCATGTTCACAACTACTCAAGCCTAACCACTCGCTGACTCAGCTAAATGAGTTCTACATTGGAACTTGACCAGGCGTTCTTTCAGATAACGAACGGCTGGTCTCGAGGCTATATACCAGCTACTGAGGGAGGGAGGTTATCATTATTCATTATTGTGACATCACTTCCTGTAAAACCCATTTCCTGTTAATTAAAAACACAACACAAACATGAAGGCACAGTACAAGAGTAATTGTACACTTCAATTTTTATCATATGACACACCCACAAATAGGTGTGGCTAATGAAAACAATGAAGTGATGTCATAATAATGAGTTTTTTTTATGAGGTAGTGAAATTCAATGATGGAGGTGACCAGAAACAAGACTTTCATCCTAACGGACCCTCCCACTAGAGCATAACCTCTCTAGCTCTATAGAGTAGTCTCGCGGACCCAGACCCTGAAAGATTGTAACGACTGGCTTGCGAGACTATCCATAGAGGACACTCAGCTATATGGCACAAATTGAAATCACTATCTACTGTCTAAGTACACAGAAACAACCTTCCACTATAGCAGACCTTCTTGATTCCGGACAGAGGACAATTAAGCTTTGTGCTCCCAAAACTGACCAACTTGGCTCTCTGTGTAAAACTGCCTCTTATAACAAACAGGAAACTACATTATGCTCAACAATTATGCCATGCCATATTGGGCATAAAAATAATAGTACTATATAGACGCACGTCTATAATAATTATACAACATAATTGAAATAAGCAAAAAACTGTATGCAGATAATTGGGTATGTGTTTGGAGTTCAGTGCCAGGGCGGTAAATTATTCTCATGAACTCATGCACATAATAATTTATAGTAAAGCTTAGGGTAATTATCTATCCAGCTATAATTATATAATATATACATTCTTAGCTATTGAGCTACACACAATGTCATAAGACAATTCAGTTTCAGCAAAATACGTATTATCAAGTCAGTTCAGTTGAGGAGGTTTTGAGTATAAGGATACTTGGTGATAGTCAGTGTGCAGACGGCATTACTTCCCAAGGCTACTGAGCCATGACCATCACCGTCGGGACACAGTCACAGCAAATATTGTTGCACTCTTGTAGTACGAGGTTGACACAAAGAAGGCGGTATTATAGACAGATCACAATAATTATTATATACTGGATGTGAAGTACTCTGTGTCCTGCATGCATGTGGGATTGATACCACCCTCAATGTATGTAGATATATAATTATGATAAATACACTTACACCAGGATTGATGGTTATATCTCCAGTTTGACAGCCGATCCAATAAGGATTGATTGGAATTGGCAACGTACAAGTCCTGGTCTCCTGGATACAGCCCTCAAAGAGGTTGACTGTGCGGAGACAGTCCAAATCTTGACGAAGGTTGTTCTGTACCAAGCTCAGGTTTTGCACTGAGTTCTGCACAATAAGAAACTGTGAGGAGACAGTATCATCATAGTCCGATTACCGCTGAAATTGTACTTATACCCTGCATCTCATTTGGTACAGTGGATCTCCTTTTATTATGACGTACACTTTGGGAAACAAAATTTTGGCCATCATAATTATATAGAGGCCTTTATTGAGAGGTTCTTTTGCACACACTGTGACTGTGTTCATTTGGGACCTGGGTGGCTGGCCTTAATATCACAGTTGGCCTTCAGGAGTGCCATGGCCGGTAAGAGGGTTCCATGCACTTACAGTAGCAAATCCCTGCATGTAGTCACCACCACTCTTGCAAATTTGATTTTGTTATAACCATAAGTACATACATAACTATAGCAATCTACTACACTAGAAGGGCTGTATGATGACTGCCACCAGAGACACAACTAGAGTACAGGCCAGAAATAAAGCCATTAGTGCAATCACAACAACATTCCACAACTCTTGGTTTTAATGGAGATTTGACCGAGTATGTAGTTGAGAACTGTCCTCAACGGGGTTGGGGTGAATGGTGGTCATGTTCTTCCTGCATCTCAAGTTATTCATACACATCTTCTTCTTTGCTGGGCTGTCCTTTCACTGTGGGTGACTTATCATGTTTAGAAGCTTGGCTATATATACTTATCTCCTCAACTGATGTGTGTAATAATTATGAATCATGCACATCATAATTATTTATATAGCATACTAGCAATTATTGCATGGACCACCTTGTATGTAAAATCACAGTATATAATTATTAAACAGTAGACATCTGCCATAAAGTCATAAATTTAAGTTTATATATAGTTGTCTCATGTGATGTCTCACTGCATGCGTATTACTGAGAACAAGTGACTGTTAGTCTGTTAGTTTACCATGCATGCAGACTCTATACCTTGTTAGATCTGGGATTTCTCAGCTAAAATATTCAGTGGTTACCACTTAATGACATGCAGATATTGTATCTTAATGCCAATTAAAGTAGGTCAATTAGTGCACTCAATACTGGGTGGGTATGTGGGTGATCATGACTCTACAGTAAACTTTAACAACGCATCATATACTACAAAAATCAAGTACAAGCAATTAATTAGAATTAAGCAAGAGGGTGACAGACAACATTATATACACCAACGAATACGTAAGCTATTCATGCATTGTTTTGAAGTACACACAATATCTCAGTTTAGTACATTTCAGCAATAATATACTTAAAGTCAGTTCAGTTGAGGAGGTTTCGAGTATTAAGGACACTTGGTGACAGTCAGTGTGCGGACAGGATCATATAGACAGAGAATGAGCTGTGACTAGCACCACTGGGATAAGTAACTTCACAGTAGCAGTAAATATTGTTTCCACTCTTGTAGTATGTGGCTGATGTGAAGTAGGCTGGTATGAGAAAAATCACACACTATGCTGGATGTGAAGTACTGTGTGTCCTGTATGGGATTGATATGGTTATGAGCTGTACACTTGATCATGTGATTATAGTGTATTATATAGGGGCTTAGACTTACTCCACGAGGTCACACTACTAGTGCTACAAGTGGCATAACTAGTGACTGATGATTGTGTTATCGTACAAGGTCCTGGTCTCCTGGATACAGCCCTCATAGAGGTTGATTGTGCGGAGACAGTCCAAATCTTGACGAATGTTGTTCTGTACCAAAGTTGAGGTCTGTATTAAGTTTTGCATGCTGGCTATCTGGGATTCTTTAGCAGTGTTTGTTTCCTCCAACTGTTGAATCCTCGACAATAGATTCCCAGTGTCTCCACCGCTGACCCAGAGGACTGTATATGATGACAGCCACCAGAGACACAATTAGAGCAATGACCAGAAATACTGCAATCAATGCAATCACAACACATTTCCCCCTCTTGACTTTAGTGGAGATTTGACGGCTAGTTGGGATTTGTCCTCAACTTCAACGCAGTTAGGGCGATTGTAATGAGATTGTCGTTTCCTGCATCTCGACGTGTTCGTACAACTCTTGTTCTTTGGATTAGATCACATATTGATGAGGTCTATTATTTTATTACACAAACAAAAATTGCATCATCTGTAATTGAAGAATTTTTCCCATATGGCTAGGTGTAACTCATTAATTAATTTAGGCCACACCCCTAACATGATGAACTTTTTGGGAAGCCATGAGGGGGCTGATGAGAAACTACTAATCTACTTTGCCTGACCTATTAGAGTCACATCACATATCAGCCTCGAATCCATGCTGATTAAAATATGTATTTTAATCAGCGTGGATTCGAGGCTACATTACATACATGCATATAATTATTGATAGGTAGTACTGCACTCTATGAGTATCTAGATTGTACTTAGCTTGTGTCAGTTAGCTCTAGCTGTGTAGTTTGGCAAAAACAGGGATCGGTACGTTCTGGCGCAAATCGAATTATTCGGTAGTTTTTTCCAAGTGATCACTGCCTCGGACTGGAAGCGATTTGGCCTATCCAAGTTTTCGCTGGATAATAGTCCCATGGCCATCTGTTAGTGTGTCTAATTAGTTTGAATCAGTCTTGTTTTGTTCGTGCATTACACACCCTTTTATACCTGACGCACTTTGATGTCTGACGGAGTTCGGCGACTTACTCTATTGAAGGTGCATGGCTGTGCAGCTACAAAGTACTGAACTGTATGCAGTAATCAGGCAAAATGTAATTAAGCTGGAGGGTAACAGACAACATTGTAACACCAGTATATTATTCTATTGAACTACACACAATGTTTCGACATGCAGTTGCAGTAATAATTAAAGTCAGTTCAGCTCAGGAGGTTTCGAGTATAAGGGCACTTGGTGACAGTCAGTGTGCAGATGCCATTGAACGAGAATATACTGTGAATACTACCACTGGGATAGGTAACCTCACAGCGACAACGGATATTGTTTTCACTCTTGTAGTACGAGGTTGACACGAGGTAGTTGGGATTTGAAACATCACACAATATGCTGGATGTGAAGTACTGTGTGTCCTGTATGGGATTGATATGGTTATGAAACTGTGCATACATAACTAATCACGTGGTGGGGGACCCAAAAGGCAATGTTTAGACTTACTCCAGAATTTATGGTTACAACACCAGTGTTGCAGGCGATCCAATAATTGCCATTTGCTGCCAACGTACAAGTCCCTGTCTGCTGGATACAGCCCTCATAGAGGTTGATTGTGCGGAGACGGTCTAAATCTTGACGAATGTTGTTCTGTGCCAAAGTTGAGGTCTGTATTAAGTTCTGCATGCTGGCTATCTGGGATTCTTTAGCAGTGTTTGTTTCCTTCAGCTGTTGAATCATCGATAATAGATTCCCAGTGTCTCCATTTCTGACCAGAGGACTGTATATGATGACAGCCACCAGAGACACAACTAGAGCAATGACCAGAAATACTGCAATCAGTGCAATCACACCACATTTCCACCTCTTGACTTCAGTGGAAATTTGACCGGCTAGTTGGGATTTGTCCTCAACTTCAACAGGGTTAGGGCGATTGATTGTCATGTAATGAGATTGTTGTTCCTGCATCTCGACGTGCTCGTACAACTCTTGTTCTTTGTTTGGCTGTGATTTAACCTGGCGACTTGTTTTAGCAGCTGGTTGACGACTCATCTTCTCAACTAATTGAGTGAGTCACATCGCATAATGTGTATTTTATGGTAACAGCAATGTGCATATATATACATGTCTATAGCATTATTAATATTATCATATTGATAGAAGGAGGTAAACAGTTTCTGTTTGTTGTTTTAGATGAAAGCAAACCCCACATTACAGTAAACACACTTGCAACAGGTGGACTTCATCTGCATACCATCAAGCCACAATAAGTTATATAGTTCCCATGCACTGCATGCTATTGTGCAGCACTGTACTGTATAGTAATTTCTGTGCAATTGTGCGTGAAAGTGGGTGGCTGTACTTAGCTACCTATATCAAAGCTACAATATTCATCCACTAACACATGCATGTAAATTTTATACAGTATAGCTACAAACAAGCATATATTTTGGCATAATTATGTCTTCACAATAAACACCACAGATATACTTATGACGAACAAGTATACGGAGATCTGCCATATAAAGTCATCAAGCTATAAGTTGTCTCATGTGATGTCACTGCACGCTGCATATACTTTTTTGGCCAAATCACACATGCACACATGGCTGCATAATTATAAGAGAGAAACCATGGTAACACAGCCACAAAACACTATTGCAATGATGAAAAGCTTCATGTTACTGTAAACAGTGTCACTTTAAACATGCATGTGTCACTACTTACATTGAGATCTCAGAGTTAAGAATTTGTTGTAAGTTGTTGCAAATCGTGACGACGATATAATGTAATAGCATTTACGACATCTTTCTGTTTCTCTGCAGGATCATGACAATGACTCAAAAGTGTCACTGGAGGATTTCAAGAAGTCTATTGAGAATGAGCGACTGTTGATTGAAGCATTTGGAACCTTGTTTACCAGACTCTACCTTGTTAGAGGACTTCTCAGCTAAAATATGCAGTATTAATTGTTATGACTGCATGCATGCATACAAGGGATTGTTGCATGTATTAAATTGAATTGAGTGGGTGGCATTGCAGCAGCTATGCATGGTATATACAGTAATCAGACACAAAATTAAACTTAACTAGAGGGTAACAGATAACATTATAAAGCTACTCATTCTATTAACTATAATTATACACTCAGTTCTGTTTCAGCAAATACGTATTATCAAGTCAGTTCAGGAGGTTTCGAGTATAAGGACACTTGGTGACAGTCAGTGTGCAGATGCCATTACTTGGTGAGAATGTTATGTGACCAGTACCAGTGGGAAAGGTAACTTGACAGGAGCAACGGATATTGTTTCCACTCTTGTCGTATGTGGATGACGTGAAGTGGCCGGTATAGAATTGAAGATTACACAATATGCTGGATGTGAAGTACTGTGTGTCCTGTATGGGATTGATATGGTTATGAGCTGTACACTTGATCATGTGATTATAGTGTATTAGAGGCTATAGACTTACTCAAGGATTGATGGTCACACTACTAGTGAGACAAGTGGCATAAGTACTCGTTGATGATGTTGGTATCGTACAAGTCCTGGTCTCCTGGATACAACCCTCATAGAGGTTGATTGTGCGGAGACGGTCCAAATCTTGACGAACGTTGTTCTGTATTGAAGTTGAGGTCTGTAATAAGTTCTGCATGCTGGCTATCTGCATGGGAAGAGTAAAATGCTGATAATTAATTAACAGTGTTTGCCACTGAACGCTTGCACGTACACTTCCCTCCAACTGTGAGATCCTCGACAACATATTATCTCCGGCAGTGCTGGCACTTGATTCAGTGTTGTCTCCACTGCTGACCAGAGGACTGTACATGATGACAGCCACCAGAGACACAACTAGAGCACAGACCAGAAATACAGCAATCAGTGCAATCACAACACGTTTCCCTCTCTTGACTTTAGTGGAGATTTGACCGGCTAGTTGGGATTTGTCCTCAACTTCAACGGGGTTAGGGCGATTGATTGTCATGTAATGAGATTGTTGTTCCTGCATCTCGACGTGCTCGTACAACTCTTGTTCTTTGTTTGGCTGGTGACTTGTTTTAGCAGCTGGTTGACGACTCATCTTCTCAACTAATTGAGTCACATCACATATAATGTGTATTTATAGCCTTTATGGTGCAGCAATGTGCGTACATGTCTAGAGCATAATTATCATTTTGATAGGGGGAGGTAAACAGTTTCTGTTTGTTGCTATGATAATAGTGAAAGCAAACGCCCACATTATACAGTAAACATGCGTAGACTACATACATTAAGCACAAAACAGATGGACTGTATCTGCCACCAAATCACAATAAATTACATTATATAGTTCATATTCTGCTATTATGCAGCACTGTATCTACTGTATAGTAATTTCTGTGCAATTGTGTGTGTGCCTGAGTGGATCTGCAAAATAATAATTAAAATCAATCGACATTGAAAGTTGGGTACTGGGTGGCTGTGCTTATAGCTACCTATAATTATATCTACATTGGAACTTGACTAGGCGTTCTTTCAGATAACGAACGGCTGGTCTCGAGGCTATACCAGCTACTGAGGGAGGGAGGTTATCATTATTCATTATTGTGACATCACTTCCTGTAAAACCCCATTTCCTGTTAATTAAAAACACAACAACACAAACTATGACGGCGACCGTCCCTGACGGGAGGTCGGGTTGCAAGCGGATTTGTACATGTAGACGTTTCGCAACTAGATGCAAACAGAAGTGTAACCAAGCACGTGAAAAATGCTGCAATCTGATAGGGCGCCACTATAGTGGCGCTAGAACAAATCCCAGATAGGCTTGCAACCTGATCTCCCGTCAGGAGACGGTCGGGCAACGCCCAACTAGCACAGTACAAGAGTAATTTAACATTGTACACTTCAATGATTTATCATATGACACACCCACAAATAGGTGTGGCTAATGAAAACAATGAAGTGATGTCATAATAATGATTTATGAGGCAGTGAAATTCAACGAGGGAGGTGACCAGAAACAAGACTTTCATTAACAGTGGCCTAACGGACCCTCCCACTAGAGCACAACCTCTCCAGCTCTATAGAGTAGTCTCGCGGACCTAGACCCTGAAAGATTGTAACGGCTGGCTTGCGAGACTATCCATAGAGGACACTAGCTATGTATGGCACAAACTGAAATCACTATCTACTCTCTAAGTACACAGAAACAACCTTCCACTATAACAGACCTTCTTGATTCCGGCCGGACAGAGGACAATTAAGCTTTGTGCTCCCAAAACTGACCAACTTGGCTCTCTGTGCAAAACTGCCTCTTATAATTATAAAAGACGAACAGGAAACCACATTATGCCCAACAATTATGCCATGCCATATTGGGCATAAAATAATAGTACTATAATTATACAACATAATTATTAATAGAAATAAGCAAAAAACTGTATGCAGGTAATTGGGTATGTGTTTGGAGTTCAGTGCCAGGGTGGTAAATTATTCTGATAAACTCATGCACATAATATAGTAAAGGGTAACATCACAATCTATGCAGCTATAATTATCTATTGAACTACACACAATGTCACAAGACAATTCAGTAGTTTCAGCAAAATACGTATTATCAAGTCAGTTCAGTTGAGGAGGTTTTGAGTATAAGGATACTTGGTGATAGTCAGTGTGCAGACGGAATTACTTCCCAAGGCTACTGAGCCATGACCATGACCGTCGGGACACAGTTACAGCGAATATTAATATTGTTTCCACTCTTGTAGTACGAGGTTGACACAAAGAAGGCGGTATTAGACAGATCACCATAATATTATATACTGGATGTGAAGTACTCTGTGTGTGTCCTGCATGCATGTGGGATTGATACCACCCTCATGCAATGTATGTAGATATATAATTATGATAAATACACTTACACCAGGATTGATGGTTATATATACCATCAGTGTGACAGCCGATCCAATAAGGAATTGGCAATGTACAAGTCCCGGTCTCCTGGATACAGCCCTCATAGAGGTTGACTGTGCGGAGACGGTCCAAATCTTGACGAAGGTTGTTCTGTACCAAGCTCAGGTTTTGCACTGAGTTCTGCACAATAAGAAACTGTGAGGAGACAGTATCATCATAGTCCGATTGCCGCTGAAATTGTACTTATTATCTCATTTGGTACAGTGAATCTCCTTTTATTATGACGTACACTTTGGGAAACAAAATTTTGGCCATTATAATTATATAGAGGCCTTTATTGAGAGGTTCTTTTGCACACACTGTGACTGTGTTCATTTGGGACCTGGGTGGCTGGCCTTAATATCACAGTTGGCCTTCAGGAGTGGTCGTAGGAGGGTTCCATGCACTTACAGTAGCAAATCCCTGCATGTAGTCACCATACTTATGTATGTCACCATACATGGCTTGCAAATTTGATTTTGTTATAACCATAAGTACATACATAACTATAGTAATCTACTACACTAGAAGAGCTGTATGATGACTGCCACCAGAGACACAACTAGAGTACAGGCCAGAAATAAAGCATTAGTGCAATCACAACAACATTCCTCCTCTTGGTGTTAATGGAGATTTGACCGAGTATATAGTTGAGAACTGTCCTCAACGGGGTTAGGGTGAATGGTGGTCATGTCAGTCCTGAGACTGTTCTTCCTGCATCTCAAGTTGTTCATACACGTCTTCTTCTTTGCTTGGCTGTCCTTTCACTGGGTAACTTATCATGTTTAGAAGCTGGTTGGCTATATATACTTATCTTCTCAACTGATGTGTGTAATATGAATCATGCACATCATAATTATTTATATAGCATACTAGCAATTATTGCATGGACCACCTTGTATGTAAAATCACAGACATCTGCCATAAAGTCATAAATTTAAGTTTATAGTTGTCTCATGTGATGTCTCACTGCGTATATTACTGAGAACGAGTGACTGTTAGTCTGTTAGTTTACCAGACTCTACTGTGTTAGATTTGGGATTTCTCAGCTAAAATATTCAGTGCCTAACACTTAATGACATGCAGATATTGTACCTTAATGCCAATTAAAGTAGGTCAATTAGTGCAGCACTCAATACTGGGTGTTGGGTATGTGGGTGATCATGACTCTGCAGTAAACTTCAACAACGCATCCTATATTTTTATATATACTACAAAAATCAAGTACAAGCAATTAATTAGAATTAAGCAAGAGGGTGACAGACAACATTATATACACCAACGTATACGTAAGCTATTCATGCATTGTTTTAAAGTACACACAATATCTCAGTTTAGTACATTTCAGCAACAATACTTAAAGTCAGTTCAGCTCAGGAGGTTTTTAGTATAAGGACACTTGGTGACAGTCAGTGTGCAGACAGGATTATAGATATAGAATGAGCTGTGACCAGAACTACTGGGAGCAGTAACTTCACAGGAGCAGCGAATACTGTTTCCACTCTTGTAGTATGTGGATGATGTGAAGTAGCTGGTATAAGAAAAATCACACAATATGCTGGATATGAAGTACTGTGTGTCCTGTATGGGATTGATATGGTTATGAGCTGTACACTTGATCATGTGATTATAGTGTATTAGAGGCTATAGACTTACTCCAGGATTGATGGTTACATAAGCAGTGCTACAAGTGGCATAACTAGTGACTGATGATGATTGTGTTATCGTACAAGTCCCGGTCTCCTGGATACAGCCCTCATAGAGGTTGATTGTGCGGAGACGGTCCAAATCTTGACGAAGGTTGTTCTGTGCCAAAGTTGAGGTCTGTATTAAGTTTTGCATGCTGGCTATCTGGGAAGAGTACAATGCCGACGATTTAACAGTATTTGCCACTGTGACATTCAACCCCTGAATTGCTTGCACTCTTCCTTCCAACTGTGAGATCCTCGACAACAGATCCTCGACTTTAGTGTTGTCTCCACCGCTGGCCAGAGGACTGTATATGATGACAGCCACCAGAGACACAACTAGAGCAATGACCATAAATACAGCAATCAGTGCAATCACAACACATTTCCCCCTCTTGACTTTAGTGCAGATTTGACCAGCTAGTTGGGATTTGTTCTCAACTTCAACGGGGTTAGGACGATTGATTGTCATGTAATGAGATTTTTGTTCCTGCATCTCGACGTGCTCGTACAACTCTTGTTCTTTGTTTGGCTGTGGTTTAACCTGGTGACTTGTTTTAGGAGCTGGTTGACGACTCATCTTCTTAGGCAAGTAGTTTCTCATTACATGGTTTTTGTAAATTGATAAGGTATTTTAATGATATTCATTACACAAGCAAATACATCATGCATGCAGTAATTGGTTTCTTAATAATTTTGCCATGTGGCTGGGTGTAACTCATTAATTTAGACCACACCCCGAACATGATGAATACTGAACCTCTTTGGGAAGCCATGAGGGGGCTGATGAGAAACTGCTAATCTACTTTGCCTGGCCTAAATTGAGTCACATCACATAATTATTATAGCCTCGAATCCACGCCGATTAAAACACGTATTTTAATCGGCGTGGATTCAAGGCTACATCACATACTGTGTTATTATGGTACAGCAATGTGCATGTCTATAATTATTATAGCATTAATAATTAATGATAGGGAGGTGAACAGTTTCCGTTTGTTGTTTTAATTACAGTAGATGATAAAAGCAAACCACATTTAATACAGTAAACACACATGCAATAAGCGTAAAACAGATGGACTTCATCTGCCATCAAGTTGCAGTAATAGTTCCCATGCCTGCATGCTATTGTGCAGCACTGTATATACTATAGTAATTTCTGTGCCTGAATGGATCTGCTTAAAATGCAATTTTTCCCAATACAGTAACCTCCCATATGATAAGGCCACTGTTAATGAATGTCATGTTTCTGGTTTGGGAATCACTTTACCGCTATACCTATACCAGCTATAGCCTCGAGACCAGCCGTTCGTTATCTGAAAGAACGCCTGGTCAAGTTCCAATGTAGAACTGGTCCAGGAATTTCTTGGACCAATAATTGCCCGCAACTTGCCCGTGAATATCATTATGATGCTTCCAGTAACGTGCAGCTAGCTATAGTATTGTTGTGTTTGCGGTTACAGTAGAACCTCGATTATCCGGACACCTTGGTTCCAGAAGCAGGCCGGATAAGTGAATATGCCGGATAATCGAATAGATAAACCACGCCTTGATCCACCCATTTTATTGATAAACAGCAGTGCCACATGGTTGTATGTGCATGTGCAGAAGATAAGCAGGCATGTCTCCATGGTAACAGCTGCAACGCGCATGCGCGTTTGAGGGACACGCCCATTTTCTGATCTGATAACAAGAAAACTGCCAAGTCGGATAATCGAGGTCCCAAATAATGGAGAGCCAGATAATCGAGGTTCTACTGTACCGCAATCATGTTCACAACTACTCAAGCCTAACCACTCGCTGACTCAGCTAAACGAGTTCTACATTGGAATTTTACCAGGCGTTCTTTCAGATAACGAACGGCTGGTCTCGAGGCTATACCAGCTACTGAGGGAGGGAGGTTATCATTATTCATTATTGTGACATCACTTCCTGTAAAACCCCCATTTCCTGTTAATTAAACACAACAACACAAACATGAAGGACAGTACAAGAGTAATTTAACATTGTACACTTCAATGATTTATCATATGATACACCCACAAGTAGGTGTGGCTAATGAAAATAATGAAGGATGTCATTTTTTTATGAGGTAGTGAAATTCAACGAGGGAGGTGACCAGAAACATGACTTTCATTAACAGTGGCCTAACGGACCCTCCCACTGGAGCACAACCTCTCTAGCTCTATAGAGTAGCCTCGCGGACCTAGACCCTGAAAGATTGTAACGGCTGGCTTGCAAGACTATCCATAGAGGACACTAGCTATGGCACAAATTGAAATCACTATCTACTGTCTAAGTACACAGAAACAACCTTCCACTATAACAGACCTTCTTGATTCCGGCCGGACAGAGGACAATTAAGCTTTGTGCTCCCAAAACTGACCAACTTGGCTCTCTGTGCAAAACTGCCTCTTATAATTATAAAAGACGAACAGGAAACCACATTATGCCCAACAATTATGCCATGCCATATTGGGCATAAAATAATAGTACTATAATTATACAACATAATTATTAATAGAAATAAGCAAAAAACTTGTGTTTGGAGTTCAGTGCCAGGGTGGTAAATTATTCTGATAAACTCATGCACATAATAATTTATAGTAAAGGGTAACATCACAATCTATGCAGCTATAATTATCTATTGAACTACATGCAGTATCATCATAGTCCGATTGCTGCTGAAATTGTACTTATACCCTGCATCTCATTTGGTACAGTGGATCTCCTTTTATTATGACGTACACTTTGGGAAACAAAATTTTGGCCATCATAATTATAGAGGTGGCCTTTATTGAGAGGTTCTTTTGCACACACTGTGACTGTGTTCATTTGGGACCTGGGTGGTTGGCCTTAATATCACAGTTGGCCTTCAGGAGTGGCCGGTAGGAGGGTTCCATGCACTTACAGTAGCAAATCCCTGTAGTCACCACCACTCTTGCAAATTTGATTTTGTTATAACCATAAGTACATACATATAACTATAGCAATCTACTACACTAGAAGAGCTGTATGATGACTGCCACCAGAGACACAACTAGAGTACAGGCCAGAAATAGCATTAGTGCAATCAGTCACAACAACATTCCTCCTCTTGGTTTTAATGGAGATTTGACCGAGTATATATGTAGTTGAGAACTGTCCTCAACGGGGTTAGGGTGAATGGTGGTCATGTACTAGCTGAGATTGTTCTTCCTGCATGCATCTCGAGTTAATCATACACGTCTTCTTCTTTGCTTGGCTGTCCTTTCACTGGGTGACTTATCATGTTTAGAAGCTTGGCTATATATATACTTATCTTCTCAACTGATGTGTGTAATATGAATCATGCACATCATAATTATTTATATAGCATACTAGCAATTATTGCATGGACCACCTTGTATGTAAAATCACAGTATATAATTATTAACAAACAGTAGACATCTGCCATAAAGTCATAAATTTAAGTTTATAGTTGTCTCATGTGATGTCTCACTGCGTATTACTGAGAACGAGTGACTGTTACAGACTCTACTGTGTTAGATCTGGGATTTCTCAGCTAAAATATTCAGTGCCTATAACACTTATGACATGCAGATATTGTATCTTAATGCCAATTAAAGCAAGTCAATTAGTGCACTCAATACTGGGTGTTGGGTATGTGGGTGATCATGACTCTGCAGTAAACTTCAACAACGCATCCTATATTTTTATATATACTACAAAAATCAAGTTACAAGCAATTACTTAGAATTAAGGAGAGGTTAAGAGGGTGACAGACAACATTATATATACACCAACATATACGTAAGCTATTCATGCATTGTTTTGAAGTACACACAATATCTCAGTTTAGTACATTTCAGCAATAATACTTAAAGCCATGCAGTTCAGCTCAGGAGGTTTTTAGTATAAGGACACTTGGTGACAGTCAGTGTGCAGACAGGATTATAGATAGAGAATGAGCTGTGACTAGCACCACTGGGATACGTAACTTCACAGTAGCAGTAAATATTGTTTCCACTCTTGTAGTAGGTGGATGATGTGAAGTAGCTGGTAAGAGAAAAATCACACACTATGCTGGATGTGAAGTACTGTGTGTCCTGTATGGGATGGATATGGTTATGAGCTGTAACTTGATCATGTGATTATAGTGTATTAGGGCTTGGACTTACTCCAGGATTGATGGTCACACCACCATTAGTGCGACAAGTGGCATAACTAGTGACTGATGATTGTGTTATCGTGCAAGTCCTGGTCTCCTGGATACAGCCCTCATAGAGGTTGATTGTGCGGAGACGGTCTAAATCTTGACGAAGGTTGGTCTGTATCGAAGTTGAGTTCTGTATTAAGTTCTGCAGGCTGGCTATTTGGGAAGAGTGTGATGCCAACATCATTGTGATAGTGTCGCGCCCACTGTTACATTTGTTCCCTGCATTGTGTGGAGATGGTCTAAATCTTGACGAACGTTGTTTTGCATTGAGCTAAGGGCTGATTCTAGCGATTCCTTCAGCGATATCAAAGAATGGTTGGTTGCTCCCTGTATTGTCCAAAGGTGGTCCAAATCTTGACAAATGTTGTTCTGTACCAAGCTCAGGTTTTGCACTGAGTTCTGCACATTAAGGAACTGTGAGGAGACATTACCATCATAGTCCGATTGCTGCTGAACTTGTGCTTCTATAGTGACTCCAGCGATTTCTGAAAGAGTTGTTGGTTACCTGCATTTTCTCCAGCTGCTGTATCCTTGACAACAGATCCTCCACTTCAGTGCTGGCACTTGATTCAGTGTTGTCTCCACTGCTGACCAGAGGACTGTATAATTATGATGACAGCCACCAGAGACACAACTAGAGCAATGACCAGAAATACAGCCACCATTAGTGTAATCACACAAAAGTTCCCTCTATTAATTTTAGTGGAGATTTGACCAGCTAGTTGGGAGTTGTCCTCAACGTGGTTAGGGCGATTGATTGTCATGTACTGAGATTGTTCTTCCTGCATCTCGAGTTGTTCATACACCTCTTCTTCTTTGCTCGGCTGTCCTCTCACTGGGTGACTTATCTCAGGAGCTGGTTGGCGACTCATCTTCTCTGTATATATATGATTATAATTAGGAACATCACATCACGTATTTATAGCATAGAAATTGCATGATTTTGTATACGCATAACAGGACCATCTTGTGGCAGGTGGATAACAGTTGTTGTTATTATAATGAAGCAAAAGAAAGTTAAGAGAGCTATAAGCTTATACATAAGAAGACTTTATTAGGCAAAATAGTGAGATTCAATTCGATAATTCTGTCCAATAAATAAACACCACATGTACAACAGTAAACGAGTGATGCAAGCTGTGCTGTGCTATTGCCTCTCGCCATGCATATTTTGCTTTCGCTCAAAAAGTATTGTCAAAGGCATAGTCTATATTATAGTCTAAGAATAGTGAGAGAACGAGTGACTGTTGATTGAAGTATTTGGACCTTGTTTACCAGACTCAACCTTGTTAGAGGACTTCTCAGCTAAAATATGCTGCATCGCTATGACTGTATACATGTATACAAGGGATTGAATTGAATTGAGTGGGTGGCATTGCAGCAGCTAGAACATTATGATGGTATACAGTAATCCGACGATAAAAAATTAAAGTATATATACACCTAATTTTAAGCTAGAGGGTAACAGATATCATTATAAACACCATGTAGCTACTCATTCTATTAACTACACACAATGTCTCAGTTCTGTTTCAGCAAATTCGTATTATTAAAGTCAATTCAGTTCAGGAGGTTTTGAGTATAAGGACACTTGGTGACAGTCAGTGTGCATACGGCACTACTGTACGAGAATGTACTGTGACCAGTACTAATGGGATTGGTAACTTCACAGTCACAGCGAATACTGTTTCCATTCTTGTAGTATGAGGTTGACACGAGGTAGTTGGAACTGGACAAATCACACACTATGCTGGATGTGAAGTACTGTGTGTCCTGTATGGGATTGATATTGTTATGGTTGTACATGCATAATTTATGAGTCCCGAGAGGCAATGTGTATACTTACTCTAGGATTGATGGATACAAAACCAGTGTTGCAGGCGATCCAATAATTGCTTAATGTTGCCAAATGACAAGTGCTGGTCTCCTGGATACAGTCCTTATAGAGGTTGACTGTGTGGAGACGGTCCAAATCTTGACGAAGGTTGTTCTGTGCCAAAGTTGAGATCTGTATTAAGTTCTGCATACTGGCTATCTGGGATTCTTTAGCAGTGTTTGTTTCTTCCAACTGTTGAATCCTCGACAATATATTCCCAGTGTCTCCACCGCTGACCAGAGGACTGTATATGATGACTGCCACCAGAGACACTACTAGAGCAATGACTAGAAATACTGCAATCAATGCAATCACAACACATTTCCCCCTCTTGATTTTAGTGGAGATTTGACCGGCTAGTTGGGATTTGTCCTCAACTTCAACGCGGTTAGGACGATTGATTGTCATGTAATGAGATTGTTGTTCCTGCATCTCGACGTGCTCGTACAACTCTTGTTCTTTGTTTGGTTGTGGTTTAACCTGGCGACTTGTTTTAGCAGTTGGTTGACTACTCATCTTCTCAACTAATTGAGTCACATTGCATAATGTGTATTTTATGGTAACAGCAATGTGCGTATACATGTCTATAGCATTATTAATATTATCATATTGATAGAAGGAGGTAAACAGTTTCTGTTTGTAGTTTTAGATGAAAGCAAACCCTACATTACAGTAAACACACTTGCAACAGGTGGACTTCATCTGCATACCATCAAGCCACAATAAGTTATATAGTTCCCATGCACTGCATGCTATTGTGCAGCACTGTACTGTATAGTAATTTCTGTGCAATTGTGCGTGAAAGTGGGTGGCTGTACTTAGCTATATACCTGTATCAAAGCTACAATATTCATCCATTAACACATGTAAATTTTACACAGTAGCTATACAAACAAGTATATATTTTGGCATAATTATGTCTTCACAATAAACACCACAGATATACTTGTGACGAACAAGTATACAGAGATCTGCCATATAAAGTCATCAAGATGTAAGTTGTCTCATGTGATGTCAATGCACGCTGCATATACTTTTTTGGCCAGTTTCGTTAATCACACACACACATGGCTGCATAATTATGAGAGAAACCATGGTAACACAGCCACAAAACATATTGCAATGACTGTAACGGTGTCACTTTAAACATGTGTCACTACTTTCTGAGTGAAAATGTGTTGTGTAGTCGTTGCAAATTTTGACGACGGTATAATGTGCATTAATAGCATTACGACATCTTTCTGTTTCTCTGCAGGATCATGACAATGACTTAAAAGTGTCACTGGAGGATTTCAAGAAGTCTATTGAGAATGAGCGACTGTTGATTGAAGCTTGTTTACTAGACTCCACCTTGTTAGAGAACTTCTCAGCTCAAATATGCTGTATTGTTAATTATTATGACTGCATGTATGTATACAAGGGATTGTTGCATGTATTAAATTGAATTGAGTGGGTGGCATTGCAGCAGCTAGAACATTATGATGGTATACAGTAATCAGACAAAAATTTGAAGTATACACTTAATTTTAAGCTAGAGGGTAACAGATAACATTATAAACACCATGTAGCTACTCATTCTATTAAATATATACACTCAGTTCTGTTTCAGCAAATAGGTATCAGTTCAGTTCAGGAGGTTTCAAGTATAAGGACACTTGGTGACAGTCAGTGTGCAGACGGCACTGCATGTACAGGAATGTGTTGTGACCAGCACTAATGGGATAGGTAACTTCACATTCGCAGCAAATAGTGTTTCCACTCTTGTATGTACGAGGTTGACACAAGGTAGTTGGAACTGGACACATCACACACTATGCTGGATGTGAAGTACTGTGTGTCCTGTATGCATGGGATTGATATGGTTATGGTTGTACATGGATAACTTATGAGTCCTGAGAGGCAATGTTTATACTTACTCCAGGATTGATGATCAGTAAAAAACCAGTGTTGCAAGCGATCCAATCATTGCTTAATGATAACAACAGTCAAGTCCTGGTCTCATTGGTACAGCCCCCATAGAGGTTAACTGTGCGGAGACAGTCCAAATCTTGACGAAAATTGTTTTGTGCCAAAGTTGATGTCTGTACTAAGTGTTGTATGCTGGCTATCTGAGATTCTTTAGCAGTGTTTTTTTCCTCCAGCTGTTGAATCCTCGACAATAGATTCCCAGTGTCTCCACCGCTGACCAAAGGACTGTATAATGATGACAGCCACCAGACACACAACTAGAGCAATGACCAGAAATACAGTCATCAGTGCAATCACAACACATTTCCACCTCTCGATTTTAGTGGAGATTTGACCGGCTAGTTGGGAGTTGTTCTCAACTTCAACGTGGTTAAGACGATTGATTGTCATGTAATGAGATTGTTGTTCCTGCATCTCGACGTGCTCGTACAACTCTTGTTCTTTGTTTGGCTGTGGTTTAACCTGGCAACTTGTTTTAGCAGCTGGTTGACGACTCATCTTCTCAACTAATTGAGTGAGTCACATCGCATAATGTGTATTTTATGGTAACAGCAATGTGCATATATATACATGTCTATAGCATTATTAATATTATCATATTGATAGAAGGAGGTAAACAGTTTCTGTTTGTTGTTTTAGATGAAAACAAACCCCACATTACAGTAAACACACTTGCAACAGGTGGACTTCATCTGCATACCATCAAGCCACAATAAGTTATATAGTTCCTATGCATGCACTGCATGCTATTGTGCAGCACTGTACTGTATAGTAATTTCTGTGCAATTGTGCGTGAAAGTGGGTGGCTGTACTTACTACCTATATCAAAGCTACAATATTCATCCATTAACACATGTAAATTTTACACAGTAGCTACAAACAAGCATATATTTTGGCATAATTATGTCTTCACAATAAACACCACAGATATACTTGTGACGAACAAGTATACAGAGATCTGCCATATAAAGTCATCAAGATGTAAGTTGTCTCATGTGATGTCAATGCACGCTGCATATACTTTTTTGGCCAGTTTCGTTAATCACACACACACATGGCTGCATAATTATGAGAGAAACCATGGTAACACAGCCACAAAACATATTGCAATGACTGTAACGGTGTCACTTTAAACATGTGTCACTACTTTCTGAGTGAAAATGTGTTGTGTAGTCGTTGCAAATTTTGACGACGGTATAATGTGCATTAATAGCATTACGACATCTTTCTGTTTCTCTGCAGGATCATGACAATGACTTAAAAGTGTCACTGGAGGATTTCAAGAAGTCTATTGAGAATGAGCGACTGTTGATTGAAGCTTGTTTACTAGACTCCACCTTGTTAGAGAACTTCTCAGCTCAAATATGCTGTATTGTTAATTATTATGACTGCATGTATGTATACAAGGGATTGTTGCATGTATTAAATTGAATTGAGTGGGTGGCATTGCAGCAGCTAGAACATTATGATGGTATACAGTAATCAGACAAAAATTTGAAGTATACACTTAATTTTAAGCTAGAGGGTAACAGATAACATTATAAACACCATGTAGCTACTCATTCTATTAAATATATACACTCAGTTCTGTTTCAGCAAATAGGTATCAGTTCAGTTCAGGAGGTTTCAAGTATAAGGACACTTGGTGACAGTCAGTGTGCAGACGGCACTGCATGTACAGGAATGTGTTGTGACCAGCACTAATGGGATAGGTAACTTCACATTCGCAGCAAATAGTGTTTCCACTCTTGTATGTACGAGGTTGACACAAGGTAGTTGGAACTGGACACATCACACACTATGCTGGATGTGAAGTACTGTGTGTCCTGTATGCATGGGATTGATATGGTTATGGTTGTACATGGATAACTTATGAGTCCTGAGAGGCAATGTTTATACTTACCCCAGGATTGATGATCAGTAAAAAACCAGTGTTGCAAGCGATCCAATCATTGCTTAATGATAACAACAGACAAGTCCTGGTCTCATTGGTACAGCCCCCATAGAGGTTAACTGTGCGGAGACATGCAGTCCAAATCTTGACGAAAATTGTTTTGTGCCAAAGTTGATGTCTGTACTAAGTGTTGTATGCTGGCTATCTGAGATTCTTTAGCAGTGTTTTTTTCCTCCAGCTGTTGAATCCTCGACAATAGATTCCCAGTGTCTCCACCGCTGACCAAAGGACTGTATAATGATGACAGCCACCAGACACACAACTAGAGCAATGACCAGAAATACAGTCATCAGTGCAATCACAACACATTTCCACCTCTCGATTTTAGTGGAGATTTGACCGGCTAGTTGGGAGTTGTTCTCAACTTCAACGTGGTTAAGACGATTGATTGTCATGTAATGAGATTGTTGTTCCTGCATCTCGACGTGCTCGTACAACTCTTGTTCTTTGTTTGGCTGTGGTTTAACCTGGCGACTTGTTTTAGCAGCTGGTTGACAACTCATCTTCTCAACTAATTGAGTCACATCACATAATAGCATTTTTTATGGTGCAGCAATGTGCGTACATGCATGTCTATAGCATTGATAGAAGGAGGTAAACAGTTCCTGCATGTTTGTTGTTTTAAAGTAAACCACATTTAATACAGTAAACACACATGCAATAAACATAAAACAGACTTCATCTGCCATTAATTTAAGTTGCAGTAAGTTACTTAGTTATCACCGCTATTGTGTGCAGCACGCATGTATATACTGTAGTAATTTCTGTGCCTGCATGCATAGCTTATTGTATAAACAAGCAAGTGTATGCAGGGAAAATTGTGTGTTGGAGTTGAATGAGTGGTGGTTCTACAGGACGTCATATAATGAACACTCATACATAATTATGTAAAGGGTAACAATTTGAAACTAAATCTATGCAGCTATATATAGCATGCATGCTAGAGCAAATATACATGTACTACCATAACAGGACTAATAGTAGATTGTGAGACATTGTGAGACTAACTGATTAAGTCATTGTAATTACCTAATTAGATAGATCTAGAACTTTCCATGTAAGTAATCTATAGTAATCTTAGTCAGTAATTTTTGTCAACACATGTGCGTTCTATCCTAAAAAGATATACTTGATCAAACTGAAGTTGATATTAAGGGGACAAGATTTCAACAAGGACCACCTTTATCGAAGTATAGAGATATATAGTTAGACTCCGTTAGAGAGCTATAGACTATAATAGCTTATTTTATATATAGTATAGTCCAACAAAGTAAGCACAAACAATTTAATAGGTGTAATAATTTATGTCATCAAATACAGTGGCGGATCCAGAGGGGGTTCTTTGGGTTCAATTGACCCCCCCTCTGAGACATAAATGAGCGGGAGGCTTAAGCAACTAGTTAGCAAGGTGTTCCTTTAGTACTAGCTTTAACGTGCACTTCTCACTTATACCTTTAGTCCTTGTAAGTCCTGCTAAGCTTTGTTTCTGCACTTTTAGTGACTATTTATTTTCGCCTTCTTCGTACAGCTCTTCTTGTTTATTTGGCTATCTTATATTGTGGGGAATTATTTTAGGAGCAGGTTGACGACTCATATTATCTTCTCATCTAATTAGCCACGAGTCACATCGCGTAGAATATTATACGTCATAAGTACAAACTGATAATGATTTATTGTTTTACTAGATATAGTGAAAATGAAAGTGTTAGTGATATTAAAGCGTTATATGCATGCAACGCTTCAAGGTGAAGGTGTATACATAATTATAATAGATTCATTGGCTATATATTGTGTTAATTACTCAACAAAACACACACCACATTAGCAATAAGCATGCATAAACAGATAAGTGCATGCTGGTACTGTATAATTATGCCATAAAGTCCCTTAAGTTGTTGTATGACCATGAGTGTCTGTGATGTCATACCGCACACTTATTTTGGTCAGTTTTGTTAATCACACACACACACACACAGTCACACACATGCTGCATAGGTAGGAGAGACAAATATATTTCTGTTTCTCGGCAGGATCATGACAATGACTCCTTATTAAGGTTAAACAGGAAAAGTTTAATTAACTGTTAATTTGACAATCATGTTCTGTTCAACACTCAACAAAAAACACTTGTTGCACAGTGAGTGGGCAGATCAAAGCAATCCAGTGCTCTGTATATGGCATGTTGCATCACTACCATAGCAACCATATATTGCACTGCATTATATGGCAATGCACTGGATTATATGCACTTGCACTGTGTGTAAATGCAGTAGATTTCTGCAAGAGATATGCTTTTGGGACTTATATGTCCCACCCAATATAACTCATTTGGTACCTTTAGCACTATAATAGTAGGAAAAATACTATGTAATTCAGCACAACTAATGAAATTCACTCAAAACACACACACACATGATATTGCGATATTGCTGTGTACACACATTATCCCCTCCCCCCACACACACATACACATGATATTACTGTGTATGCACATTACCCCCCCCCCCCACACACACACACATGATATTACTGTGTATGCACATTGCCCCCCCCCCCCCACACACACACACATGATATTACTGTGTATGCACATTACCCCTCCCCCCACACACACACACACACATGATATTACTGTGTATGCACATTACCCCCTCCCTCACACACACACACATGATATTACTGTGTATGCACATTACCCCCCCCCCCCCACACACACACACATGATATTACTGTGTATGCACATTACCCCCCCCCCCACACACACACATGATATTACTGTGTATGCACATTACCCCCCCCCCCACACACACACACATGATATTACTGTGTATGCACATTACCCCCCCCCACACACACACACACACACACACATGATATTACTGTGTATGCACATTACCCCTCCCCCCACACACACACACACACATGATATTACTGTGTATGCACATTACCCCCTCCCTCACACACACACACATGATATTACTGTGTATGCACATTACCCCCCCCCCCACACACACATGATATTACTGTGTATGCACATTACCCCCCCCCCACACACACACACATGATATTACTGTGTATGCACATTACCCCCTCCCCCCCACACACATATGATATTACTGTGTATGCACATTACCCCCCCCCCCACACACACACACATGATATTACTGTGTATGCACATTACCCCCCCCCCCCCACACACACACACACACACACATGATATTACTGTGTATGCACATTACCCCCCCCCCACACACACACACATGATATTACTGTGTACATATATTACCCCTCCCCCCACACAGTTTCTAAGGATGAGATTGAGCAGCTACTATACACGTATCGAGCCATCACTGGTGACCCCAACGGACGAATAGACAGAATCAAGTTCCGGGACCTACTACAAGACCACTTCCACATGAGTGATGACTTCTTTATGGATCGTGTGTTCCGTGCATTTGATAAGGACAGTGATGGCTACCTCAGTCACGAGGAGTGGGTGGTTGGTATGATCACCTTCATCAAGGGAGATCTGGACAGTGACATTGAGTGTGAGGCATAGCCAGCCATTATTGTAACTGGCTTTCCAGTATAGCTACCATGCAATGTAGATATTAATTTGCCACGTACTGATAACTCAACTAATTAGTCGGCCATTTCCTAGTGCCAATCGTTTGGTTGATAGAAACAATTCTTGATACTGAATTTTAATTTCAGTTATTCTGGGTGACAAAATTCTTATAGCTTTTTCCAACATTATTATAGCCATATATTGTAGCCACAGATATTATACGTATAACTATTAGGCCCTCGTCATCCATTGCCCCTGTCCCTTTTATTAGATTGCTTTGGAGTGTACGACCTCAACGATGACGGCTACATCAGTCGTGAGGAGATGTTTCAGATGCTCAAGAACACGATGCCCAAACAGTTGACAGAGGAGGACCCTGACGAGGGCATCAAGGAGATAGTGGAGGGCATGGTCAAGAGAATGGTGAGACAGAGACTACCTTATATAAACGGGTACTAATTTTAGCGAATTTGTAATTAACGCTAAATTAAGTACGCGCTAATAATAAAACGCAAGTAAAAAATTATGAATCTCAAAATTTTTTTAAATGCACTTTTACATTACATTGTATATACACATGTATCTGTAAGTACATTTACGACATCGTTCCGTTTCTCTGCAGGATCATGACAATGACTCAAAAGTGTCACTGGAGGATTTCAAGAAATCTATTGAGAACGAGCGACTGTTGATTGAAGCATTTGGACCTTGTTTACCAGACTCTACCTTGTTAGAGGACTTCTCAGCTAAAATATTCAATAGCTAGTGGCCATTATTATTATAGTGCTTGATACTGCATTACCTGTGATATAATTATATATATTATGAGTGCTATAATTGATTGGAGCTTAATGTCAGAGTAGATCTATAGTGTACTTAGAGTGATGTGTATTGAAGATTGAGTGGGTGCATGGCTCTGCAGTATATATCAACAGATATCAGATAAAATGTAACTATATAATTATAAGCTATGTACGGAGGGGTATATAGAGCTACAGAACTTTCTACTCATTACATGCACATAATGTTTCAGTTAAGTTTCAGAAAAATACTTATTAAATCAGTAGGTTTCGAGTATAAGGACACTTGGTGACAGTCAGTGTGCAGACCGCATTATTACTTGGCGAGAATGAGCTGTGACTACCACCACTGGGATAGGTAACTTCACAGGAGCAGTAAATATTGTTTCCACTCTTCCAGTATGAGGTGGATGTGAAGTAGCTGGTAAAGGAAAAATCACACAAAATGCTGGATGTGAAGTACTGTGTGTCCTGTATGGGATTGATATGGTTATGAGCTGTACACTTGATCATGTGATTATAGTGTATTAGGGCTTGGACTTACTCCACGATTGATGGACACACCACTAGTGCTGCAAGAGTGATAACTAGTGGTTGATGATGTTGACATCGTACAAGTCCTGGTCTCCTGGATACAGCCCTCATAGAGGTTGATTGTGCGGAGACGGTCCAAATCTTGACGAAGGTTGTTCTGTGCCAAAGTTGAGGTCTGTATTAAGCTCTGCATGCTGGCTATCTGGGATTCTTTAGCAGTGTTAGTTTCCTCCAGCTGTTGAATCCTCAACAACAACAGATTATCTCCGGCAGTGCTTGCACTTGATTCAGTGTTGTCTCCACCACTGGCCAGAGGACTGTATATGATGACAGCCACCAGAGACACAACTAGAGCAATGACCAGAAATACAGTCATCAGAGCAATCACAACACATTTCCACCTCTTGATTTTAGTGGAGATTTGACCAGCTAGTTGGGATTTGTCCTCAACTTCAATGCGGTTAGGGCGATTGATTGTCATGTAATGAGATTGTTGTTCCTGCATCTCGACGTGCTCGTACAACTCTTGTTCTTTGTTTGGCTGGTGACTTGTTTTAGCAGCTGGTTGACGACTCATCTTCTCAACTAATTGGGTCACATCACATATAATGTGTATTTATAGCCTTTATGGTGCAGCAATGTGCGTACATGTCTAGAGCATAATTATCATATTGATAGGGGGAGGTAAACAGTTCCTGTTTGTTGCTATGATAATAGTGAAAGCAAACGCCCACATTATACAGTAAACATGCACACGTAGACTACATTAAGCACAAAACAGATGGACTGTATCTGCCACCAAGTCACAATAAGTTACATTATATAGTTCATATTCTGCTATTGTGCAGCACTGTATCTACTGTTACAGTATAGTAATTTCTGTGCAATTGTGTGTGTGCCTGAGTGGATCTGCAAAATATCAATCGACATTGAAAGTTGGGTACTGGATGGCTGTGCTTATAGCTACCTATAATTATATCTACATTGGAACTTGACTAGGCGTTCTTTCAGATAGCGAACGGCTGGTCTCGAGGCTATACCAGCTACTGAGGGAGGGAGGTTATCATTATTCATTATTGTGACATCACTTCCTGTAAAACCCCATTTCCTGTTAATTAAAAACACAACAACACAAACTATGGCGGCGGCCGTCCCTGACGGGAGGTCGGGTTGCAAGCTCATCTGGGATTTGTCCTGCTGCATTATGTAACACTGCTATGAATATTGTTATTCTCAAGTGGGTGTTAACCGACTTGATGACGTGTAGACCATAGCCTACACTGCATGCGGTTTCGCAACTAGATGCAAACGGAAGTGTAACCAAGCACGTGAAAAGTGCTTCAATCTGATAGGGCGCCACTATAGTGGCGCTAGAACAAATCCCAGATAGGCTTGCAACCCGACATCCCGTTAGGGACGGCCGGGTTGCAAGCCTAGCTATGGCACAAATTGAATCACTATCTACTGTCTAAGTACACAGAAACAACCTTCCACTATAGCAGACCTTCTTGATTCCGGACAGAGGACAATTAAGCTTTGTGCTCCCAAAACTGACCAACTTGGCTCTCTGTGCAAAACTGCCTCTTATAATTATAAAAGACGAACAGGAAACCACATTATGCCCAACAATTATGCCATGCCATATTGGGCATAAAATAATAGTACTATAATTATACAACATAATTATTAATAGAAATAAGCAAAAAACTGTATGCAGGTAATTGGGTATGTGTTTGGAGTTCAGTGCCAGAGTGGTAAATTATTCTCATAAACTCATGCACATAATAATTTATAGTAAAGGGTAACATCACAATCTATGCAGCTATAATTATCTATTGAACTACTTGAACTACACACAATGTCATAAGAGAATTCAGTTTCAGCAAAATACGTATTATCAAGTCAGTTCAGTTGAGGAGGTTTTGAGTGTAAGGACACTTGTGATAGTCAGTGTGCAGACGGCAATACTTCCCAAGGCTACTGAGCCATGACCATGACCGTCGGGACACAGTCACAGCGAATATAATATTGTTTCCACTCTTGTAGTACGAGGTTGACACAAAGAAGCCGGTATTGGACAGATCACCATAATATACTGGATGTGAAGTACTCTGTGTCCTGCATGCATGTGGGATTGATACCACCCTCAATGTATGTAGATATATAATTATGATAAATACACTTACACCAGGATTGATGGTTATATCTCCAGTTTGACAGCCGATCCAGTAAGGATTAATTGGAATTGGCAACGTACAAGTCCTGGTCTCCTGGATACAGCCCTCATAGAGGTTAACTGTGCGGAGACGGTCCAAATCTTGACGAAGGTTGTTCTGTACCAAGCTCAGGTTTTGCATTGAGTTCTGCACAATAAGAAACTGTGAGGAGACAGTATCATCATAGTCCGATTGCCGCTGAAATTGTACTTATACCCTGCATCTCATTTGGTACAGTGGATCTCCTTTTATTATGACGTACACTTTGGGAAACAAAATTTTGGCCATCATAATTATATATAGAGGCCTTTATTGAGAGGTTCTTTTGCACACACTGTGACTGTGTTCATTTGGGACCTGGGTGGCTGGCCTTAATATCACAGTTGGCCTTCAGGAGTGGCCAGTAGGAGGGTTCCATGCACTTACAATAGCAAATCCCTGTAGTCACCACCACTCTTGCAAATTTGATTTTGTTATAACCATAAGTACATACATATAACTATAGCAATCTACTACACTAGAAGAGCTGTATGATGACTGCCACCAGAGACACAACTAGAGTACAGGCCAGAAATAAAGCATTAGTGCAATCACAACAACATTCCTCCTCTTGGTTTTAATGGAGATTTGACCGAGTATATGTAGTTGAGAACTGTCCTCAACGGGGTTGGGGTGAATTGTGGTCATGTCCTGAGATTGTTCTAGGAATCAATTTTCTTCTTTCTTGAGGTCCTGGTAAGCCACATAATACAATAAATAATAACAACAATAGATACATGTAAATAAGTCTTTTCTTCTCAGTGACTTTATATAGATAAGCTAACTTTAATATAAAATTCATTATAGAAACTAATATAACACTCTAATACTTTTGAGCGAAAGCAAAAACACGGCGAGAGGCATTAGCACAGCGCCAGCTTGAACACTAGTATATCCAGTTTGACAGCCGATCCAATAAGGATTAAATGGAATTGGCAACGTACAAGTCCTGGTCTCCTGGATACAGCCCTCATAGAGGTTGACTGTGCGGAGACGGTCCAAATCTTGACGAAGGTTGTTCTGTACCAAGCTCAGGTTTTTCACTGAGTTCTGCACAATAAGGAACTGTGAGGAGACAGTATCATTATAGTCCGATTGCTGCTGAAATCTTATACCCTGCATCTCATTTGGTACAGTGGATCTCCTTTTATTATGACGTACACTTTGGGAAACAAAATTTTGGCCATCATAATTATATATAGAGGCCTTTATTGAGAGGTTCTTTTGCACACACTGTGACTGTGTTCATTTGGGACCTGGGTGGCTGGCCTTAATATCACAGTTGGCCTTCAGGAGTGGCCGGTAGGAGGGTTCCATGCACTTACAGTAGCAAATCCCTGTAGTCACCACCACTCTTGCAAATTTGATTTTGTTATAACCATAAGTACATACATATAACTATAGCAATCTACTAGATCTACACTAGAAGAGCTGTATGATGACTGCCACCAGAGACACAACTAGAGTACAGGCCAGAAATAAAGCATTAGTGCAATCACAACAACATTCCTCCTCTTGGTTTTAATGGAGATTTGACCGAGTATGTAGTTGAGAACTGTCCTCAACATGGTTTGGGTGAATGGTTGTCGAGATTGTTATTCCTGCATGTCCATACAGTTGTTCATACACCTCTTCTTCTTTGCTTGGCTGTCCTTTCACTGTGTGACTTATCATGTTTAGAAGCTTGGCTATATATACTTATCTCCTCAACTGATGTGTGTAATATAAATCATGCAAATCATAATTATTTATATAGCATACTAGCAATTATTGCATGGACCACCTTGTATGTAAAATCACAGTATATAATTATTATAACAAACAGTATACATCTGCCATGAAGTCATAAATTTAAGTTTATAGTTGTCTCATGTGATGTCTCACTGCGTATTACGTACTGAGAACGAGTGACTGTTAGTCTGTTAGTTTACCAGACTCTATACCTTGTTAGATCTGAAATTTCTCAGCTAAAATATTCAGTGCCTAACACTTAATGAGAATGCAGATATTGTATCTTAATGCCAATTAAAGCAAGTCAATTAGTGCAGTCAATACTGGGTGTTGGGTATGTGTGTGGGTGATCATGACTCTGCAGTAAACTTCAACAACGCATCATATACTCCAAAAATCAGGTATACAAGCAATTAATTAGGGTGACAGACAACATTATATACACCAGCGTATACACGTAACTACTCATGCATTGTTTCACAATCTCAGTTTAGTACATTTCAGCAATAATAGTTGAAGTCAGTTTAGTTGAGGAGGTTTTTAGTATAAGGACACTTGGTGACAGTCAGTGTGCAGACAGAATCATAGACAGAGAATGAGCTGTGACCATCACTACTGGGAGCAGTAACTTTACAGAAGCAGTAAATATTATTTCCACTCTTGTAGTATGTGGATGATGTGAAGTAGCTGGTATAGGAAAAATCACACACTATGCTGGATGTGAAGTACTGTGTGTCCTGTATGGGATTGATATGGTTATGATCATGTGATTATAGTGTATTAGAGGCTTGGACTTACTCCAGGATTGATGGTCACACTACCAGTGTTACAAGTGCGATAAGTACTCGTTGATGATGTTGACATCGTACAAGTCCCGGTCTCCTGGATACAGCCCTCATAGAGGTTGATTGTGCGGAGACGGTCCAAATCTTGACGAATGTTGTTCTGTACCAAAGTTGAGGTCTGTATTAAGTTCTGCATGCTGGCTATCTGGGATTCTTTAACAGTGTTTGTTTCCTCCAACTGTTGAATCCTCGACAATAGATTCCCAGTGTCTCCATCGCTGATCAGAGGACTGTACATGATGACAGCCACCAGAGACACAACTAGAACAATGACCAGAAATACAGCAATTAGTGCAATCACGACACATTTCCACCTCTTGATTTTAGTGGAGATTTGACCGGCTAGTTGGGATTTGGCCTCAACTTTAGGGCGATTGATTGTCATGTAATGAGATTGTTGTTCTTGCATCTCAACGTGCTCGTACAAATCTTGTTCTTTGTTTGGCTGTGGTTTGACCTGGTGACTTGTTTTAGGAGCTAGTTGACGACTCATCTTCTTAATAGTTTCTCATCACATGGTTTTTGTAAATTGATGAGGCCTCTATACAATAATTATTTTAATGATATTCATTACACAAACAAAATTACATCATGCAGTAATTGAACTTTTGGTTTCTTAATAAGGGGTGTGGCTCATTAATTTAGACCACACCCCGAACATGATGAATACTGAACTTCTTTGGGAAGCCATGAGGGGGCTGATGAGAAACTGCTAATCTACTTTGCCTGGCCTAATTGAGTCACATCACATAATTATTGTAGCCTTGAATCCATGCCGATTAAAACACGTATTTTAATCAGCGTGGATTTAAGGCTACATCACATACTGTGTTTTTATGGTACAACACTAATGTGCATGTCTATATTATAGCATTGATAATTAATGATAGGGAGGTGAACAGTTTCCGTTTGTTGTTTTAATTACAGTAGATAATGAAAGCAAACCACATTTAATACAGTAAACACACATGCAATAAGCATAAAACAGATGGACTTCATCTGCCATCAAGTTGCAGTAAGTACTCATGGTACTTAAAGTGCGAATTTCAATCGACATTGAAGGTGGGTGGGTGGCTGTGCTTAGCTATCTATAACATTACCGAGTCACATTACATAATAATATACAGTAGCTCATTGTAGAGAGTATAATTATGCGTTGTAGTTGAGTGGGTGCATGGTGGTTCTGCAGGACATTCACAACATAAATTATATGAACTGAGTCATGATTATGCAGGGTAACAAAGTATAATCTATATATATCTACATGGAGTTGAGTGCATGTGTATACAGTGGTTTTGCAGGACGTCATATAATGAACTCACGCACATAGTAAAGGGTAACGAACTAAATCTATCTATCCAGCTATAATTATACACACATTCGATTGTTGAACTACACACAATGTCACAAGACAATTCAGTTTCAGTAAAATACTTATTATTATGTCAGTTCAGTTGTCAATGAGAAGGTTTTGAGTATAAGGACACTTGGTGACAATCAGTGTGCAGACTGCATTACTTCCCGAGGCTACTGAGCCGTGACTATCACCATTGGGAGGAGCAGTAATATCACAGTCACAGCAAATACTGTTTCCACTCTTGTAGTACGAGGTTGACACAAAGAAGCCAGTATTGGACAGATCACACAATATACTGGATGTAAAGTACTCTGTGTCCTGCATGCATGGGATTGATACCCTCAATGTATAATTAAAGCTAAGTATAATTATATGTATATATTATTATGATATAAATACACTTACACCAGGATTGATGGTTATATCTCCAGTATGACAGCCGATCCAATAAGGATTAATTGGAATTGGCAACGTAAAAGTCCTGGTCTCCTGGATACAGCCCTCATAGAGGTTGACTGTGCGGAGACGATCCAAATCTTGACGAAGGTTGTTCTGGATCAAAGTTGAGTTCTGTATTAAGTTCTGCATGCTGGCTATCTGGGAGGAATGTGATGCCAACATCATTGTGATAGTGTCTTCCCTAGAACTATCTCCGGCAGTGCTGGTATTTGATTCAGTGTTTCCATGCAGATCCACCGCTGACCAGAGGACTGTATATGATGACTGCCACCAGACACACAACTAGAGCACAGGCTAGAAATACAGCCACCATTAGTGAAATCACACAAAACTTCTCTCTCTTAGTTTTAGTGGAGATTTTACCGACTAGTTGAGAACTGTCCTCAACGCAATTAGGGTAAATGCACTGTTAAAAACGGTGTGTTGAATAGCACACTACTTTTCACAGGTAATTTTTAGTGTGTGTTAATGTGCACACCTGTGCATATCTGTGTTCACTGACACTCAATTGTGTGTAATAGAACACTCAACTGCACAGTGTGTAACTGAACACTCCTGACATTCACCTATGGACAAAATTAGTTTAAGTACAAGGTGCTAATGTTAAAGAATTTTACTCAATGACATCGCTCTAAAATCTCATTGGTTAGTTTGTAGTTTTCTCACTTCACTGCCACATGTTTCTCTTTGAAACTCAAGAGAACCAGCTTGGAGAAGTTGGAGCTAGCTGAAGCAACAACTTGATCTAGTCTAGATATATAATGATATAATAGTATCTACCAGTTCTCCAAGGTCTTTTGGTCAAAGAGAGATCAATCCAGCACCCAAAGACGCGAGGACACGAGTGTATCAAAGCAAGACAGCTGTACATATAGCCAGGAGTACTCAGTCCTGATAATAGCAGCCATGTAAGTCATTTGTTATACACTATAGAGGTTTATCTTAATCTTTTTACACAGGGAGCTCGTCTACATGTCTATGCCAGTGAATAAGAACCAAGAACAATGTCAATTCTTGATGTGAGTATATATACATGTACCGTATTCACCCGAATTACCGGGACACAATTTTAAAAATAATTATATGGCTTGCAGTGTCCCTTGAAGAAAAATTACGTTAAAGTCGAAGTGTCCCTTGTATTAGGGTGTCCCGTAGTAATTAGAACGAATATTCCCACATTTAAGGTACGTACGCGGCCTCGATTCTAGTACATGTAGAATCCAGGAGTTTCTAAGAGTTTTGAGTCTCTACCGAGCTGTGTTGAGAATGACTAGACTATCTAGATCCGTTCCTTTGCCTACCCCCTCTTGCTGATTATTGTGTCTAGGAGCTTTCTCCACTAAGCAACGAGCAGCCCCTCCCCTTCTAGTCACGCTCCCGCATTACGCATGCTCTTTTTTGTTCTAATTACGTCTAAAAATATTTACATTTCCTGTTGTTCCTTAATATAGAGTGAAAAAATTACCTAAGTCCGAATTGTCCCTTAGAATAGTTCGGGTGAATACGGTATACACGTACTGAATATTTCTCTGTCTAATTATTATTATGATGCCTATAAATGTATTCATCCAGGCTGAAGAATGTGGAGACAAACATGAAGAGCCCATGACAAGCATGGTATCCGTCAGACTGCTTTAGCAAAGAAAATTCTTCAATTATGTGACTTTGTACAAAACTTGGTATAATTATACTGCTTAGGTTTCACCAAGGGCGTATACAGAGAAGAGGGCATGCAACTCGCCCAATTCTCAGAATCATCCGACTTCGTATTGAGCTATTTTTAGAACTGCCCACAAAACGCCCACGCGTAATCTTTGACCGCACAAGGTAAATCAAAGTCTTTTTTATATCTGTGCTAGCTAGCTAGCTCGATTGCAGCATAGTAAAACTAGTTCTCAGCAGCAGTATGGCTCGTACTAGCAGTGTCAAAGGCAAACCATCCAACAGTTGCAACTCCAAGAAGATGAAACCTAGGTACAATAAACCTGTCTTCCTGAGTCTCTGGTACTTCTTAACAATGCGCCCAGCACTTAACTTCCCGCTCGAAGGGGTTGTCTTGGACCTGGCTGGACTAGGACTGGTCATGACACTTCTCTAAAATAATACTCCACTGTTAGGCCAAGCAAAGTCAATTTGTAGTTTCTCAGGCTATTATTCCTAAAATAGCAAGCGGATTGAGGCATTTGATAAATATTAATGATAATGATATTCATAGAATTTTAATTGAAAACACACCCCTAACTTCCTCAATAAGCGGAAGTGCATAATTTTCACTTATTAATTTTAGTCATAATTATATTCATGACCAAAAAACCATACAAGTTTATCCTTTTCTTTTAGTGCCTTTAATTTGAGGTCACGTGATATTTAACTTTTTTGTAAAGCTGCCAATTTCCAAGCGCGAGGGCCTGAGAAACTACAAATTGACTTTGCATGGCCTTAGCTAGCTAGCTAGCAAAGGCTAGGCAGCTCTGATGTACACGCCCATAATTATAACTCCGTAAACAACACCGCCCACTTGTTCACGTCCGTATACTGGATTCTATTTTTAGCATATCCGGTCTCTGATACGAAGTCGGATGAGTACGTAGGGTACATAGTGAGTTGCATGCCCTCTTCTCTGTATACGCCCTTGGTTTCACTATATATGTACGTTACATTGTTTTTTTCTTGTGTTTTATCAACCATTATACATACGTGTACTCTAATGTTTCATCACTGCTAATATTTTTATTGATCAGATGATTGTGTAATTGTTAAATGCATGCCATGCATATAGGCACGCTTTGGCATGTAAGGCTAGCACACTAAGGGTGTTGCTTTACATTCATTACGTGCAGTAGAGCACACCACAGCAGTGTCCCTGAACACTCTTGAAATGTGTTAAACAGCACTCTTCATAGGTGTGTTGTGTAGCACCCTAAAGTAGGTAAAACTTAAACAGTCATCCCAACGCCCCAAAAGTGTGTTAATCAACACATCATTTTTAACAGTGTGGTGGTCATGTCCTGAGATTGTTCTTCTTCCTGCATCTCCAGTTGTTCATACACCTCTTCTTGTTTCCTCGGCTCTGTTTTAACCGCGGGGCGACTTGTTTTAGGATTTGGTTGACTATAATTATATATATATATATATATACTTGAGTATATAAAGCTATAGAGTCCCCCATCACATATTTATAGCATGCATGGTAGAGCAAATGCATGTAGATGAATGCATAACAGGACGGCCTTGTGGCAGGTGGATAACAGTTGTTTTGATCAAAGCAAAGAGATATAGTCTGGACTCAGTTTAGAGAGCTACAATACACAAAATACACACCACAATAATACACATGTAAGCACAAGCATTATTATGTCTTCACAATAAACACCACCGATATACTTATGATAAACAAGTATATACGGACATGCCAATAAAGTCATCAAGCTATAAGTTGTCTCATGCATGTGATGTCAATGCACGCTGCATATACTTTTTTGGCCAGTTTCGTTAATAACACACACACATGGCTGCATAATTATAAGAGAGAAACCATGGTAACACAGCCACAAAACACTATTGCAATGATGAAAAACTTTATTACTGTAAACGGTGTCACTTTAAACATGTGTCACTACTTACATTGAAATCTCAGAGTTAAGAATTTGTTGTAAGTTGTTGCAAATCGTGACGACGATATAATGTAATAGCATTTACGACATCTTTCTGTTTCTCTGCAGGATCATGACAATGACTTAAAAGTGTCATTTGAGGATTTTAAGAAGTCTATTGAGAATGAGCGACTGTTGATTGAAGCATTTGGACCTTGTTCACCAGACTCTACCTTGTTAGAGGACTTCTCAGCTAAAATATGCAGTATTAATTGTTATGACTATATAATTATATGCATACAAAGGATTGTGTATGCATGTGTTGAATGAGTGGGTGGCATTGCAGTATCTACAACATTATGATGCATGGTATCAAGAGTTCATTATGGTGGTATGCAGCAGCAGCAGCAATCAGACAACAACAAATTAAATGTACACTAAATAATTATTAAGCTAGGGTAACAGATAAACATCATGTAGCTACTCATTCACACAATTCAGTTCAGTTTCAGCAAAATACGTTATAGTCAGTTTAGCTCAGAAGGTTTTGAGTATAAGGACACTTGGTGACAGTCAGTGTATATACAGACTAGCCTGCCGATTATTTAATCGGCCTCGAGGCTATGTGCAGACAGGATAATAGACAGCGAATGTGCTGTGACCAGTACTAATAGGAGAAGTAAGTTATACTGTATTATAGTGTACAGTAATTTCTGTGCAATTGTGTGTGTGCCTGAGTGGATCTGCAAAATAATAATTAAAATTAATCGACATTGAAAGTTAGGTCACAGTATACTGGGTGGCTGTGCTTATAGCTAGATCTACCTATATATATCAAAGCTACAACATCACTTTAACTTATGTAAATTTTATACAGTATAGCTCATTGTAAACAAGCAAAACTGCATGGTATGCAGGTAATTGGGTATATGTTTGAGTTGAGTGGGTGGTGGTTCTGCAGGACATCTCATATAAATTATAATGTGAACTCATGCACGCACATAGTAAAGGTAACGAACTATTAACATCATGCACAATCTATGCAGCTATAATATATATATATTGTTGAACTACACACAATGTCACAAGACAATTTAGTTTCAGCAAAATACTTATTATAATTATGTCAGTTCAGTTGAGGAGGTTTTGAGTATAAGGACACTTGGTGACAATCAGTGTGCAGACCACATTACTTCCCGAGTCGTGACCATCACCATTGGGAGGAGCAGTAATATCACAGTCACAGTGAATACTGTTTCCATGCACTCTTGTAGTATGAGGTTGACACAAAGAAGCCGGTATGGGACAGATCACACAATATACTGGATGTGAAGTAATCTGTGTCCTGTATGGATTGATACCCTATAGCTCAATGTCATTATAAAACGTGTATGTATTAGTTATTGCCCAGCCAGCAACATGCCATATATTGCACTGGAGCAATATAATGCCCTCGGGCCGCAGGCCCCGAGGGCATTATAATTATCATCCAGTGCAATATATGGCATGTTGCACGAGGGCGCCTGCAATAACTAACTTGTTGCCCAATGACGTTAAACTCGTCTGACTGGTCATATAAATCGTAATAAAAGACATGTGTTTTGAAGGAATTTAGTGTATTCATTAGTTTTGCTGAATTCCATAGTAAATTTTTTAGGTTTTCTTCACACTAGTAGTTGTAAAGGTAGTAGCCTATAAAAGGGACCAACTGAGTATTGGGTAGGATGGTGGGGCATAAGTCCCAACTGGATATCTCTTAAAGAAATCTACTGCATTTACACACAGTGCAAGTGCATATAATCCAGTGCAATATATGGTAGCCATCCATGGCAGTTATGCAACATGCCATATACTGAGCACTGGATTGCTTTGATCTGCCCACTCACTGTGCAACAAATATATATATATACGTTATAGATGTGCATTCATTTGCGACATCTTTCTGTTTCTCTACAGGATCATGACAATGTCTCGAAAGTGTCACTGGAGGATTTCAAGAAGTCTATTGAGAATGAGCGACTGTTGATTGAAGCATTTGGACCTTGTTTACCAGACTCCACCTTGTTAGAGGACTTCTCAGCTAAAATATTCATCCGATCATTATTATGAGTGCTTTGCACTATGTGCAATATCTAGCTATTATACAACATGTACAGAACTGTGCAAAATGTACACAATAACTTATAGCTAGAAGATAACGTTATAAACACCATTTAGAGCAGCTATACTGCCTCAGTTAATTGTTTCAGCAAAATATAGGTAGTATTAAAACAGTTCAGTTCAGGAGGTTTCGAGTATAAGGACACTTGGTGACAGTCAGTGTGCAGATGCCATTACTTGGCGAGAATGAGCTGTGACCAGTACTACTGGATAGGTAACTTGACAGTAGCAACGGATATTGTTTCCACTCTTGTAGTATGTCGATGACGTGAAGTGGCCGGTATAGGTTTGAAGATCACACAATATGCTGGATGTAAAGTACTGTGTGTCCTGTATGGGATTGATATGGTTATGGGCTGTACACTTGATCATGTGATTATAGTGTACTAGAGGCTTGGACTTACTCCAGGAGTGATGGTCACACTAGTAGTGCCACAAGTGGCATAAGTACTCGTTGATGATGTTGGCATCGTGCAAGTCCTAGTCTGCTGGATACAGCCATCATAGAGGTTGATTGTGCGGAGACGGTCCAAATCTTGACGAAGGTTGTTCTGGATCAAAGTTGATGTCTGTATTAAGTTCTGCATGCTGGCTATCTGGGAAGAGTACAATGCTGATGATTTAACAGTGTTCGCCACTGTGACATTCAATCCCTGAATTGCTTGCACTCTTCCTTCCAGCTGCTGTATCCTCAACAACATATTATCTCCGGCAGTGCTGGCACTTGATTCAGTGTTGTCTCCACCGCTGACCAGAGGACTGTATATGATGACTGCCACCAGAGACACAACTAGAGCAATGACCAGCAATACAGCAATCAGTGCAATCACAACAAATTTCCTCCTCTTGGTTTTAGTGGAGATTTGACCGACTTGTTGCGATTGGGAGTTGTCCTCAACATCATCACGGTTAGAGTGAATGGTTGTCATATATCGAGGTTGTTGTTCATCGTGCATTTCGACTTCTTCGTACAGCTCTTCTTGTTTATTTGGCTGTTCTCTGTTGTGGTGAATTATTTTAGGAGCAGGTTGACGACTCATTATTATCTCTCAACTAACTTAGCATGAGCCACATCACCTTTTTATAATAATTAACCGGATGAGTGGCGGAGGGGAGGGATGCCATACATGTACGAGTATGTAAACAGATACTGATTTACTAGATAGTGAAAATGAAAGTGTTAGTGATAAGGTGTTAAGCATGCAGCGCTTCAAGGTGGTGAAGGTATGATAGATTCATTAAAGATACAAATAGCCATGCAGAATTAAATAACTGTTTTGTTTAGATACTGCATAAGAATATAAACAGATGCTGCATAGGAATATAAACATCGTTCTGTTTCTCTGCAGGACAATAACTCAAAAGTGTCACTGGAGGATATTAAGAAATCTATTGAGAATGAGCGACTGTTGATTGAAGCGTTTGGACCTTGTTTACCATGCAGACTGTTAGTCAGCCAATAGCTAGTGGCCATTATCAGTGCTTGTACAACACTGTATTGCTGTGTGTTTGAGTGCTATAATTATGTAGAAGATTGTTGTATATCAAATGTGTATGAGTGGGTGAGCTCTGCAGTAGTATAATAATATACAACCATTATAATATATTATAGGTATATTACATAATGCTTGTGTTATTTTGTATGGATAGTAAAAGCAATTGTGAGAATAAAGCTTACAGGTGAAGGTAAAATGATGATAGAACTCCATTAAACTATAATTATTATAGACCACTCTTGTCAACAAAGTACACACTACAATAACAATCAGTATTACATACACAATGTATTGGGCGGCATTATTACTATGAAGTACATAAAATGTTTATTAGTTGTCATAATTATAAAGCTAAAATATAGTTGTCATAATACGAGTGATGTCACGCTGCATACTTCTTCTTGCCAGTTTCGTTAATGACACACACATGCTGCAATAGGGAGAGAGAGAAACCATGGTAACCAACAAATCATACTATTACATTGTGTATGTATACTACTCAACCACTATTACTCTAACAGTGCCAGTATACTGCTGACAGTGGCAGTATTGCTAACCAGAGGAGGTCCGACAGGCGCGGTGCAGCTCAAGCAATTAGCCTCCAGCAAAAACATACGACGTGGGCGGGTCATTATTGCTCAATTAAAGGCTAATTGCTTGAGCTACACTGCACCTATCGTATCTTCTCTGATTGCTGGCAGTGCCAGTATAGCTTTAGCTTACGTTGAGATCTCTGAAGAACTCGTTGTAGTCGAGAGCATAGCCCACCACAAACTGGTCAGGAATCTCAAACCCAGTGTCTGTGGAATTATGGAGAGATTAACATTTGTAACCAAAATACCACTATAATGTTCTGCAAGGGAAACAGAACACTATCGCCATAACTCACTCACAGTCTGGTCTATAGCCGACACTCTTGGGTGTTCTCTTGACAAATAAACTGTGAGAGGGGGAAAGGAGGGTGTGTGTGATGGCACTGGGATGGTTGTCATGACTACAGTTACCTGGCAACCTTCACGTTGGCCGGCTCGTACTGTTTGAGCAGATCCAGTAACTTCATCATGGTACCCCCAGTGTCAATAATGTCCTGTGAGTGGGTGGGGTAATAATAATTAAAATAGCGTATAATTATATACACATTGCATGCACATTGCATACACATACTGGTTGCTTACTTCCACAATGAGTACATTCTGGTCACAGCCAGCGTGGGTGAGGGGGCGTGTGTGGGGAGGGGGAGAAAGGTCAACTTATTAATCAATTAAGGGTACAGTTACAACGCCCACTCACTCTTCCCCTCAGGTTCTCCAGACTGTCTCCTCCTATCACTTTGATCTCACCACTGGACTTGTCATCCTGGAGGGAACACTGCTCAATAGCTATCAGTACAACTACACACCGTAGCCAGACAGTCTGGTGGTGTTTATGAGGTATCCACCTCACGAAGTGTGTAGTTATCAATAACAATAGCTATATACACATAACATTAGCTATATACACATAACATTAGCTATATACACATAACAATAGCTATGTACACATAACAATAGCTATATACACATAACAAACTAAAGGTTCTGAATGCCGTAACTAGTTAGCAACAATTAATCACAAGTATCCCCCCCACCACACACAAGTACCCCCCCCACACACACACAAGTACCCCCCACACACACACAAGTACCCCACACCACACACACAAGTACCCCCCCCCCCACACACACACTACAACCTACTACATAACTCTTGAGTCGTATAAAGTCCACGTGCATTTGAAACGACCTCCCAGACGAAGCATTGTAGCCTTTAATGAAGCCAAGTAGGTCAGTAAAGAACTGGTATCCACCCTTCAACACACACAAGGCCACTATAGGGGCCTGCAGGTCTCGGCAAATGTCCAGAGCTAGTCGCTTAGTTCTGTGCATAAGCAGGGGAGAGTAATTATGTGAGACAATGAATGTGCATTTTTAATTTAAGCTGCCACATAATTAATAGAGAGAGTGAATATATAAAAGCACATCCAAATTCGATAGTATAAATATTGTGTGGAGAAAAGAAGTTGAAAAACCAAGTACCTGTCTAGGATGAAGCCGTGAGGGATCATGACGTGCTCCAGGTCATTCACATAATGGCCAGGGACGGCAAAATGACTCAGATCATAGCCTCGGTAATCATCAGGGATCTGCAGTCAACAATGATAATGCACTGGTAGTCATGGCAGCTACACGTACACGGTTAGGTCAGTGTGGTGCAGGTGGAGAGTGGACAGTGTGCTAGACCTTTAAGAAAAATCAACTGACCACAATGAAATCTTGTTTGGCTTTTTGCTTCTTTCCAGAAGGTTCTGCTCCACTGTTGGCCATCTCAAGCTGCTAAAGGGGAGAACACTTGAGCTAGCTAGTTAGTCTAGGTGTTGTGCCACGTGGGGGGCTTTTCCTTATGGGGTATAAGAGGGGGCGGCTTCAATAGAGCTATAGGCCTAAGGATATGTGGGCGTACCTCAACCTTTAGGGAATTCCCCATACTCCACTCAATATCAGTCGAGTCAGATCATATCCATCATATCCACTGATGATACGAATGAAGATCCCATTCACAAGGACCAACATACGCATCAAGGGGACCACCAAATGGCAGGCAAGTGTGCGCATGCTCAGTAGAGAGAGCTTCCTAAAGCAAGTGCCCCTTTATTCATCATAAAATTGACTACACACACCCACCACCCACCCACACACACACACACAGATCGGGGTTGCTATAGTAATAGGGTTCGTGGGGGGTTACCTGCTCCTGCCGTACGTGTTTCCCGTCCCGCCCCCTTCCTACGGTGTGAGGAGTGTAGGTGTACGGGATCGTCATCACCCATTCGGAGCCCCCGCCAAACTCTCGCCAGGTGGGCAAGACCAGAAGAAGTGGGCGGATATGCTCAAGAGCAGAGTAAGTGGCCAGTCAGGGATAATGGTAGTCATAGTGATGTGCCTAGCAAGTGATTAATCCTCGATCACACGGATTTGCGTCTTTTATGTTGTGGTTATTGTTGTCTAGAGGTGGTTAGTACCAACCACCACCACTGACCAGTGTGGGCACATCACTGTGTATGTATATAGCTATAGAGCTACTGTTTAACCCAGCATAGTATATAATAGAATCTTAAGTGCAATTCCACAGCAAATTAATATTCACTGTTTCTTCCTCCTCCCTCCTCAGGTTAGGGACAGAGCGGTACATTTCGACTCTACAGGACGTCACTTCATAGTGGAGGGTAAGGAGAAGCTGATACTGAGTGGAGCAGTGCACTACTTCAGAGTGGTACCAGCATATTGGGAAGACAGGCTGCTACGTCTCAAGGCCGCCGGTCTTAACACTGTGGAAACGTACGTACATGATAGTTGGTGTATGTGAATGTTGTTTAAGAGTAGTACTACAGCCTATAATTTTAAAAATGCTTTGTGTAAAAAGCTTGTACACTACAAGATAGATAAAGTAAATCTTGTACTTTTGTACTTTTAATAATAATTACATAATTAATCCAGCCCACCCCCCCCTCAGATATGTACCGTGGAACATGCACGAGCCCCTCCCTGGTCAGTTTGACTTCACTGGTATACTGGACCTGGGCGAGTATATCCGCACAGCCCAACAAGTCGGGCTGCACGTCATAGTGCGTCCTGGTCCGTACATCTGTGCAGAGTGGGAGATGGGAGGACTGCCAGCGTGAGTGGGTGGTGTGGGCGTGTGTGTGGAGTGGGTGTTATCGTTTAGTGTAAAAAAAACGTTGCCTAAAAACTCTAATTGTGTTTTATAATTATTCACGATAGTGTATTGTACAGAATTGTATCAACCCCCCACCCCCCCACCCCCTCCTTCAGATGGCTGCTGCACTACAGAGACATGCAAGTGAGGACCACACACAGGGAGTACATGAATGCAGTGGAGCAGTACTTTAGACAACTGTTTGAGGTGCTCATACCGCTCCAGTCGGCCTATGGTGGACCAATCATAGCCTTCCAACTCGAGAATGAATACGGAGCAGTCTCAGTGGATGATGATATGGGCAAAGACTACATGACCTTCTTATTTCAGGTACGCACGTGCGTCGTGTGATCCAGTGGAGGGGGTGTGGTCAGCATCTTAGAGTGGGCGTAACTTATATTTGCATGGATGGTACAATTTCAATGGTTCTGAAAGCTTAAAAGTGAGCCCTTTTAGAAATCATTTCAGGTCTTTTTTGACGGAAAAAATTTTGGAGCCATGTGTGAGCTGATCATGTGATCTGAAAGAGCTCGTTTTAAGCTTTCAGAAAATCAGAATACTACTGAAATAGGACCTAAAAAATTCTATTTATCGATATAAACGTAACTAGTGTGATGATAGTGCATGTACAGACAATGATTGTATTATCACCACCTGTGTAGATGCTACGAGAGATGAATGTGGTTGAGCTGCTGTTTGTGTCTGATGGAGCCATCTACTTTAACTCCACCCTCTCCCGTCTCCCCATGGACGAGGTCCTCATCACTGTCAACTTCATGAATGAGAGGGGGGCCCTCGACACACTCAACAAGATACAGGTGGGCGTGGCCAGAGTAATAGCAATCGTGATATACACTGAGCATAACAATAGCCATAACTTTAGTTCTGTTGGTCCAATAACGTTAATTTTATGATTTTCTGAAAGCTTAGAGATGGTTTTTCAGATGGTGTGTTAAATCAAAAGTCTATTTTGGGCCTGTTTTGTTACAAAATACCATAAGCTAGTATTTTTCCGAAAACAGGAAATTATGTCCTGTTCCAAAATTGGGATTTGAGCATACCATCTGAATGGGCTCCTTCTAAGCGTTTAGAAAATCTTAAATTTAATTGTTAATTGTCCCTGTATATAGCCGTCCAAGCCTGCTATGATCATGGAGTGGTGGTCTGGTTGGTTTGATCACTGGCAGGAGGATCACCTGACTCGTAACCAGGGGGCGGAGCTAATAGCGGAGAGACTCACTGACTACATCACACGAGGCGTCTCCGTCAACTTCTACATGTTCCATGGTGAGCATCGTGCCTAGATACATGTACCATATTACTAGAGTGTTTTGCGAGCATCAAACATATGCGAACTTTGCGATGGTTGATCAATTAGCAACAATAAAGTCGCAAAACCTAAATTATTACTAGTAAATACACACGATCCTTGCCAGAATGCAATAGTTAGATCGCAAACGGTCAAATTTTCGGCTGATTTGGCTCATTCGCAAAGGTTTTTCACCCGCAAAATATTCTAGTAATACGGTAACTATATATAGATACCCTAGGCTAACTGCAAGTACCACTGGATACTATCTGTTGGCACAACGTTTCTATTCAACTGATGAGTTAGCCTCTCACTAAAGTGCTATAGCTATTTGGTAGCGGCCTTCCTCTTCCCTGCCGCCTGGAATTGAGACTGTTTTAGTTGTACCCAAGGTGAGGTAGCTTAGTAGCAAGTAGTTTTCATTCCAGTGGGTATATAAAACTGTCCGCTACATTGGAACTTATGGCAACATAAACCATCCTTGGCCTCGGGGCTTCTTGTGTCGGTTATTTTGCCAGGGCAAAAATGATTTATCGTGACAGTTTGGCTCGCTATATACCGTGACAACTGCCGCAGCAAAAAGCAAAACTTAGTAGATTCACACTACTGTCTCAAATACCATGCCATACATCGATCCCTAGTTCTCTTTTCATCATAATTTATTAGTATACTATAATTATAGCTTATCCATAACTTATAGCTTATCTATAGTAAATAAAAGTTCATAATAGTCAGTATAAGAGTTTAAGAGTTCAATCTCTTTATATAGTTCTCTCATTGTAGTTTCTGGCCACTGCATTCCTCATAGACCAAGTGTAAGAAATGTCTGGCTACTTGGCCTCCATAATTCCCAACGATCTGGGTTGCTAGGTGGATTCCTTTTTCTTGCAGCAATCTCTTTCCAACTTGCACTAAATTATGCCTCTCCACCGCATTCATCCCTTGGAGCACTTCCCAGAGTGGCTTGAATGTCTGCATATTGTTGGCAGCTATACCACTTCCAAAAAAATACCCTAAACCTCCTCCGACAAACATTCCAACAGGTCCACCCAACATGCCTCCAACCATGGCACCAGTTGCTGCTCCGCCTCCCATGGCTGCTGCTCCTTTCATAGTCTCCTTTACAGTGAGTCCCAGGTCATTGTTGGCTTTGGCTATCTCCTGCAGGACCTCAAATGTCAAGATAGTCACTGTAAATGCCATTAGATCTCTTCTGATTCAATTTTATAGCTCACCAAAATAATATGGGCAAGTGAGTAAGCAGATAACTCAAAATAGACTGTGTTAGTCTATTGTTATTGTCATATATAGTCTAGTGTGAAGGGTTTCCCCTGGGACTTTCCCTACTCTAACCACACTGTATGTAGTTATTACTCATACGTATATATATTAGTACTTTAGGTAACTAGCTGTGAGCTGGCTAAGGCTATGGCTATCTATAGTCACTTTCAATTTGTTTTATATTGTCAAAGCTTTTCCTCGCAATGAGCGATTCTTCAGGACAAAAATAATAGAAAACAACTAGTGACTTTTATAGACAAAAATGAAACACCTGACACGTTGACTAGGTAGCCCTATAGTAAAATACCAGTCATACCAGTATAACGTCTGGTTTGACGTCTGGTTTGGTGTCTGAGTGTCACATGTCAGGTGTTTCATTTTTGTCTATAAAAGTCACTAGTTGTTTTCTATTATTTTTGTCCTGAAGAATCGCTCATTGCGAGGAAAAGCTTTGACAATATAAAACAAATTGAAAGTGACTATAGATAGCCATAGCCTTAGCCAGCTCACAGCTAGTTACCTAAAGTACTAACCTACTCTAACCACACTGTATGTAGTTATTACTCATACGTATATATATTATAATCCTACACTTGACAACACGACAGGTGGTACCAACTTTGGGTTCATGAATGGAGGTAACTGGGACCGTGACATGCATGGGAAGTACCAACCCACCGTTACCAGTTATGGTGAGTCCTGTCATGTGACTGACATGTGATGATCATGTGATCCCCATCCCCCTCCGCTATATATAGACTACGATGCTCCAGTTAGCGAATGTGGAGATCTTACAGAAAAGTACATCAACATTCGCGAAGTTATTCGTAAATATGCACCGGACAGTATGCGTAAGTTCTAATCACGTGATGGTCATGTGATTTATTTTTATGACATGCCCATTTTTAGCCACCAACCCCCTCCCGCCGTTGCCTGGCAACCTCCCGAAGAGAGCCTATGATGAGACGCGATTGACATTATACATTCCAATCACCTCCACCCTTCAATTCACACCCGTACGTTATGACCTCTGAACTGTGTATGTGTGTGTTGACCTCTGACCTGTGTATATGTGTATTTACCTTTGACCTTTAAACCTAGGAGCCTTATTATGCGGACCGCCCCATACCCATGGAGTACCTCCCCCTCAACAAGGGGTGGGGCCAGGGCTATGGTTATATCCTGTATCGTACCACCTTGCCTCGTACAGCAAGCAAAGTCAGCGTGTATGGTCTGAATGATTATGGAGTGGTGAGTGGAGATACTAGCTAGTTAGTGTATCATGTGTGTATCTTGAGAGGCTATAACTGCAGCTATTGTATTGGAAGTGGAGTTCATAGCGTTTACCTTTTTAACCTCACCCTCCACCCCCTCACACCACTCCCTCACCCTCCACCCCTCACACCACCCCCTCACTCTCTCCAGGCAATGATAAACTCAGTACCTGTGAAGCAGCTCTCTTACTTCAAATTTGAATCGTTTGTCATCCCTGAAAATGCTAAGACAAAGGTACTAACTGCTATTATATATATATACAGTGTGTGGGTGGATGTGTGGGTGTGGGTGTGTGGGTGGGTGATTGTAAGAGTACTAGAGCCCGCTCTGTAACTAGAGTTCTGATGATCCAAATTCTTTTTTTATGATTTTTAGTTGTAGTAGGGCCACTTGGTGGTGTGAAGCACTACCCAAGTGGCACTCCCTGCACTGGAAATTTTAAGACAGGAAGCTAGATCTACAGATCTCTAGATCTCTAGATCTGTTTTTCTGAAAGCTTAGAAAGAGACCTTTCAAATGGTACCATCAGTGTGACGATAGTGTGACGATAGTGTGACGATAGTGTGACGATGGTGTGACGTAGTGTGACGATAGTGTGACGATGGTGTGACGTAGTGTGACGGTAGTGTGGAAACACACCATTTGAAAGGTATTTTTCCAAGCTTTCAGAAAATCATAAAATATTTGACATTAGATCAACTTTACTGAAGTTATGGCAGTTAAAAGACACCCCCCCCCCCTCTGTTTAATCTGATTTTGGGAATCTTTCAGCTGCCATAACTTGAATTCTGTGGATCGAAAATCAAATATTTTATGTTTTTCTGAAAGCTTAGAAAGAGACCTTTCAAATGGTACCATCAGTGTGACGATTGTGTGACGATAGTGTGATGGTAGTGTGGAAACACACCATTTGAAAGGTATTTTTTAGCTCTCGTTCTGTCAGTCAGTCACACACACACTTGCTTATAATAGCTTCACTACCCTGGCCCCTAGCTCTCGTTCTGTCAGTCAGTCACACACACACACTTGCTTATAATAGCTTCACTACCCTGGCCCCTAGCTCTCGTTCTGTCAGTCAGTCACACACACACTTGCTTATAATAGCTTCACTACCCTGGCCCCTAGCTCTCGTTCTGTCAGTCAGTCACACACATGTTTTTCTGAAAGCTTAGAAAGAGACCTTTCAAATGGTGTGACGATAGTGTGATGATAGTGTGACGATAGTGTGACGTAGTGTGACGGTGGTGTAACGTTAGTGTACGGTAGTCTGAAGGTAGTGTGGAAACACCATTTGAAAGGTATTTTTCTAAGCTTTCAGAAAATCATAAAAATAAATTATTAATGTTTGACATTGGATCAATTTTACTGAAGTTATGGCAGTTAAAAGACACCCCCCCCCCCCCCCTCCGTTTAATCTGATTTTAGGAATCTTTCAACTGCCATAACTTGAATTCTGTGTATCGAAAATCAAATATTTTATGTTTTTCTGAAAGCTTAGAAAGAGACTTTTCAAATGGTACCATCAGTGTGACGTAGTGTGGCGGTAATGTGACGTAGTGTGGCGGTAATGTGACGGTGGTGTGACGTTAGTGTAGGGTAGTCTGAAGGTAGTGTGGAAACACCATTTGAAAGGTATTTTTCTAAGCTTTCAGAAAATCATAAAATGTTTGACATTGGATCAATTTTACTGAAGTTATGGCTGTTGAAAGACACCCCCCCCCCCCTCCGTAGAAAGTAGAAAGTAGAAAGCTTAGAAGGAGCTCTTCCAGATGGTATGCTCAAATCTCAAATTTGGAACGGGCCATAATTTCCCATTTTCACATGGGCTTATATTTTGTCAAAAACAGTCAAAATAGACCTTTGATTTTTAACACATTATCTGAAAGGCCTCTCTCTAAACTTTCAAAATCAACGTTATTGGACCAACAGAACTAAAATTATGGCCGTTCAAAGATGATGCTATGGGTATAACGTTAATACCCCCGGTACTTGCATCAATCAGTGGTGTGCCCAGCATGTTAATGCCCCCGGTACTTGCACCAATCAGTGGTGTGCCCAGCATGTTGATACCCCCGGTACTTGCATCAATCAGTGGTGTGCCCAGCATGTTAAGTGGTGTGCCCAGCATGTTAAGTGGTGTGCCCAGCATGTTAAGTGGTGTGGGTATTTTCAATCGCTCCTCAATCTCACAAATTGGCCTCTTACAGGCCTGAGAGATGGTTAGTACCAACCACCACCACTGACCAGTGTGTTACAGTGTTCTTTATCTCCCTCACATCTCCTCCAGAGCCCTGAGGGTGAGGGGATGACTCTGGATATACTGGTAGAGAATGCTGGCAGGGTTAACTTTGGTAGCCCTCTGGAGAACAGGAAAGGTACTCACATGAGCCATCACATGACATGTTTTTAGTATCGTCGTCTCCATGGTGATAGGTATTAATGGTAAGGTCATGGTGGACGGCAAGGAGCAACTCAAGTGGAAGATGTACTCACTGGAGTTCAAGTCATCGTATGTTGAGAGGTAAGCTGCTACAGGGACTTCCCCTAATTATTGCCTAGGTATCTTTTTCCTGTACCCCCCTACTACTAGGTATCTTTGTTGCATAATGTATACAGCTATCTTTTAAGAGCCTGTATAATTTGTGTTAGGATTATCCAATTTCTTGATGCATTCAATAGCTTCGAAATTCCGTAATTAATTCAGCCCTTTTGTTATGTATACTCTCTATGCTATAAGGTATCTTTGTTACCTCCCCCCCTACACACACACACACACACACACACACACACACACACACACACACACACACACACACACACACACACACACACACACACACACTCACACACACACCTCCACACACACACACACACAGCATCTACTCTGGTGGTATGTGGCAGCGGACTCCCTCGCCCACTCATCCTGGCCCCGCTCTCTTTAAGGGGACGTTCACTATACAAGGTCCAGCCTGTGACACCTTCCTGGACATGAAGGGGTGGGGCAAGGGTGTGGTCTTCATTAACGGTGCTAACCTAGGTCGCTACTGGAGTGTAGGTCCACAAAGGACTCTGTATGTACCCGGCCCAGTCCTGAGGGAGGGGGTCAATAAGGTGGGTGTGGTCTAACACATAAGGGGCGTGGTATCGCAGCTAGCTAGCTTATAGTCTGAGTACCGTATATCATAATTATTGTGTTGTGAAGTGTCCTTTGTTGACTGTGTATGGTTGCTATGGTTGCTATGGCCAAAAATAATTTTGTCAACGGTATTGGTAGTAGCTATGTAATGCTCTTACAATCACCGCACACACACACACACACACACACTCCAATCACCGCACACACACACACATACTCCAATCACCGCCCACACACACACACACACACTCCAATCACCGCCCACACACACACACTCCAATCACCGCACACACACACACACACTCCAATCACCGCACACACACACACACACACACTCCAATCACCGCACACACACACACAGGTAGTGATATTCGAGTTCCACCAGCCGAAGATACCACAGAGTATTGTATTTAGAGACAGTCCCATCCTGGACAAAGACCACGCTCCTCTTCAAACATAGCAACACTCACCATAGCAACACGTACTATCATATGTGTGTGAATTATTTCTAATTACAGCACCTCTCATCTTGATAACTATGTATGGACCTGATCAATTGGCTCACAATTAAATACTTTTTTGCACTAATTTTAAATTATTTATTAGTACATTATTTTAATAGTGTGAGCACATAATTACGTACAATGTAATATTCTTGTGGTGACGATATTGAACAAAGAGTATACGTACATGATCACATGATCACATGATCAATATGCAGTACAGATATATAATTATAATTATAGCGAACAAAAATAAATAAGAGCCCACTATAGTTATAAGTACAGTCATACTCGGTAAAGGATTTAAAAACTGTTTTGTGTTGATAAAAATTCAATTGCTGACAAGACGAATAAAGACGCAGTGAAATAAAAACTATGTATATACACAAGACATGTACAGTGCAAAATAATAGCCCACCAACTGCAAAATACTAGTAAAACTAGACAATTATGTCGTAAGTGAATTGAAACGTGGCAGAAATTAATTAGTTAGTTAATGGTTAGTTAAACTTTAGCCATGGTTGACATTAGCGCATCTTCATCGTTGGTGGGAGAGCTTGGACTATCGTAGTCATCGATTATCGGCATGCTGTGTCTCTGCGGCTCCGACCCTCCGCTGTTTCCATAGCGACTGTCACCAGGGATACGGATATCGTCAACGGAATCGTCGCCAAGTCGAATGGGGATTGTGAAGCCAGTTCTGAGCAGTTCTTTCTCAGCCTCAGAGAAGTTCTCCTGATCCAGAATGATATCCACGCTGCTGCCTCTCTTGTGCAGGCTAGCAGGTGAGGAGATGGAAGCTGGTCGCTCCTTCTTACCACCAGTCTTGCCTTTCTTGCTCCTATAGACAGTGAGAGGGAGAGGGTTATGTAAGAGCTACAGGTTTATAAAAAAAACACATGAACGTGCACATTTAGATGAGAGGATTGTATACTGAAGTCATAATTATGATTATCATGCATATAATAACGCAGGTCTCCAAAGGTAGCCACTTACTTTAACAGGTATAGAGGCTAGATAGGGAATGTGTGGAAGCAAGTTATTATTAAGAGCTAACATTATATTATTACTACACATGTACAGTAGAGGGGACATTGCGTATAGTCATGGCCTCTCAAAGGTAGCCATTAATAACTTAGTCAGAGGTTCTTAGAGCTTCAGTCATTACACAAGTACTGTGTAAAGATGGAACAATAGTAATGACCTCTCCAGAGGTAGCCATGCACTTACTTGGTGAACACCTTCTTGAAGAAGCCTGGCTTCTTGCCTCCTTTGCGACTACTCGGGTTCTTAGTGTAGCTCATCACCGCGGGAACTGATGAGCTGACGTCATGGTCAAAGGACACTGCGCGTACATAACAGAATACAAATCATTTCTCTAATAATAAGAACTGAAATGTTAAATTAAGTCATGTGACTATCACCTGACATACCTCTCTGCTGTTCATCGGCAGTAGTGGGTGTGGCATTGTCATAGGAGCGATCAACAGCTCTATCAAAACTAGCTCGAGTGGTCCTATAGAAAATGAACAAAAAGCAATGTTTATAAAAACCACATACTTTTCATAATACTACACAGTCATGTATGTACACAATTGTTTATCAAATAAAATTGAGATAATCACACCCACACCCACACACACACACACCCACACGTACACACACCCACACGTACACACACCTGTTTCTGATGTCGGAGCCATCGTCGACCACGTCCATCTTGATGGTATGATGCATCACGTTGTGTAGAGACTCTAGACTGCTGCTCTTGGCCAGACCTAACTGAGGACCTAGCTCCATGGTGCCCAGGGACGCCTGTATAGGAGGTGGGCGGGGCTAAACCATACACGTACAGCGGATATACTGATATAGTTAACAGATTTGTCAATAATTCATGAAAATTAAACATTATTTTTGTTTCTGTTCACGGATAGTATTTTATAAATGTACTTTAATTATATTAATTATATTAATTATATTTTTTTTAGCAAGGTATCTGTTCCTCAAGCTACACCACCTCCTCAATAGACCATACCCTAAATCAATAAACCACACCCACCTGTAGCAATCTGACGCCTGCTGACTCGTTGAGACAACCGTCAGAGCCAGTCCTCATGAGAACAGGGGCTTCCCCTTCCACTAGGGGCTCCACATTGTTCAGGTGCATGTGAGCAAAGTCTTGTCGAGGATTCTTCTTGGCTGCATGGAGGGGTACAAGTTGGTACATTGTACATGCATGCTACGATACAATGGTAGGTACTCGCAAAATACAGAGCTAGGCTTCAGAACATAACCAACTATAGCTAGAAACAAAGAAGTTCTGTTACAGCAATTTTCTCCCACACACAGCTAACCCCCCCAAACCAGCAATCCTCCCACACACAACAACCCCCAGAGGGGGGACTCACTCTTCTTGGTGATGGATATTCTCCCGGGCTCGTCTCTACGAAATGCAGCATTACTCTCAGTGTCGGAGAATCGAAGTCGATCAAGCGAGCATGTCGATGATGCGTCAGCATTTGATTGGCCAATGGGAATCTCTTGTTCGCTCAACCGTGATCCAGCTCTGTGAGAATAATTATAATTATAGTGACATCATGTATGCAGAGTACGAGTTATATAGTGACATCGTGTATGCAGAGTACGAGTTATATAGTGACATCGTGTACGCAGAGTACGAGTTATATATCGTATAGCAGGTAATGTTTTGTTGGTACAAATTTTTGTGCTCAGGGTAGTGATGTTGAACCTACTGCAGTAGAATAATTTCGCAGTTTTATTTTTCGGATGATGTTCTAAAATACGAAAATAACCCGCTATACGATAGCTTACCTTGGTAGGGTAGCGTAGCCGTTGGTGAGGGGACTTCCCCCAATGATGTCAGATGATGACATCATCAGTGATATGGACGGACTAACAGATGCCGAACTACTCGAGTATTGCGCTGTGGTTTGGTGGCGGCCACTCCCCCTTTCAGGACGATTACGATCCTTGCGTCCTGTGTGCGTGTGGGAGATAAAGGGTCATAGTACAAGGTTTAAAGTGCATACATACCTGACCCTCTAGTGGGAGCATTGTCCCCTCCGTATGATTGGTTGGTTGGGCCCGGGTATTGAGTGGGGTATTGACTCCGGTGAATACTACCCTCACGTGAACTTTGACCTGATGACAGTTGTAGCTCTATATCTGAGGGAGAGGTCACGCCTCTCTGGACCACCCCCTGGAGGTCAGTGGACGTGTGGGCACGATATCTATAGGGCATCTCATCCTGCTGTGTGTGTGTGTGTGTGTGTGTGTGTGTGTGTGTGTGTGTGGGTGTGTGTGTGTGTGTGTGTGTGTGTGTGTGTGTAGGGGGTGGGTGGGTGTGTGTGTGTGTGTGTGTGTGTGTGTGTGTGTGTGTGTAGGGGGTGGTACGTAGGGGTATTATAAACAGAATGAATTACCAGTAGAATTACGTTCACAACTTTGCCTCTTGTTATTATTGGGCACATCACTACCTTGCGTAGGCTGGAGGTTTATGAACACCATGCAATAATAAAATAATAGACTCACTCTTTGGTAAGGATAGAAAGCTGACGGCTCTGGCTTATTGTGTGACCTTTGACCCCTGTTATCTGGCGTGACGTAGTCTCTGTAGAAAGAAAAGACAAATTAACAACTTGTTCTCATAATGAAACTAATAAATTGTACTCTTTAAATAGATGAACGCTAGCTAGCTAGTACTACCTCGCACACCTTGGTGGTGGGCGGTGCCTATCGAGGGAGGTGCTCCTAACACGAGGGTCCACACTCGGCAACACGGAGGCAGCTGCATCATCGTACCATGACCTCAGCTTGTCCTGGAGGGAGGGACACACACACAGAGTGTTAATACACTGACAGTACTGCAAACAAGAAATGTCTGATCTTAAGCATAGCACTATCAAAGAGCTTACAAGCTTTATTTTATGACCTCTCAAACATAGCTACGAAAACAGGCCTGATTTGGAAAAAGCGCCCACTTATAGCCCACGCTTTTTTTCAGAAAATGGACAATTTGGGTACGAAATAAATTATTGATCTAAGCACACCATATTGTCAACCTATCAAAGTGCTACTAAACAAAATAATTTGTTCAGAAATCGGACACTCGCAACACAAGTTATGGCCTCTCAAATATAGCTACAAAAACAGGCCTGATTTGGAAAAAGCGTCCACTTATAGCCCACGCTTTTTTTCAGTAAATGGACAATTTGGGTACGAAATAAATTACTGATCTAAGCACACCATATTGTCAACCTATCAAAGTGCTACTAAACAAAATAATTTGTTCGGAAATCGGACACTCGTAACACAAGTTATGGCCTCTCAAACATAGCTAATGAAATAGAGCTTCTGAGTTCCTGTGGTTTATATGGAGGCTCTAATAATACGTACATGCATCTGTGTTGTTGTTACTGGTGACTGCGGTGTGATTGGTCGATTCCTGAGCTCTGTAGATTGTTCAAGGTCTCGTCTCACGCGAGGTTGCCGGGGAGAGAGGGTGGAGTGGGCGGAGTGTGAGGAGTGGGCAGAGTGTGAGGAGCGAGGAGAGTGTGGGAGTAGTGGCTCAAGACGATCAAACTCTCCACTGCCCATCAATTCTGCAGGGGTTAGAGTACAAGGTAAACAGCAATCGCTGATCCATTATAGGCCTTTCAAAGGGCTACAAAATGCAACAAATGTGAAATTGGACGATCCTCACTCAAATTATAAGCACTCAAAGTTAGCTATCACAGGCCATTTTCCGACAAAACACTAACTCAAGGCAATAATTCTTCTTTCCACAAACTCAATTTGTTCGTACCTTCTGCTCGTTTCAATGTTGGTTGCCGTGGTTGCAACGAGTGGTCCTTGACTGCTACCATCTCCGCGACCTCTTGACCTCTGTGGCGTATGAGTGGTGACCCTGATACACCACGACTGCCACGATCTCTACACACACACAATATAACAATTGTAGATCCTATAATTATAACAAAACAATATAATTACCGTATAGCGCAACATTTTTGAGGGGCTTAATTTTCGCTGTTTTCGTGGGTTAGCAATCCTACACGAATATTTAAGTCCACAAAAATTGTTATTTGCTATAACGTGCAAAGATTAAAGGCGTGGCTTCCAGTAAGCAGTCATATTCCATGAACATTTAGAGGCAATATCCCACGAAATATAAGTGCCTCGAAAATTTCGCGTTATACGGTACAAATACGCCCACTCACTTTGTCCGAGCATCCGTGTGGTCTAGTGAAGTCTGTGATAGCAGTCTCTCCATTCGTCCATCGCCATGACGACTATCCACGGGGCTCTGTGTGGTCAACGAGTGCATGGACACAGCTGGGTGAGGGCGGGCATCAATTGGAACATCAATGCCGACCTCTCGACCTTTGTCTTCTTCGACCTTCTCCTATGGAAGTGATTACTTTATATAAAGTACTGAAAATCGCAATGGTTAAAATTATAATGCTATACACTATGATTATTGCCGCTATCTCCATGGTAACAGGTTATATACCTCCTCCTCTGGCTCCTCCCCTAAGGCGGCCATTGACGGAGACTGAGAACTGCCTGGATTGCCCATTCTCCTGGCCACCACCAGCTCTACATTGCTGTTAGCCACGCCTCCTTCACCGACACTAGAGGCCTTAGCCAGGGCAGTGCGTAGCTTATCCAGTGCTTGTTGATTAGAGCAGCCGAGTAGACCTTCCTTGTTGACACACAGGAGCTGGTCGTTCTTACGCAGTCGTCCGTCCTGTGTGTGTGGTGTGGGGGCGTGTTGTAAATAATTATACATTGTGTTTGCAAACCTAAATACATATTCTCAGCAAACAAATTTTAGCCCACCCACTACACACACACACTCCCACCCACTACACACACACACACACTCACGAGGGCGGCTGCTCCTCCTGGTACAATGCTCTTGATATAGATGCCCATGTCCCCAGTCTTCTTGCCAGACCCCAGTGTGGTACGTCCATACACAGTGACCCCCAGACCAGCAGAGCCAGTGTTGGAGAGATGGATATCCAGAGTCAGCACAGTCTTACCCACCGTAGTAGCAACAGGGGGCGTGTCAGAGGGGCGTGGCTAGAGGAGGAAACAAACAACAACTAGATGAAAATAATATGTACGCAATAGCTTTTTAGCATTGTTACGTATTAATTTTTTCTTATTGAGAATGCATACGTAGTTACTAGAAAATATCAGTACATGGTGCTGTAATGTGATTGGCTGTTTCTATAGCAACCCACTTCATCGGCTTCTTGTTCGTCAATAGTTTCTTGCCGGGACACGACAATGTCAACCTCGGTCCGTGGTTCCCGTAGCAACGATACGACCTCTACACGTGCTAATCCAGTGACCTCTCGTCTGTTCACCTCCAACAAGCGATCTCCTATCCTGAGTCTACCATCAATGAATGCAGGTGTGCCTGTGTGGGGGTGTGGAGTGGGCGGGGGCACACTAGTAGCACATGTACAGTACGTACAATACATGCGTCAAGTAATTGTGATGATTCCAGCCTAACCCTACACACACGCACACACACACCAACGCCCACACCACCCACTCACCTGATGTGATGCTCTTGATGTAGATTGGTACACTCTTATTGTCAGTCATGACATCACGTGATGTCACACCGAAGCCGAGCGAGCTGGTGGGTGTGGTCTTTGTGAGTGTGATGGCGTGCTTGATGCCAATCTGACGTGTGTTGGTGAGTGTGAGGGATGGCGGCTGCGATGAGTTAGACACTGTGTGTGTGGGGAGGTGGAGTGGGCGGGTGTGAGTGCGTGTGGAGGATAGAAAAGTAAAAAGAATCGGACAACCTATACTAAAGTTACGTACGTAGCTATTAGCCTAAAAAAGTGCAAGAAAATAATAATAATAATAATAATAATAATAATAATAATAATAATAATAATAATAATAATAATAATAATAATAATAATAATAATAATAATAATAATAATAATAGCTAAATACGATAATTATGGTAGTACCTTGACTTTAATGACTGTACCTATTTTTGGTGTACTGGGTGTCTCAGGTTCTGTCTCCACTTTGATCCCACCCTCTGGGACCACACCCACTTCCGGTGGTACGAGCATATATGGTAGATCGCTCTGAGCCCCTCGACTGATTGCCATTCTTAATAGCGGCTCTTTGGACATCTGTGTGAAGACTTCTTCGACTCTAGAGTTGGTCATTTCTTTGGTGAAGTCTACTCCATTACAAGCTAGGATGCGATCTTGATGCTGTAGTTTACCAGACTGTGCAGCAAAGCCATTACTCATCATATCACCGATGAATACGCCCAGGTCCCTGTGTGTGTGTGGTGTGGAGGGTGTGTGTGTGTGTGTGTGTGTGTGTGTGTGTGTGTGTGTGTGTGTGTGTGTGTGTGTGTGTGTGTGTGAGGGTGTGTGGGGTGTGTGGGTGTGTGAGGTGTGTGTGTGGGCAGTGCAATCTATGGAGCACTGAATGTGTTTAGTCAGCACATACCGTCCATCAGGTGATGTGTAGTGAGTAAGGTAGACTCCCAGTGACTCCACTCCCTTGTGCAGCTCAACTATGTGGATATTGCCAAATTCATCATCCTCATCTGATTCGTCGTCTCCATGGGGGGTATGGTCAGTAGGAGGGGTGGGTGATGGACTCCGTGACCTTTGAGAATTGCCCGCATATTCAGGTAACTCATCTTCACCCTGTGAGTGTGTACAACCGTCAAAATTAATGAAACATTATCTCAAGAAATTAATGTGGTGGGCGTAGATTACATAGTGACGTGTTGCTAGGTTACCTGAATGTCGTACTCATAGCAACGCTCCATCCACTGAGAATAGAGACTGCCATCACGAAACATGCTCTTGCGTGTGTCTCGCTGGAAGGGACTCGGTCGACCACGACCCTGAGAGTAAAGTGATTACAGTCAGTCCTGATCATAGCAGCTAGCTTTGAACACCATATTGTCAACCTATCAAAGTGCTACTAAACAAAATAATTTTTTCGGAAATCGAACACTCGCAACACAAGTTATGGCCTCTCAAACATAGCTACGAAAACAAGCCTGATTTGGAAAAAGCGTGGGCGCTTTTTTTCCTTCAGAAAATGGATAATTTGATAAGCTACTTTCGTGAGGTCATAACTTCACTAAAAAGCAATCAATATCAAAACTAAGAGATGCATTCTGTAGCTCTAGACAAGGCCTATCACATGACATGCTCAGATAAGAATTTGAGAAATGTTTAATTCAAGTAAACTATTATATTCCATGAGCAGTTTAACAAACCTTGCCAGAGTGGACCTCTCCCTCCACCTCATCCATCTCGTCCAGATTATCAAGGTCATCATCTATAGAGTAGCCATGCCTCCTGGCCCCACCCCCTCTGCGTTCCAACGAGTCTCCTCCGCCCCCGTACATGCTACGCCCACCTCCCATCATGGCCGGCTGGGAGAGGATTACCCCTGGTGACGGTCCACCATTCATAGGAAAACGAGGATCAAACCTGTGGGGCGAGATGAAATAAATAATAATAATTTATTAAAAAATATATACCGTATAGTGGGTACTTTTGTTGGCGTATGAACTATAATTAAATATTTCGTGTTCTAAATATCCGTACAGCTCAGGATAGTGAGACCTAATTATCGGATGATGCTCTACACAAACATTTTCACCATACGAAAATAACCCACTTATATACATGTATGCCACGCCCCCAATCAACTCACCCGGCCATTGGTGGTACAAACGTTGGATTAGGTTGTGACAGAAACTCTTCCTCTATTCCTTGCCGATAACCGTTGCCATAGTAACTGCCCCTGTTGCCTGGATAGCCGCCCACTTGGTCTAGCCGCTCTGTACTGACTGTTCGTGCCCTGTCACGTTGTTGCTGCATTTCCATTGGTCGACGGTTGGCCATTAGATATTGTTGTCTATGGTACATGTCATAGGACCAACTGCCGTAGGGTGCAAAGTCCGAGGGTGGGTAGACACGAGCCTCAAAGGGGGGGTGGGGTGGGTAGGGTCGGCCATCGTATGAGAACCCACTGTACATGTCTGTGTGTGGGCGTGTGTGAGGAGTGTGTGTGTGTGTGTGTGGGGTCGTGGCATGGTTACTTCTCTCAGCTGGTATGCCAAATATGCTCGTGTTTTGATAACCTAGTAATGTGATGTCATGTAATCACTTACTTGCTCTGGGAAAGCGTCCTGGAGGCATATCCATTCCTGTCGGCCCTGGGTAGTCATGGTAACGGTTTCCATGGGGAAGACTTTCTGTACGTTGTCTAGGGTCGTATCTGCACATGACACAATTCAGATAATATGTAAAAATAATTCGTACAAAATCCAATTAAACGTACCGTCCTTCATTTGATTTGAATAGTGATGTTTTCGAACCCGGTGGACTTGTGTTCTTTATATCTTCTTTGCTGCCTCTATGACCTTTGGACTTTCCTCCCCTGAGGTTAGATTGGCTACCAGTACCCCCCACACTGCGTGATGAAGCCAGTCGAGCGGTGGAAGTGCTACTGCTACTTGGTGGTGTCACTTCCGTGTGCCCAGGGGACAGATCAGCCGTGTAAGAAGCTTCTTGTGATTCAGGGCCGTAGCTAGCTTGAGATCGGGTGCTATAACCTGAGTCATGGTTATCAATAATCTCTCGAGTGGTGGGTTCATTTGAGTGACGCCAGGTGGCCTTGTTGTGAGGGCTCTCCTGTGAGCTGGTTAGTGGGGGCCAGTTAGCATTGGAGAGGAGGTCTTGATCTTGAGAGTGACCACTGAGGGGCATGAGTATCTCCTGACTGTGGTGGGGGGTCCCTTGCTCTGTGGGGGGTGTGTAATGATGACATCACTAAGTGTAATAACAACAACGTAATATGATATGTTTTGATCAGTCTTAGCTTTATGGTTGCAATTTAATATATATATACACACACACACACCATCCACACTCCACCCACCCACACACCCACCCACACACTCCACACACCTTCATTTCCAGCGTCCTCTTGTGACTTTGATGGAAGTAGTTCGTCTTCTCTATTTTCCTCGTACTCTTTGTCGGAGAGTGGGAGGTGGGCGGCATTGTCAAGGTTACCGGGAGAGTACGGCTGTGAGGAAGAGCCAACGATTGCTGAGTCATCAGAAATACTGTTGAGAGAGTTGCCATTGCCGTCTCTGTGAGGGTAGTAGACATAATCCAAGACCACCTGTGTGTGTGTGTGTGTGTGTGTGTGGAGTGGGTGGGGGTTTGGAGTGTGTGTGTGTGTGTGTGTGTGTGTGTGGAGTGGGTGGGGGTGTGGAGTGTGTGTGTGTGTGTGTGTGTGTGGGGGGGGGGGGGTGTGGAGTGTGTGTGTGTGTGTGTGTGTGTGTGGAGTGTGTGTGTGTGTGTGGAGAGGGTGGGGTTGTGGAGTGTGTGTGTGTGTGTGTGGAGTGTGTGAGGAGTGGGTGGGGGTGTGGAGTGTGTGTGGGTGTGTGCAAGTTTCAATCAACCGTTACATCGCTCCAGTACATGGTAGCCTGGTTGTTAAGTCACGGCTCATTAGCTATGAAAGGGCGACTGCGTTGGAGAGGTCACGCTTAATTACACAAGACTACCAAAACATCCCATTACATAACATGTGCAATGCTAACACACGCACAATAAATTCCCAGAGCTCAAAGTAATTTCCCAGAGCCTTGCATACAATCAACTACAAAGGAAAGCTATCAATTGACAGTATAATTGATATCAATCCTTTAAGTGGAGCAAGGCTGGTAGAGATGCACAAAGAGAGGTCAAAGACATGAGAGCCCATCATGCAATAACCATGTCTGCAAAGCATGAGTTGTACACACATACTTCACTAATGAATAATTACGCTGCATGCATGACACAACCATCCCACCAGCTACTGTGACACGCAATTCTACAAATGCTGTATTAGAGACAGACAGGCTGATACGGCTGATACGGAGGTGACAGGTTATTCTTGGAATGTGGTGCGTGTGGGAGGCTAGGGCTTGTAACAACCAGTAGTGGGGGCCATGGGAGAGTTGACTCAAGACAATGATCAAAACATCTGTTCGCTATTATACTCAACAGATGTGATCAATGGAGCTACAGTTGCAAGCAACAGCTAGTTTGAAATGTTATATATAGCTGCTTTGTTCAGACAATAATGTACTGTCACTGGCCATACTACATGTGCTTATATCAGCACATGTATCAATACCAGAACCAGAACCTTGGGCCTACGGTATTAGAAAATCTATGTCATTGTTGAAGACGTGTGGGATCGGATAGCTCTAAAGAAACAGTGTGTATGTCACATGATACGCTCAGATCAAAGCTCTACTATACAGGCTAGTGCAATAGTAACTTTTGTAACACTAGACACAGACATTAGACTATTGTCAACAAGACTGGCTAGTCAGTGTATAGTCAGTACAGTACACTTCTCATAGTCATTATACTCACTAGGTGTACATGACTGGCTACAGCATGTTGCTTTGTGTCAATGAATAGTCGACTCGAGTGACTTGAGAGTGACAAGCAATAAAACACATGTACAGATGATCATTTTCTCCAGTAAGTGCTATACAAATGAACCACCAGACAATGTACGCCGCTATGTGTGCCAATACAGTCTGTACATATTGGATGGTATGGACAAGGGGCTTTGTAAATGGTACTTGGCAAGGACACCATTCTAGCAGAGCTTTGACTCTTATTCACCATAGCAACTTCTATATATATATACACAGCGTAATTAACATTTGGACCAGACTGTGTCCCATTAAGCCAGCTAGCTAGACCAACAACAATGGAGGCTTAAGATACAGCTTTATAGAGTGGTGGGCAAACCACACACCCTAGAGACAAGTCAAAATAAAACGTTATTATTTTTCACATACATATACATTAAATCAACACATTAACACATAGACAATAATTATATACAGCTACGATTTAAATGGATGCTTCGTAGCATAATAATCCTTGTTAAGCAAGTGAACATGATTAATGACATTCTGTTCAATGCCGAGTAACACGTTTACAGTCTCGTGTTTCCTATTGTTGAGACAGTGTACAGTACAGCCTCGCTCTAGCTGTCAATCAAGACATTCCTAGAAACAAGCTCTTATATGCAAGGTGGTCTTTTAAGGTTGTCTGAATCAAAGAAATGATTGCAACAAAAGACTCAACTTAATTAGTTATACAATACATGGCTAACTAAATACGTAAATAAAACAGTACATATTAGCCTAGCAGCAGACAGTTGCTGGACACATTAGCCTAGCAGCAGACAGTTGCTGGACACATTAGCCTAGCAGCAGACAGTAGCTGGACATGCTTCCTTGCTGCTGGACACAATGGGAAGTTAGCTACAAGTTCCCACAATCCTCACAACCTTTCTCATATTTCATAGTCTCCAAGTGTTGCAATTCACATGCCAGCATACACACACTGCCCTCCATACAGTGGCCATGGTGATCATGTGTACTAGACAGTGCAGTGATGTGCCCACACTGGTCAGTGGTGGTGGTTGGTACTAACCACCTCTAGACAAAAAATAACCACCTCTTAGGCTAGCTAGTTTACTATGTACAAAAGGAAAATAACCACTTCACAAAGTGTGGTGCAGACTCACCGTGTCTTTATCTTCTAGAACGTCCGCTACTTCGTCATCTTCATCCACGAGTGATTCACTCTCTATCAGTCGCACACTGCGTACCTCAACCACATCCTCGGGGTGCTGGGGGGAGGGGTCAATATTATACGTCAATATCACAACTAAGAGATGCATTCTGTAGCTAGCTCTAGACAAGGTCTAGACAAGGTCTATCACATGACATGCTCAGATCAGGGTTCTGGGAGCTATATTCTGGGACCAACTTGTGATCCAAGTACCATGGAGTATAATACATGTACTCCCCTTTGGTATTGTTCTAAGAATACCTTGTTCGGATAGCTACCTTGGTAACTGAAGTAGAGGCTGTGATAATAAACTGTTTATAAGCTCAAACAAACATGTGAACACTAGCTACACACACTGTGTGGTGTGTGGTGGGGGGACTAGAGTATGGTCTGTGTGATGGGAGTAGAGTGTACACATGCACACACTGTTTATCTGTGTGGTGGGGGGACTAGAGTACACACACGTACTATTGTCTGTGTGGTGGGAGACTAGAGTATACACACACTAGCATACCCACTGAAGCTTGAGCATATTAATGACACACGATAATACTAGAGCATCTCAGGAATGTGTCATCTACTCCCTGGGGCCTTGAGCAGCCTTGACACCACTCGCACACATTATACAAAAATAATAATAAATAGACATAATCATCGTTGCTAATACACACCCAGTTTTTATTAATGTAGAGAGTCACACAAACAACCTTACATTGAGCTGACACACCCCCTTATATAAGATACATGTACACTAGCTGGTACCATGCACTTTTATGTACTGACTTCCTATTGAAATAGTTACTAAAGCGTTTGGAAGTCAGGGAGGTCGACACAATGGGGTTGAGGTTGCAAGGAGCTGTATTGTTTGAGAGACAGGCCAGTACAATAGTGTGTGTACAGCGACCCAGCCAAGCCATTAAAATGCCCCACAAGTAAACACCGGCCTTGTGCAAGTGGTCTCTAAATCCACCACAAAAACAGCCTGATATTGATAAACACACCTTGGTAGCAATGAACTTCTTGAATTTGACAACACCCTTTTCCACTAGCTCTGCAACTGTCAGCTTGCCGTCTCCACACGGCACTAGAATGGAGGTATCTCCAAATACCATGTGTACTCGCATAGGCATCTTTCTGCAATCACCACTGCACTGGGTTTACAATATCAGATGTTGATCATGTTCCGTATACAAAATCTGCTGCTGTCACGGTCGGATCTTTTCACTAGAAGCAGGAGATGACTGTGTAGCTAGCTAGCTAGTACTGTACTGTCGGAGATGATCTATAGGATCTAGGATACTTACTGCACTGAATATGAAAGGTGGGAGAGGTAACACGTTTGTGGGCGTATCTAAGCTCATTAAAAAGAGGGGCGTGGCAATCATAATTAATTAATGATAGCCTCGAATAAAAACTGCCTTCGATATCACAACGCATCTAGTCGTGATTACAAGCCGCCCTCTAAACTCTTCCTGTGGTCTGGAAGCACGTGACAAAATACACCACAAATTGGTTTCCTAGTGAGCACACACCCCCTAGTTTACAAAGGAGCACAACAAGCTAGCTACTACTACTACTAATGTCTTTGTGCAGACAATGGTCACAAGATTAAGAGTTTAACAGACTTTCAAGCGTGTCGTAAATGTTCTAAAGATGTCTCTACGCTGTGTGAGCAAATGTATGGTTGGCAGGCCTCGTTTCAAAGTCTATTCTCTTGTCATTATTGGTATTATATTTGGATTCTCAATCTCAACTATGATTCAAAGACTAGACTTGAGCTATCTCCGGTCAGTACCACAAAGCAAGATGCAGAAACTAGAAGACTTGAGACGTATGAGCAGCGCTAATAAAAGAGTTGAATTTGCAAACTTCGATGAGTATGAACCACAAATCGATCTTGGAGTGGTCGACGAATATGAAATGAATCAAGATCAATCAAAACTGGACCAACTTTCTCAGGAAATGTTTGATAATGCAGCACAAGACAATAATGAAGACAACAATGAAGTACCACGTGTACGTGTCAAGTCATTACCCTCAGTACCTCCTGAGATACCTAAAGATGTCAAAATGAAACAGTTGGAGTACAGAAGTGACAATTGGCAAGGCCGGAATGTGCGTGAAACTATAAACGATGGACTACCTCCGAATAAACTAGCGGACGAACTACACCCTCGGAAGACTTATGTAGTCGCTGTTATCACCACGGTAACCCAACTGATGTCACAAACGCTAGCTATTCACGGGACATGGGGACCAGAGGCCCTTCATGTCATGTATTTTGTTGGTGAAGTCAACCCCATGCCTCACTTACCACATGGAATGAACGTCATACAACTCGAGGGCATTGATGACAAATTAGGAGGCTGGGAGTTGAAGGAATTTACAGTGATCAAGTATCTAATAGATAATTACCTCGATACAGTGGATTGGTTTGTTGTCGTGGGTGATGAAACGTATGTGGTGACGGACAGTTTAGAGAAGAGGCTCAACAAGTGAGTGTCCACTTTATATAAGCACACACACATAGTTTTAATGGTGCCAAATTGCCATGACTCTATGGTATGTTAATTATCTTATTGGCAGAGCTCTTTACTCCATTTATCCGAACCCCCACCCACGCACACACACCCAACACACTCCACCCACCCACACACACACTCCACAGACTTGACTCGAGTGTATCAGCGTACCTGGGCCGCCCTGGTGATGCCTCAGACGACGATCAGAGTCTACTCTGTGACCGTGAGCCGGGAGTCATCTATAGCAAGGGATTGTTTGAACGTCTCAAGCCCTATCTCCCTCTGTGCTGGCCAGGACAAGGAGACATGAACTCCATCAGTGGTTGTATATCAGTAATGGGGCTGAGGTGCTCACAAGCTAAAGAGGTACGTGGGTTGGCGAACGTTTCATTGATATTATTATTAGAGCTGTTTTAGTAGGGTTTTGAAAACTAACTAGTTTGAGGCATCTAAATCAACTTATTATTATAGAGCGAATGTGATTGTTTGTGACAGCTGTGCTTCTGAAAAGTATATCACTTTAGTAAAGTAAATTTAATTAAATGAGTAGGTTGCCTACAGTATGTATAGGGAGGTGCCGTTTGCTAGGACAACCTTATAGTGAGTATACAACCTAGGTGGTCACTGTGTGTGTGTTGACTGCACTAAGTTGCCATTGTAAAGCTTTATTTCCTGTGATATCATTTAGCACACACGCACTGAATAGCACTAGGCCACACAATTTACACTCTACCTGATAATGGTGATTGTCATGCAAGCAGAGCTATATAGTGTTTGTGTATATCCACCAAGAATTTCATAGACTGTTAAGGAATTGGCAGGATGCTCTAGGACGCTGGGGGAGTACTTTATTATTGATCCTGAAGCCTCTTAACATGCTCATCCGTTTCTCTTTCATTATCGCACTTTAGTGAATATAATAGACTGTGCTATGCTAGACAACAGAAGCTCTGTTGGTTGACTAACTAATTAAAGACAAAGTACTGGGAATAATTGGTGTGTATTTCAACACTGCATGTTTATCACATGCCATTGTTTCTGTGTGATGTAGCCTAGGAATGATGATATGGTACTGATAGCCCTGAGGACATGTCCTTTAGTACACAATAACCACACACCCACTGTCTAATGACGACCACTCTGATACCCTAGCTCTCCAACACCCAGTGTGATATCATGGGTATAAGCATTGGATAGGTATCAGGATAGGTATCAGGTGCTAGTATCATCAGGGTATGTATTTCAACTACCTTCCTTTTGGTGTTATAGTATTCAAGACAATAGTATCCATCACTACGCCCACGGAGGAGGTTGATGTTTGCTTATAGTGCTCTTGTTGAGTGTCTTATTTACCTGCTAACATCGGTAGACATGTGTTGAACAGTTAGTATGGCTGGTTAAGCAAACCTTGATCGTTAGGTCTAACAAAAGCTGTCCAGGGAATAATAACTTATTTTGAATGTGTGTCTAATGCAGTGTGCTTGTTGTGTATCACAACTGACCATTACTCACGTCCCTAGAGGCTGGTGTGGAATCTTGTAAATAATTCAATGAGGATACTATTTAGATCAAACCCACAAAGCTGCGTATGCGAAAGATTATAATATCAATGTTGCTAAACTCATTGTGAATAATGTAGCCATTTTATGAGTGGACACACAATAATTATTGTGCAATCACCAGTCATTAATGATTAGGCTACTTTAAATATCCTCCTGTCTCTTTATGAATAATGATTGTTTAATTGTAAACACACAGTAATAATATTATTCATTATCATGAAAGAACACACACACACACACACACGCCCACACACACACACAAACACACACACACACACAAACACACACACACACACACACACACACACACACACACACACACACACACACACACACACACACACACACACACAGACTCAGGACCTCTTTGTTACTGATGCCAAAGTACTACTGGAATCCTCTAAGCTATTCTCAATGAAGCAACTATCTCAAGCCCTCATCATTCATCCTGTCAAATATCCAAAGTACATGTACCGTCTGCACAGCTACTTCAAAGAGCTAGAATACAATGCTTCCATGAGCAATGCTAAATCTCTGATGGCCACCCTCAAAAGCACACATCCGTTCATCCCTTCCCACATGAGGTCAACATTCACGCCCACGGACTGCACACAACCCTCACAAAAGTACACCCCCACCCCCTCACCTGCAAACCCCGCCCCCTCAGATCATGCCGTTAGCGTACGTCCTCGTCATGTACCAAAGAATAAATTCGAAATAAATTACTGGGAATATTTCAATCAAACTCGACTCATGACCATCATGAATGAGTCACCAGCCCGCGGTATTATCGGAGGCTTAAGAGAAGAAGCCAGGTACTCGCTAACCAAGGCGATATATCTGGCCAATCAAGGCGTGCCTCAGGGGAAACGATTTGTGTTTGATAAACTCGAGAATGGCTATCACAGAGTTGACCCCATGAGGGGTTCAGAGTTCATTCTAGACTTTGTTTTTCATCGAGTTTCGGATAAATCAAGAAAAATCAAGAAAAGGCTCTCAATTTTGCGACCTTACCATGAAACAGTGGTCCCTGTTGAAACACCCGAAACCTTACCAACAGTTAATTTTGTTGTAACCCTTTCTGGACTGAGTAATCGATTGGACCATTTTTTGAAAGAGTACGAACGTAACGTGCTACAACTGCGTGAAGATGCTACCCTAACCGTCGTACTATTTGATTCGCCGGACGCCTCTAAAGTACGTGTGATGATTCAACAGTATATGACTCGCTATGAAGGAGCTAGAATGGTTGTCGTGGATGTTCCCGGGAAATTTGCGCGAGGAGTGGGTTTGGATATTGGTGTCAAAAAGTTCGAGGATAATCAACTTGTGTTTTTAGTCGATGTTGATTTGGACATTTCAACTGATTTTCTGCAACGCTGTCGTTTAAACACTATACAGGGAAAACAAGTCTATTTCCCCGTATTTTTCAAGCTATATAACCCCGATTTTGTCAACAAGTATCACCGTGGTAACGCGTCCCTCCAAATAACACGGCACAAAGGTCACTGGGCGCACTATTCGTACGGTATGGTTTGTATGTACTCGTCCGACTATCGAAAATCTGGCGGTTTTGACACATCAATGAAAGGTTGGGGGGAGGAAGATGTCGACCTTTTGAACAAAGTCATGAGAAGTGGACTAGAAGTGTTCCGAGCACCAGACCCCGGGCTTATACACAATTGGCACACGAAAAACTGCAATAAAGACACAATTACAAACGGTGCTGCATACGAACATTGTCTGCAGTCAAAGGGTGAGAATTTAGCGGACAGAGTTGAGCTATCGCAATACGTGTTTCAGAATGAACTACGAAATGGAAATGTGTTATAACCTCTGTTGTGTTTTAGTTTAATATTTATTTATTTGTGTTCAGTCAACTTTATCGTATGCATTGAGCCTGACGATCAACATTGTATTATGAATTATGTTAGCTTATTTCAATGGCACTATTTGTACGTATTGGCTTGTGATCACCACCCTCTCATATATTGCTGTGATCACCACCCTCTCATATATTGGCTGTGATCACCACCCTCTCATATATTGCTGTGATCACCACCCTCTCATATATTGGCTGTGATCACCACCCTCTCATATATTGGCTGTGATCACCACCCTCTCATTATGTATGATCATCATGAACATGGTTATGTTTAATTGACAAATATTATTAATTGATACAAAATAATGTATACAAAACCAATAATTATTATAATAATACACGATAAGAAATTAATTATTGTGATAACTAATACACAAAACTAGCAGCAATTAAGGGGGCGGGGCTTAACATTATACACAGTCAGTAAATAATTATTGTTCAACACAAGTTCAGTTTCTACAGTTCAGAGATATGGCGTGAAGTTGTAGAGTCCAGTTTGGAACAGGATGAGAGTAGTGAAGGAGAAAGCTGTTATAATGAACCAGACCAGCCACGGATACACGGGGATACCGAACATGGTGGCCTGTGTGTGTGTGTGTGGGTGGGTGTGTGTGTGTGAGGGGGTGGTACACGATCAATTGATTAACTAAATTTAGATACAGCTAACTTCATAATAATGTAAAGAACAGAGTGTGTGTGTACAGTCATAGCCATGGCAACTAGAGATAGGGGAGTAGAATGAACACTACAGCTCACACAACTCTTCTGCTGTGAGCTAATGGGAGAGGTCATGTGAAAGCTACAGATCATTAGTATTAGCAGGAGCACTTTATGTGCTTCTGGTATTAGCGAGCATCCTCGTCCACTTACTCGGAGTTTGACAGCGTTTGTGAGGCCTACGAATGAGTCTAGTTCGATCTGAGGGGTCTTGCTGTATTGGAGGGGCCGTGCTCTTATCTCCACACCTGCTCCCTTTAACTCCTGGGCAGCATGACTCACTCTGGCAGCCTGAGGGAGGGGGGTGTGCCATTGACTGAGAACTGACATCATTATACAGTCGTACATACATTGCTATTGACATTACAATGTTCCAATCTTTTATAGAATTTTGTTCTCTTTCTAAGCTTTCAGAGAATTACAACATCAGTGAATAACCAATTTGGCAAGCTACTTCCAAGAGGTCATTCACTAAAAAGCGATTAATATATCAAACAAAGAGATGCATGACATGCTCAGATCAAAGAGGCTAATTGGCCAGTCCACAATCACCCAGCGATCACTAACCACCAGATCTGTACCTGAATGAAGGGGAAGAAGACAAGACCCATCCAGAGGATGACGTTTAACCCCGAGGCCACAGTGGCGAGATCTTTAAAGTACTGCCCGGCCTTGCCTGTACTGATGTCGTTTAGACCAATAATCGCTGGAGGGATGATGGGTAAAGATCGTCAAACATAGTAGTAATGCATGGGTGATATAATCGTGGTAAAATGTAAGGAATGCAATAGGGAGAGAAAAAAACACCAATTTGGGCCTGAAATAAATTGTTGATCAGCACTATCAAAGAGCTACTCAATGCATATTTTAGCTTTGAATTCGGACGTTCCCAACACAAGTTATGGACAATCAAACTTAACGTACATATTCTTCTGTACTTACCCAGTACTCCAGCAGAGGCAAGATTGAACATGATGAGAGCTGCAGCTGTGGCCGTCTTGCCATTGAGCACACGCAAATACTGACGACACTCAAGGATGTCCTGTGGTCATTGTGATACAAGGGGACGTCAATATGAGGTACTGTGAGTATAACACTAACAGAGACATTCACAAATCAACAAAGCTGATATTAAGCTTTGGCTTTAACGCTGAGATGAGTACCTTAATGCCAGCATCGATATCTTCATAGAACTTCTGAACAACCATCCGACGAATAGCTCTCAGTAAGTATATGTTCATCTCACTCTGGGCAGCATAGTTGATGACCGCACCCACATACACAAGGTCAAAGAAGACAAACCCACCCAGAGAAATAACCAGTAGTGTGTCCTTACCAGCTCCACTGAGTCTGTGTGGGTGTGTGTGTGTGGTGTGGGGGCGTGTGTGTGTGTGTGTGTGTGTGTGTGATGCGGGGGCGTGTGTGCTTACTCTGTTGTGTTCCAGTAGATGGTTGTGTTCCCATTCCATAGGTCCAGAGCAAATGATGTCATCAGACGCACACAAAACGATAAGACAATCCAAACAAGAGCGATCAGAAAGAAACCACTGTACATGTGTGTGGGCGTGTGTGTGTGTATGTGTGTGTGTGTGTGTGTGTGTGTGTGCATGCGCGTGTGTGTGTATGTGCTTGGGCATCACTTACAATATGGTGAAGATGAGCTTCTTATTGAAGTTGAGCTTGGCCTGTGTGCCCTTCACAAACGCCCTGTCAGCAAGATTAGACAAGTATTCCGTTTCTCCCTTTGAGAAAAGGTAGAGTCCAAAGAAATATGAGGCCAGTAGCAACAAGTCTGGGAGGATGTATGAACTGATGATATGTTTCTGACATATGACTTGTCGTCCACTGCTGTTCATGGGTGTGGTAGCAAACTAGTGTGTGTGTGTGTGGGGGGGGGTAAGTCGTAGAGAAAGTCTTGCTAAATTACGGGCTATAGATCGCGATAATAGACTAGCCATCTACATTGAAGCTCTATAATTATAAACTATTGTAGTTAGTGCACTTACACTGTCTCTGCGAAAACAGGTGAGGATTTGAGTGATAAATGTGAGCAGAATAGCAAGCACCCAGGACATGACCAGAGCCACTCGTGCAAGCTTCTGTACCGCGGTGTCCCCATCCTTAGATAGCTGGGTCCAACCCAACTGTGTGTGTGGTGTGGGCGTGGGGTGAGTGTGTGGATGGGCAATGATTGTACTACTGACAGAGTAACATCTGTTGCTAATGAATATCATTAATGCAAAGGTCAATGGCAGTTTTCCCAACACTTTACTTCCCAAACAAAATCAACCCTAACACATTCTCACCATTTTAAGCAGTAGTCGATATGGCCCCAGGACCCACTTCTCACACTGCTCCAGGGCAATGGCTATTGGATCACGAGTCTGTAGACACACAGAGGAGGAAACAAATCAACCTTCTATTACAATGATAGCAAATAACTATAGCATGGCTACTATTTCACAGAAGCTTGTAATGGAAGCATAGCTATGTGCGTACAATACAACACGTAGTTGCTATATCGTATTAAGTCTGTTATAATAACTTAGCCAGCCGGCGGCCACATTGAAACTAGGTACCAGTCATTGAAAGGCTAAATTGAGTATTGTGTTTGGGCATAAATATTTCATATACAGTTGTGTTGGACGTACCTCCACCTCCACAAAGCCCTCTACCCCATCAGGACTGTCCATCTCAGTCACTTCAGAGCTAGTGGCACGATATCTCAAGCTGCTCTCAACTGATACCGTGTCTCTTGTGAAGATTTGCCCTCCCTCATGACCTGTTGAGCCGGGCTCAGGCTCCACGTCCACGATGAGCTCCTTGCGTGAACCATTCCTCGAGGCCATCTTAAGCTTCTTGTTATCTTGTGGGGATGAGTACAAACGATCTAAAATGGCTGCGCTAAGCTAGCTAGCTAACTTGTTGTGTGTAGGACCTAGGTGGGCGTGGCATTTGTACTATAATTATACTCAATACTGGGAAAGATCGTTGTTAGAACAAACCGTTAATCCATTGAAAGTAGGGTAAAGGTCATCACATAATTATCCTAATAATCATTATACAAAAAATACAATAATGTAAAAAACTAAAATTCTATTCCTACAAACACTAACAACTAAAAGAGAGCATAATTATAATCAAGTAACCATAATGCTAGGGGCAGTGTCCATTAACCCTTGTAGAGCTGCGGCTAGTCGTGCTCTGTTCACCATACCCACAAACACTCGATCAGATAAGTTCCAATTCTCAGACAGTAACAAGTTTATTAGTCCACTGTGATTTTCGTTAAACGTCAACGCTTTTCGAACACCTTCCACGAGTACTGAATCAGCAAAACTTTCCGTTGCCCCAGCAACGAGTGGCGGGGGCATGATACAAATATCCTTGAGCTCTAGCAAACTTTGCACTCCTTCATCTACGGATGACCTTCGACCTTCAACGTCCATTTCCTCGGCTTGACCTTTGGATTTTCTCTCCGGTGATAAACCAGCGTTCTGTCTGCTAGTCAATAGCTTGTTGTTTGATTTCCCGATTGGCTTGAGGTAAAACCCGTCTTCTTCACGACGCATATCTTGAAGAAACTCGCTGTGGAAAGCTTTGACTTGATCGAGTTGCTCCTTGTCTAGCATAATACTGGGAGAGGGGAGATTCTTGGAGGGCACATTGACTGACTCCAACCAACTATGCCGCAGCACGTCCTCAACCGTTATCCGCTCACTTGCTTCCACACAGAGTAACTTTCGAACGAGGTCTTTCGTGGAGTCTGACATTCCCTTCCATTCGTTGTCAGGAAATTCGAAGTCACCTGACATGATACGACGTCTCATACGTGCTGTGATTGGCTGATTCGGGACCTCCGAATAAAATGGCGGATATCCACACAGCATGATGTAGAGGATGACTCCAACGGACCACATGTCACAACTCTTGTCATAGCAATACGGGCTAGACGGTGACCTATGACCTTGCCGGATTTCTTTCTGTCGTTTTTGAGCCTCCAATACTTGCGGTGCTACGTAGTACGGAGTGAACTGCGGTGTGGTGAGATCACCATTGTCGACTTTAGCAAAACCAAAATCTGCTAATTTTATGACCAAATCGTCGGTAGATTCAACTTTGTCTTGCAAGAGCAGGTTCTCGGGTTTTAGATCGCGATGAGCAATGTTTCGTCTGTGACAATATTGAACGGCCAAACAAATCTGCTTCATAATCTGACTAGCTTCTTTCTCAGTGAAATGCTGTTTTTGTGTGATATAGGAGAATAGTTCACCGCCTTTCATCAGCTCCATAACGAGCAAAATCCGTTTCTTTGCAACTCCCTCGCCCGGCAAAAGAACGTCGTTTGCGTACACATCTACAACACGGACCATATGCTCGCTCCCACTACATAACCAGTGAAGGGTGACCTCTTTACGAGCTTTGGGTCTGTCCAGGAGAATCTTGAGAGCATATTCCTCGCCATTGGATTTGTTGATACACAAACGGACAGGACCACTAATACCAGTGCCGAGATTCTTATGCCATTTTATTTCGTAGTCATCTTGGATTGAGTTGGACTTGAAAACTGGATCTCTGTCATATTTTGTCATGTCTGAGACTGGGGTGACTTTTTGTTGATGGAGTGCTGTTTTGAAGATACGGTTAAACGGATTGGATGATTTTGAAGCTCTGCAAAGTGGTTTCCTCAGTGTTTGCGTGGGCTGAGAACTAGGGTATGTAAATATTGACCCTATCTTGATCGTCCAATCGGATTGCAGCCTGTAAAGTCACCACCTTTTTCCTGTGAGTGGGAAAATACATAGTTTAGGAATTTGAAATTTAAGCAGTTCGTCTATTGTATCAACAAATACAGGAAATGATCAGGTTTCAATAACAAGGAATGACAGTTAATACACTACATTAACAAGATATGATTACTGACGGAATGAGCTGGTTACCTGTACACACTGATGCAATGACTTGTACACAGATAATAATTGTGAGTAAGTTCACATCCACAGAACACCATTCACCTTGTCAATCATCAACGTACATATACTTATATTGTACAGTTCACAGACTCAATGGAAATGCTCTCATCTGACATGTGGTTTATATACGAGCAAAACAATGACTCAGCACTTTCTATAATTAGTTGACCCCAGGAACATTTCATCATGCAGCCTAATATTAGTGATGACATAGGGAATATACCAGGGTACTGTACAGTGTGTGTGTGTGTGTGGGTGTGTATGCGTGGTGTGGGTGTGTGTGTGTGTGTGTGGTATGGGTGGGTGTGTATGCGTGGTGTGTGTGTGTGTGCGTGGTGGTGTAGGTGTGCATGCGTGGTGTGGGTGTGTGTGATGTGTGTGGGTGTGTGTGGATACAGAATGATGTGTGTATGATATAGTATGATCCATATTTAATATAGTATACAAGCTGATAGTGAGACTCTGACAGTACTAGGTTGTGATACAGTACAATCAAACAGCTTACTTTAGTGTGTACCTTGTGATAGTGAGGCTCCTAGCCTAGCTCCAATAGATATATATATATATACAGTCACACAGTCAAAGATGCTGATCAGAAAAATACACAGAATAAAGGAATGCCTACGCCCCCTCTCGACACACCCCCTTATCAAAGGTCATGTAAGGTCACGAATGACGTAAGGATTTTTGTCGAAAATCTGATGTTTATGTGCGCATGCGCGTTTTCCATGCCACATGGTGTTCAACCACGTGGCTGTGAAGGTGATATCAGTTGCTGGACTTCAGTTCTCAGGCATCAGTCAGTCAGTGTCTCTACGGAGGAGTGTGGTAGGTTGTAGTGTTTCTTTATACAGTGTCGTGTGTGTACTGCCAATGATGATCTTGACAAGCATATGTCTGATTATTGTGATGCCACTTTTTATCGCTGAGGCTAATATTCTATTGCATTTATTGTATATAGCTACTTCAGTGATATGTTATTTGACTATTTTGTGCCCCTCTTTCAGATACATTGCTGGCAGTCTGACAAAAAACATCAGAACAGTTTTCCAGCTGCTAATAATTTATTTCCACGGCCCGGCTAGATATGATGTAAGTGAATGGATTTATTGGCTGCAATTACTTAATTTCATTTATTTGTCTCTGCACAGAATCTGAGAAGAGGCCAAGAAAAATGTCGACTAGCCCACTACCAAGCAAGCTGACGAGATTGAACTATAACTGCAAGGGCCCTCCTTCAGAGAATGGTTGCAGTGATGATGGCAGCAAGATCGTGCGTGTCAGTGAACTCAAAATCTGAAGAAGCCTATGACAGCAGAGGTTGTACAGGTGGCAACTAACCTAGTCGCTGTAATCATCTCTGGAAATCTTTTCAGTTGTACTACAAAGCCATTGGAGCGTGGGAGAGGTGAGTGTCCTTATCAGTGTGTGTGCATAGTGTGGTTGAGAGACTAGTAATGAGTGCATAGTATGGTGGAGGGACTAGTACGCTGATGACCATGATATAACCTGAGCATGTGCTGTGACCTCACAACATCTTACCTACATTGTCTGAGTACTCACCTTTGTCAGGACATACCTTAACACTCACATTTAGAGCAAGTGTTGATTATCTGTTATTTCTGCAGGTCTAACTTGGAATGCAGTTGTACATATCACACGGTCAGTTTGTGTAGCAGTGAGCTTTTTAATGGTGTGTGATGATGATTAGCTTGACTAGAGTCTCCGATGGGCCCCAACCCCAGTTGATGATACAACCCTTGGCTGTCTGAACGCACCTGTTTCAAAGCTTTATGCGCTAAACTTTAGCTATTTTAAACATCTGTTTTTCACTACATGTTACATCTCTACAGGGAAAAACCAGATCTGAGAACTAACTGCACAGCTACTGCCTTGTGTTTGGATGTGTGCTGACAGCAAAACTCTATCTGAAATTACTTCACTGGCTTGCAGCCAAGACAAAATTCGGGAGGTGTGTTAGTTGATTTGTGTTTAGATGACGTCATTGTGGTGTGTGATGATGATTAGCTTGACTAGAGTCTCCGATGGGCCCCAACCCCAGTTGATGATACAACCCTTGGCTGTCTGAACGCATCATTCAAAGCTTTATGTAGCCACAGCATACTTGTGTGCTTTGTGTGTTAATCGTGCCAAATCTCATATTTGCAGGCCTGGATGAAGATTGTGTCTAGTGTTAGAAGCAAGACAATGGTGAGCATTTTATCTCAAGGCAGTATCTTTTATGTATTTCTGGCTAATAGTGAGAGATTCTTTTAAATGGTGTGTGATGATGATTAGCTTGACTAGAGTCTCCGATGGGCCCCAACCCCAGTTGATGATACAACCCTTGGCTGTCTGAACGCACCTGTTTATAATGAATATCTACCCCAGAAATATAATCTGATGTGATAGGCCTTGTCTAAAGCTACAGAATGCATATCTTAGTTTTGATATTGATTGCTTTTTAGTGAAGTTAATGGCTTCCCGAAAGTAGTCTTGGTTTTGTATTAATTCTGCTACCCACTGTAGCACCTGCTGAGGTCATCAAGTGCTTCAAGATGTTGCAACTTCCACAAAAGTGAGTAAACTTGTTGTGGTATTTTAATCTGTAAGGCTGTGATGACTAGGATAATCCCAGCTCGCTTCGAGTCTCTTATAGAGATGTTGAAGAGAAATAGTTCCTTTCCAACTGAGCCACAATTACAAAGCCTGCATGTAGCCATAGCATTGCTGCATACCTCAAGTACTTTGTGTGTTAATCGTGCCAAATCTCACATTTGCAGGCCTGGGTGAAGATTGTGTCTAGTGCTAAGGAGCAAGACAATGGTGAGCATTTTTATCTCAAGGCAGTATCTTGTATGTATTTCTGGCTAATAGTGAGAGGTTCTTTTAATGGTGTGTGATGATGATTAGCTTGACTAGAGTCTCCGATGGGCCCCAACCCCAGTTGATGATACAACCCTTGGCTGTCTGAACGCACTAAATACTATCCAAATTTGAGCATATCATGTGATAGGCCTTGTTGAGAACTACAGAATGCATCTCTTACTTTTGTATCTTAGAGACGTATTAACTGTTGTCTACATATCCCTGTGCAGTAACTACTGAGGTCATCAAGTGCTTGAAACTTCCACAAAAAATGAAAATGAGTGAGTATTGTTTTGTGGCATATTTAATAATCACTTGTAAGGCTGTGATGACCAGGATAATCCCAGCTCGCTTCGAGTCTCTTATAGAGATGCTGAAGAGAAATAGTTCCTTTCCAACTGAGCCACACACAATAAGTGTAGTAATGTGTGGAATGCAACTAGCTCCGTGTGATTACATGTGTATCCACTTCCTTACAGGGCAAAGCTGTGTTGAGAGGGTTCAGTCAATGTTGTAAGGAAAGTGCTGATTGTAAGGTATGTCAGTGTGTTGTGTGTTTTGTCCAGTTACTTGTGTTGCACCGATGATGATCCCACACAGACCTGTACTGAATCTCTTATGAAGCATCTTGTCAACTGATGGTGTATTTATATAGTCTCTGCGTTGCTGTGCTCATAGCTTTCTGTTTTTAACTTTCTGTTTATACGCACATGCAGATTAGAGCTGGGCCACGGATACATTTACGTTCAGGTGAGAAGTCAGTGTGTGTGCTGTGAGTGTGTGTGTGCTGTGATGACCAGGATAATCCCAGCTCGCTTCGAGTCTCTTATAGAGATGTTGAAGAGAAATAGTTCCTTTCCAACTGAGCCACACCTATTTATTACCAGCTGATGTGTTTACTTATTTTTTAACAATTATTGTAACATCTGTATGTACATTTCACAGATTGCTCAAAACCTAGCGGGGTCACGAGGTCAAGTCTGTTCAAAAGATGATCTCAGAACTATTAATTTTCGTATTGAAACTGATTTTGTTGTCATGTGTCAATATAAATAATAATTCAATCAGTGGTCAACTAGAAATCAATCATTAATAAAAAAAAATTTATGAGCAAGTTTATATATCGTATGACAAGAATAATAATTTCAAATTTTTTTGACAATTAGGCCTATATAAAAATTACTATACAGAGCCAAAAATAATCTCTAAGTCATAATTAAGAGAAGTGATAAATATTCATATACACATAGTGCTGATGGGGAGATGGTGAATAAAGTGTACAAGAGTAGAAGTAAGAATAAATTAGAAATTGATTACACTACATGTACTGTACTAGGTTCTATTCTTGGTCTGTGCTCCTATCCACTCTAGCCCTTGATACAGCCTGTGTGTGGTGTGTGGTGTGTGGTGTGTGGGGGGGGGGGTAATCACAGGTTAGCTAGTGCAATAAATTAATGATCCAAGGACAAGTACTGTATAATTATATAGGCCCAAGCTTGACTACAGTTTTAGCCCACCCCCCCTAACCGTCCTTACCCCTCGCCAGTGAGAGCACAGCAGGCCTGGACGTGCCAGCCATGATCCTTGATGGAGGTCAGATTGAGGTGTTGAGATATCTCTGCTGCACTCATTGACCCCTTCACGTCCTGTTTGTTGGCAAATATGAGCACGCCAGAACCTTTCAGCTCCTACAGCAGAGATGGGGAGGTGGGTACATAGAGCAATATAATACAACATAGAGCACTAACAAACTAACAGTACAGCTTTGCACTAATGTAATCCAATATAGCTATTAAAAACAGTGCACTCTAAGCTAATTATTATTGAGCATTCTACGCAATTTTCTCTGAACCTGCTCTAATGACCCAGAGGCAATACTCACCTCGTTACTGAGCATTTTATAGAGCTCTTCTTTGGTGATGGTGAGTCTCTCTCTGTCAGTGCTGTCCACCACTAGGATGAGGAAGCTGGTCCCACTGTAGTAGGTACTCCATGCTTGCCTCAGGCTCTCTTGACCACCGATGTCCCACATAACAAAGTGAAGGTTTCTCCATTTGACCTCCTCTACATTGCTCCCTATTGTGGGTGAGGTGTGGACCACCTCGTTCATCAGACTGTGTGGTGTGTGTGTGTGTGGTGTGTGTGAGTGATGTGTGTGGTGTGATGTGTGGGGGGGTGTGTGTGATGTGTGGAGGGGGTGTGGTGTGTGGAGGGGTAAGTGCATTTGTAAAAAGTACAAGGCAAATACTTTAAGTCAAACACACAGGCAGGAAGGTGAACACAATGAAAGGAAACACTATATCCTTATTGCCTGGCACCCACACCCACACCACCCACCCCCACACCACCCCCCCCACACACACACAGGCAGGAAGGTGAACACAATGAAAGGAAACACTATATCCTTATTGCCTGGCACCCACACCCACACCACCCACCCCCACACCACCCCCCCCCACACACACAGGCAGGAAGGTGAACACAATGAAAGGAACCACTATATCCTTATTGCCTGGCACCCACACCCACACACACCCACCCCCACACCACCCCCCCACACACACACACGTACACAGCCAATCAAAACATGCAGTTTAAGGCAATGCTCTCTGAGAGCCAGAGCCAGATAGACACGATGGGATGCCAACTGAACAGATGTTGACTAATCAACACTATAGCTGACTCAGGGATAGTGATGATCACACACAGTTCAGAGATCAACTTACAATTGATACAAGATGGTGGTCTTCCCAGCATTATCCAGCCCAGTTATAATAATCTTGTACTCTGTATGGAAACACACACTATTATGGAGTAGTCTAATGAGCCAAAATTAACATCATACAATATACATAGTAGTGAAGACTTGATCGAACACATACATATACACGTACATACCTTCACGACCAAACATTTTCCATAGCTTCGCCCAAACCAGGCCCATCCTGATCTCCTATAAAGTCACTGTCTGTCTACTGTGTGCCTAGATCTATGGCCACTGCACTATAGCTAGTTAAGTTAATGGTGGTTTAGGTGGGCGTGGCCGTAAACCTCGGTAAAAGGCAACCACGCCCACCTATCTTTTTCTGCTGAGCATGCATATTTTGTAAATAATTTGCTCAATAATTAAGCGAAGAGGGGTGGGGCTGGTGCTTTGTAATATTGAAACTCATAGAAGAGACAAGTGTACATAAAGACACACAGTTCTAGACAATGTCTTTGCGACCTGGCGCCGTCAATTTTGATGAGAAATGGAGTGGCATTAAAGAGACCATTCACGAGGTAGTGCAACTGCGGAGAGTGAAGATGGGAACCTGGAACGACCATTATTCGTATCCTAAACATAATTATCTGATGATAATTATCGCCTAGCTATATTGTTGATTGTTGTTCCTTAACTAGCTGACTAGAGATATCTACGCTCTGTGTGAGGCGTTTCCAATTCCCTTTGCTGAGAAGTTGTACAGGGAAACTGAGTCACTTCTGCAGCAGTTTGTGGATAGTCTATGCAAGGTACGTACTATCGTGAAACATCTAACAAGACACATTATCCGTGATTACTGGCTATCCACGTAATAGAGAATGGATGCTTTTCAGAATCAGGCCTGATGAGCTAGTCCATAACTTGTGTTGGGAACGACCGATTTCAAATCTAAAAGATGCATTGAGTAGCTCTTTGATAGTGCTGCCATAGTGATTTTTGTAAGATAGGTACTGTACACACACTCACACACACACACTCACTAGCTATAATTATACCTCAAGTGTAAATACATTTCTTACATTATCCTTACCCCCCACACACGTAGATAATAATTTCTTAGCCTAAAACCCATCATAGGCTGTATAACTATAAAGATCTCTGGGAGTGGCTTAGTGGTTAGGGTGGTGGCTTCGTGGATCATATGATAGATAAGGCGTGGGTTCGATTCCCTCTTGGGGGACTTTTCTTCATTTCTTTACAAATCAATAAGTAATTTCCCTAACTTTTGAATGCATCATACTCCTGTCAAGTACATAATCAAGTTGGGGCGACGACCCAACTTTCCCTTTTTGGTTCTGTCTTTTTTCTTCTCAGATATGTGCTAGAATTATTCATTTTGTAGAATTATGGTTTGCTGTTTGCAATTCTCTGTTGCAAGTGCACTACAATCCACTGTAATGTCCCTGTCTGCCCCCCGCCCCCCCCCCCGCCTCCTAACCACACACACACTCACACACACACACACACACACACACACACACACAGTCACTGATGTCCCTGTCTGGTCCCCCCCTCTTAACCGCCTACCACACTCACTGGCTACACTATCAGAAAGGGGCTCAGTTCATCAACAACTTGTTCAGTTATTTTAATCGTGTGTCCCTAAAGAAGTACTCTCTAGAAGTGGACACGGTTGATTACCCCATACCAGGACTCCTGCCCATCACCAAGGTGACCCCTCCTGATTGCCCTGTGCAGATAAGGCAGGTGAGCTACTCTGTGCTATTATGTGTTGTGATCTGACTTTTGATGTTTTTGAGCTTTTTCTGCTCTACACCGTAAAATTAGTATTAATTTTGAAAGCATTGGACTAGTCTTGTCCCCCCCACACACACGCACACCACACCACACCACACACACCCACACCATACCACACCACCCACACAGATGGCGCTCGGTGTTTGGAAGAACGGTTTATTAGACCCTCTACAATCGCGTCTGATCAGAGAAGTCCTCTCAGAGATCAGAAGGTACCTCATGATTCTTTATCTAACCTTTCTCCATATTATTTGTTTGCAGGGAAAGAGACGGTATATCTGCTAACCTGAGCATGATCAGAGATGTGGTTAGCTCGCTGGGTAAGCTACAATAATGTGCTGACTTGACACATACCCCCCCCCTAATATAGTGGAGGTGGAAGAGTACCAGGAGTCGTCACTTCTCTATTATCAAGAAACTTTTGAGAGTCCTTTTTTGGAGGAGACTGGACAATTTTATCGTCAAGAAGCGTCCAAGTTGACCTCTGAACTATCGTGCTCCGAGTACATACGGCAAGTCGTTGCTAAGTTACGGGAAGCTAAAAGCCGTGGTGAAAAGTTCCTACACCTAACATCCGTTACTAAGGTGAGATAGCCACACCCCCTAGTTACTAAGTTAAGATAGCCACACCCCTTAGTAATGTGTGGAGTATTATTAACGTTCTGATTAAAACTTTTATTTCAGTTTTTCCGGGAAGCTGAAGGTCGCCTAGTGGAGGACTTCCGTGTGACGTACCTCAATCCTCACATCAGTGCCATGGTACATGAAGAACGAACTATTGACCTTACTAACTTGTTCCTGCTACTGAGACCACTCCCACACGCTCTAGAGCCGTTGGTGGCTGAGTTTGGGCAGCATGTCAAGTCACAGGGTGAGTGCATCACATGTACAGTAGCCTTGTGATAAGCTGCCCCTCCCAGAACTTTGATCTGAGCATATCATGTGATATGCCTTGTCTAGAGCTACAGAATGCATCTCTTAGTTTTGCTTTTTAGTGAAGTTATGGGCTCCCGAAAAAAGCTTGCCAAATTGTTAGTTTTCTGAGTAGGTTATGTAAATCGGCAGTTAGTTTTTGCCTTGCGAACGTCTGATTTCCGGGTATTTAGTAGCTCTTTGATAGTGCTACAATATGGTGTGCTTAGATCAATGATTTATTTTGAGCACAAATTTCTCATTTTCTAGAAAAAAAAGCGTGGCCATAACTTGTGTTGCGAGTGTCCAATTTCCGAAAAAATTATTTTGTTTAGTAGCACTTTGATAGGTTGACAATATGGTGTGCTTATATCAGTAATTTATTTCGTACCCAAATAGTCCATTTTCTGAAAAAAGCGTGGGCTATAAGTGGGCGCTTTTTCCAAATCAGGCCTGTTTTCGTAGCTATGTTCGAGAGGCCATAACTTGTGTTGCGAGTGTTCGATTTCCGAAAAAATTATTTTGTTTAGTAGCACTTTGATAGGTTGACAATATGGTGTGCTTAGATCAGTAATTTATTTCGTGCCCAAATAGTCCATTTTCTGAAAAAAAGCGTGGACTATAAGTGGGCGTTTTTTCCAAATCAGGCCTGTTTTCGTAGCTATGTTCGAGAGGCCATAACTTGTGTCCGATTTCCGAAAAAATTATTTTGTTTAGTAGCACTTTGATAGGTTGACAATATGGTGTGCTTAGATCAGTAATTTATTTCGTGCCCAAATAGTCCATTTTCTGAAAAAAAGCGTGGGCTATAAGTGGGCGCTTTATCCAAATCAGGCCTGTTTTCGTAGCTATGTTTGAGAGGCCATAACTTGTGTTGCGATATAGCTAGTGTCTGATTTTGAAACAAAAATGTGCATTTAGTAGTTCTTTGATAGTACTGTATAGTGTGTATCATGTGATTGTCATGTGACAGGTAAGGCGTCCCTATGTAAGCTTGGGGTGGAGCCTGGTGTGACGGACTTCATGAGTGCTGTGCTCTCCACACACGGCAAGTTCCATTCCATGGTGACACAAGTGTTTGGAGGACATAAAGCATTTCAGGACGCCCTCGATAGTGTGAGTGTGGGGGAGTGAGCGTGGTGTGGGTGTCGCGCCCTCGATAGTGTGTGTGTGGTGTGGGTGTTGCGTCCTCGATAGTGTGTGTGTGGTGTGGGTGTTGCTCCCTCGATAGTGTGTGTGTGGTGTGGGTGTTATCATATCGCTGTCTTGTGCTGCAGGCTTGTAGAGTATTTGTCAACATCTCTGAGTGTCCTAAACAACATCCCAAAGCTCCACTCTTGGTAAGCATTGAGAGCTATTCGGTCTATCCTCACACACGCCCACACCACACCACACACGTCCCCACAGTTGGCACGCTACTGTGACCAGCTGCTCCGCAAGTCATCCAAAGGACTCAGTGAACAAGAGGTGGACGAGAAATTGGACAAAGCTGTGAGTGATTTAATAATTTCCGTTGTGCCCTCACTACTTTTCCTTTAATTAGATCATTGTGTTTCGCTATGTTGAAGACAAAGACATGTTTCAACGGTTCTACACGCGTACGTTGTCACGGCGACTCGTACAACACATTTCACTGTCTATGGAGGCAGAGGAGAGTATGATACAGAAGCTCAAGGTATACTGATTCCTCCATGATTTGTACCATGTACATGATAATTATGATAGTATGATAAAATCAATACAGTACGACTTGGAGCTATGTATAACTTTATTCACGCCCACACACACACACCCCACACACAGCACGCGTGTGGCTACGAGTACACCTCTCGTCTCCAGCGTATGCTAGTGGATATTAAACTGAGTGCCGAGGGTAACACTGGGTTCACTGACCACCTACAAGCCGAGGGGCTGCCCCTATCTATCAGCTTCTCCACTCTCATCCTCCAATCAGCAGCCTGGCCTCTATCCTCGGCCACATGCCCTCTCACACTGCCTCAGGAGCTGCTACCATATCTCAAGCAGGTAGGAACATGTTTCATCAATACAAGTTTGTACAGGTCTTTTTTTTGCAAGTTGGTTGGTGTTGTTTTAAGCCAATTTTTTTTCCACATGCTGCATCTTTAACTACATAATATAATGTATATAATGGTAGCCATATTCAATGTATTACTACACCAACCACCCACACACACACACGCCCACACCACACACACACACAGTTTGAGGAGTACTACACGAGGAAGCACAGCGGACGCAAGCTTACCTGGCTACACCAGCTCTCAACAGGGGAGCTGAAGATGACCCACCTCAAGCGCTCCTATATGCTCAGCGTGACCACCTACCAGATGGCCGTGTTGCTAGCCTATAATGACCGCCCACTACACACCCACCAGTCCCTATCACACATTACACAACTGGCGGCGAGTGATCTAACGCCCACACTCCAATCATTGGTCGATGCTAAGATACTTACGGAAGATAAGGAAGTGGGCGTGGCTAGTGTACTGAAACTCAACCAGAGCTACTCTAATAAAAGGACAAAATTTAAAGTTACGTCAGCTCTACAAAAAGAATCACAACAGGTAAGTATAGCACATGTCATGTGATAGTCACCTGATATCACATGACCTGGCAGGATGTGGAACAGACGCAGTACAATGTACAGGAGGACAGGAAGCTACATATTCAAGCGGCCATTGTGAGGGTCATGAAAGCACGCAAGTCACTCAAGCACAACCAACTAGTAGAGGAGGTACTGACAGTGTGTGTGTGGGCGTGTGTGTGTGTGGGCGGGTGATACCCAGTATCTTAGGCTGTGTGGTATTAGTTTCGATTTTATTTTCCCTGTAACAGAGAGCTTAGTAGTACACACACCACCTACCCACACACACACACACACACACACACACACACACACACACACACACACACACAGGCCATCACTCAGCTGAGAGCCCACTTCTCACCCAGTGTCCCACTCATCAAGAAGTGTATTGAGACTCTGATGGAGAAACAATATCTCCAAAGAGACAGTCAACACATAGACACTTATAACTATGTTGCTTAGCAACGTGTTCCATGTGTTACAATTATTTTGTTTGTCAATTTATACATTTGAAATGAATCAGGAATTGAATTTTAGTGTATAGCAGGTGTAAGCCACACATCTTTTAGGCTGATCTTTTGAACACTATAATTTGTCATTTTTCGGCCTTGGACCATGGGCTATTATCCATGGTATCGCCAAATTGGCAAATACTTTTATCTCTCAAATATGATTTTTGATGACACCATTTGAACTATATTTTTCAGAAAATCATAAAAAATATTGACATTGGATCCACGGAATTCAAGTTAAAGTATCTCTGAACCAATTTTATGACTATTTTTCTGAATGATAAAATTTTGTCAGAGCCCTATACATACTTGACGATCTTTTCCTAGCAAGCAAAAAACACATGGCTTTCTGTAATGACCTTTAACCTTCTGAAAGTGAAAGCCAAGAAGCTGCAAATCAAGCGGCCGCCATTTATATCATAGTTCAACTGGTTTGCCAAGAGACGACAAAATGTCGCGAGACAAGGTAAGGCTAGTATAATATAGAGCATAGAATAAGCGCTTATTTATTTCATACATGCTTCCACCCACTCACTAGAGCCCTGAGGCTGTGTATGAGAGGTAAGCTTGTTACTATGTGTGTGCATGTTACCAGAGGTGACCTTTGTGTGTATGTACTACATGCAGGTCACCATCCCCCAGTCAAAGCTCACGGTAAGATGTCTAATACTCTATTAATAATAAATTCCCTTACACCCCATCCATAATCTTACCCCCCACATAGGTCCGTATCTCCTGAGAGCCCCCCACGTAGACGGCAATCTAGCCCCTCCCCCTCCCGTCGCCGAGGACGACGTGCGTCATCATCTCGATCAATATCACGCTCGCCACCACCAAGGTAACATTATTATGTGTGCGTGTACTATAACTGGCTAACTTTGAGAGGCCATAACTTGTGTTAGGAACGTCCAATTTCAAATCTAAAACATGTATTTTGTTGTTCTTTGATAGCTCTATTAAATGGTGCATGTAGACCAGCAATTGCTTTCTTGTACAAATCGTCCATTTTCTGAAAAAAAAGTGTGGGCTATAAGTGGGTGTTTTTTTTCTAAATCAGGGTTAGGTAGTTTTCGTAGCTATGTTTGAGAGGCCATAACTTGTGTTGCCAACGTTCAATTTCAACTCTAAAAAGTGCAGCTCTTTGGTAGTGCTTAGATCAGCGATGTTATGTTATACGGATCATTTGTTGCATACAGGAGTCGAGGACATCACTATAGGAGACGCTCTTATAGTCGGTCCCGGTCTCGCTCTAGGAGTATGTCCCCTCGTGATAGGAGGGGCAATCGTGGTCGCTATAAATCCCGTTCACCGATGTCAGAGAGGAAGAGGCACCAGGGAAACAGGGTGAGTAGGACTGGTGGGGAGGGGGGTAGCTGATTGCTGTATCGGTTTGTCCTTGTATTCAGTACATGTAGGGCTTTCAGATTGCAATAGCATGCAGTCATGCATAATTAAGTTGATCATCCTCATACTCCCCCCCCCCCCCCCCACACACACACACACACACACACACACACACACACACACACACACACACACACACACACACACACACACACAGTTCAACCCCAACCCCTCTCGAGTGCTGGGTGTGTTTGGACTGAGCCTCTACACTGGGGAGAAGGAACTCAAGGAAATGTTTGACAGATATGGTCCAATAGAACGAGTTCAGGTCGTCTACGATCACCAGGTACAGTGAGTGCGTCTAATGGTATACAAGTGTCAGTGCAGTGTGTGGGTGTGTGTGTGTGGGTGCTTCAACAGCCTTGCTTACATGTATAACTCCCTCCCCTCACACACACACAGACGGGACGCTCTCGTGGGTTCTCTTTTATCTATTTTGCTGACTCTGACGACGCTATGGATGTAAGTTAGCTATAAGCCACACCCCTAACCACACCCACTGTCCCCCCACACAGGCCAAGGAGGGTTGCAACGGCCTGGAGATGGATGGACGCAGGATACGAGTGGATTTCTCTATCACCAAACGCCCACACACACCCACCCCCGGAGTGTACATGGGACGTCCGACTAGGTCCTCCCCTGAAAATGACAGTCACAGCAGGGGGTCCAGTGATCGCCATGGCAGCAGCAGGGGGGGTGATGATCGTTATGGCAGGAGGTCCAATGACTATCACAGCAGGGGGTCCAGTGACTATCACAGCAGGGGAGGTGATGATTACCACAGCAGGGGGTCCAGGGGTGGAGACGATCGCTATGGCAGAGGAGGCGGTACGTTATGTTATAGTGTATATATGTGTGTGTGTGCTGTATTTTGTCAGGCAATTATCGGTCCTCACACACACACACACACACACACAGGTGGGCGTGACAGCTACTACTGATGACCCACTATGACACTGTTTTTAAGTGGAAATATATTCGACCCTTTACTTGTAATAATGTTAACTCTTGTGTTGTACTGCCTCACCTTTGTATAGTGTGTTCAGGTCTGTGTGTAACTGCCTGCATTTGCCTATTTCGTATGCAGCCATGAATGTATTGGAAGACTTGAAATATGAAGGAAATGAAGTTAGAAATACACAAGTTGAAATACACAAGTTGAATAAGAAGTTGAAATAAGAAGTTGAAATATACACAAGTTGAAATAAGAAGTTGAAATAGTCACAAGACCTTGGCTTGGGGACTGTGCCTATATTCCTATATAGCAGTTTATAAATAATGATTGCCCAATGTCTTAGGGACTCTAACTTGTGTCAGCTGGTTAGTTGTACATGTAATAATAGAATAATAGCGTTATCGTAATTATTATCACTGAGAAACACTTTATCGTAATGAGAGAAAATTTATATTCAAAAATTGATTATAAATTTCAACACCAAAATTAACTAGTGTTCAAGCTGGCGCTGTGCTAATGCCTCTCGCCATGTTTTTGCTTTCGCTTAAAAGTATTAGAGTGTTATATTAGTATTAAAGTTAGCTTATCTATATAAAGTCACTGAGAAGAAAAGACTTATTTACATGCATCTATTGTTGTATTATGTGGCTTACCAGGATCTCAAGAAAGAAGAAAATTGATTCTTCCAGGATCTGTAGTTCAGTGTATATAATATCTAAGAAGAAAAGACCTGTGTACATGCATATTGTTATCTATATTGTTATATGGTAGTGTTTTGTGGTTTATATACCAGGCCCTCAAGACAAAGATGATTCTGCCAGGAGGATCTTGGGATATTATTTTCTCACACGTGGGGAATGAGCGCGCATGCGCATTACATCCACAGGAATAATTAAAGGGTGTGTCCAAAGAGATCAATTTCACAAAATGGCTACTGCTAGCTAGCTGTTTTAACAGATATTTTCTGAGTATTGTAGCTAACAAAAAGCTAGCGCTTTAGTGCAAGGCTAACTCATATGTTGAATAGAAAGTTTGTGCGGACAGATGATGCTATGAAAGATTCTGAAGAGACTGCAACAGCCTTCAATGTGAGTCAAACTAGCCATAACTCGAGAAAGAAGCTTTAGTTTGCTAATCCACGAATCAAAATCCAAGAGAACGTGGCTAGAAGCCTATAGAAGCTGTTAGTTTTCGTTACATTGCAACCGTTGAGCAGTTATAGCTGGAATACACACACACACACACACAGACAGACACACAGCTTTACCGTATCCCTCGTGCGGCTACGCCTCGAGGCATAATTAGCAAAAATCAATTAGTAACTAAACAAAAGTTAGCCATTTCTGAGGGTTGTCCTTTGTTATAGCTGAGACCACCTCCTGGGGGATTCCCCTGGACACCATCTTAGGCATGATGTGCTCCACAATGTGAGAATAGCCGTGACCTCCATAACGAGCCTACAATGAGATAATAATTGCGTCTATTAATCTACATCTATATAATTACTGGTCGGTAGTAGACAAAAATATAAAAAGAGGCAAATTGTGTGGAGAACTGGAGATTGAGGATTGCTACCACTGCAATATTCTGGCAGATCACTGAACGTATACATAATAATGATGTCATCATATAACATGCACGCTAGACATAAACTGACCAATCTGACTTTGGTGTGGATGTCATGTGATATCAGGATCTTATCTGCAAAGCCGTTATCAATGAGAACCTTAATCCTCTGTATCCTCTGAGCATCACTGGGCATATCCGCAGCCGAGCTCAGCTGGTGCAGTGGGAGAGACATTCATAACTAAAGTTGCATTGAAAATGGCCTTCTTAAGTTGCCATAGTTTACTAAAAAGCTTCTATCTATAATTATGCTTTATAAGTTCCAACCAGCTGAAGGTTGGCATTTTCAGTCTCAACACAAATATACTTAATGCCAGATGTGACTCCACTTACCTGATAATGTGAGCACTCAATACCAAACAGATCATACTCTAAGAGACAGCCCATTCGTGCAAACTTCAACAAGCTTTGATCATCATTGAAAGTTCTATCCAGATGTGACATGACAGTGCGTGAGAGGTCACCTCCGTGGGACTCTAGGATGGAGGCAATCTCGGCAGGGGCATCACCATGGCGACCAGGATGGACAATCAGAGGGGCACCTAATTAAAGAGATGGTTACTTAGTTCCTAGGAGCATGGAATCCAGCAATCTCATTGGTCAATGAGGGTTTATACTTATCAACTGTACATGAAAATGCTATCACTTACGTAGCAACTATCTAAAGTAGTAGTCTAGTATTAATTTTATAATCTATTGAGAGGTACACTATACACATACTAGTCCTCACCTGTCCTAGTTTGTACCATGGCCGCAGCTTGTAGAGCAGTCTTCTCTGAATTGATGAGCGGATAGGAACAACCGATCTCTCCGATCACTCCACACCTCACACCCCCCTCACACCCGCCCACGATCTCACTGTACATCTGTTCAGCCATCTGATTGGAGGATAGGCTCTTGGCGTAGTCAGGTAGGAAGCTGTTGACATAGTAACCAGTGCCAGTGATTATATGAACCCCGGACTCCCTGGATATCTGAGGCAGTAGTTCCGGACCTGGCTGACACCTGTGTGTGTGTGTGTGTGTGTGTGGGTGGGTGGTAGGGATTAGGACATGGGCATACAACTCAAATATCTTTGCCGAGGGTTCATCTATTTATACAGAAATTAAGCATACATAGTTATGCACCTTATCCCAGTTACTGTGACATCACACACACACCCGCCCCCGGCACTCTTGAATAGACGGAGTTCAGAGGTCAACTCTTCAGGAATATCCAACTTTAGGTTAGCCATTACGCTGTATCTGTGTGTGTGTGTGTGTACGTGTGTGGGGGAGGGAGTGAATTTAATATTGTGGAGTTTTACTCGGAAAATGAGAATGACTTTATAACTTTATAACTTTTGGACTTATTATTTTACGGGTAATATCTGATTTGTCCGAGTGTTTCCATGGTGATAGGTAGACCCCTGATGGAATGTGGCTCGGTGGCGAAGGGTGACCCATTTACTAGAATGTGCTCGTGTGGGAGGGTGTGGCCAAGGTCACCAGGGGTCACTGGTCCAAGCACTGAGAGGTGAGGAGGTAATATAATAATAGCAGTGCTATAGATTACCTGTGAGAGCTTTTCCCTTCAGGTCCTCCATTGCTGTTGGTAGGTAAATGTCGTCTTTGTTCATTCTGAGGAACGACCATTACCTATACATTCTGTACAATACACACGCTCTTTTGTTCCGCAGCCAAGCTAGCTTACAAAATCACAAGCCATCAAGCGACATCAACTGCAGCGCTTCTTCTGAGGTGAGATAATACAGTACTGGACTAAGTGTATCTCACAGCCACCATGTTATGCAGAGGCCCCTCCAATCTCCACACCTCCTCACACAATGAAGGCATTGTTGGTCCTCGTGCTAGCACTGCTGCTCCCCCTAGCATACTCCAAACAGACCAAAGCTACTCTCTCTGTCTCAGATCAAAAGGAATGGAAGAAACTGCTCAAAACGCACACCAATATCCTCGTGTTGTTCACTAGCAGTGACAAGCCGGTGGCCGATTTCCTACCAACTTTCGACAAAGTAGCCGATCGAATTCGCGGCAAAGGAACGCTAGTGTACGTTGACTGCTCCAGCAAAGACAGCAAGAAACTGTGCAAGAACCTCAAAGTTAAACCCAATCCATTTGCTCTGAAACACTACAAAGATGGCTCCTTCAACAAAGATTACGATCGACTACTGCAAGAGAAATCGCTCTATTCTTTCATGGAGGACCCTAGTGCAGACCCTCCCTGGTCTGAAGACCCCACGGCTGATAACGTGAGGCATCTCACTAGCTCTAAGGACTTTGAGCAATTGATGAGGAAGGAGAAGAAACCAGTTCTAGCCATGTTCTATGCTCCGTGGTGCGGCCATTGCAAACGTATGAAGCCTGAGTTTGCGACAGCCGCTGATGAGGTCAAAGGTCAATACGTGCTGGCAGGGATGGACGTGGACAAGCCGGATGCGTACAGTTTACGACAAGAATTGAATATTACCGGATTCCCGACAATCCTCTATTTTGAGAATGGACAGAGAAAGTGAGTTGTAGCTTACAATAGCACGCTTCCCCACTAGCTGTGATACAGAGACTGGTGCTTGGCCTTCAGAACATGTTTTCTTCCTTTGATCTCCATTGTACTATAATGGCAGCCCATCTCTCTAATATATCTGTCTGCTTGTAACGCACTCATTGTTAAGAAGCTCGACACCCATATCTTAACCCCCCACACACGCACACACACACACACACACACACACACACACATACACGTGTCAGGTTTGACTATTCTGGTGGGCGCGATGCTGAGGGAATATTGGAGTGGCTCAAAGACCCACAAGCCTCCACTGAACCAGAGGAAGCAGAAGAAGAGGTCCCGTGGAGCCAAACAGAACCAAATGTGGAGCACTTGAACACCTCGAACTTTGACAGTTTCATCTCCTCCCATCCGTCAGTGTTGGTCATGTTCTATGCTCCGTGGTGTGGTCATTGTAAGGCCATTAAACCAAAGTATGCCGAGGCCTCCGTGGCCATGAGGGAACAAGGAGTGGAGGTAAGTTTCCCACTAATCTGTTGTGTGGGTTGTTGTGTTGTTTGTTGAGACTGAGTGGAAGCCATTGCATGTCTTGTACAGTCATAGAAATGACCACTGCCCTAAATTGCCTTGTACCATATTAAGTGTCATAATTGCTCTAATTCCCTCATGTGACTCACCGCCCCCTCACTCCCCACACACTTGTGTGATTCACCGCCCCCTCACTTGTGTGTAGGGTGTGCTAGCTGCCATTGATGCTACGGTAGACAAAGAGATTGGAGAACGATACGAGGTCAAAGGTTATCCAACCATCAAGTACTTTGGTGCTGGAGAGCTCAAGTTTGACTACGGCTATAAGCGTGAGGCAGAGGACATTGTGGAGTTCATGATGGAGCCCAAAGAACCACCACCTCCAGAGAAGGACTGGACAGAACTGGACAATGAGGTGAGGACAGTAGTGGGACTGGTATAATATGATTTATATCTAAGTAGTAGTAGCATTTCTATAGCTCTTTCACTTAGTGGTATGGCTACTTCCCCACCCACCCCCTCCACACACACACACACGCACACACACACACACACACACACACACACACACACACACACACACACACACACCATGCAGGTGGTCCACCTCACTGACGAGGATTTCAAACCGTTCCTAAAGAAGAAGAAGCATGTCCTGGTCATGTTCTATGCCCCGTGGTGTGGCCACTGCAAGAAAGCCAAGCCTGAGTACATATCAGCAGCTGAGGCCTTTATTGAGGACAAGAAGACAGTGCTAGCTGCAGTGGACTGCACCAAGTACAAGACAGTGTGTGACCTCTACAGTGTGACTGGCTACCCCACTATCAAGTACTTCAACTTTGGCAAGAAAGCTTCACCATACAATGGAGCTAGAGATGTGGATGGTTTTGTGACCTTCATGAGTGATCCAGCATCTTTCATTAGGGACGAACTTTAGGACTGACTGATTATTATATATGATTATACGCGTATATAGGGAGATTGCATATAATTACGAATGACTGGTGTATTCTTTTTTTATGCTGCCCTCATTGAAAATTGTATTTAAATATGATAATTTCTTATGGGTAGGTGGGGTTTCCCCTCCCAGTAATGGGGGGTGGGGCTGGTCTGTGGACTCGCTATAATTAAACCTTGTATACCATAGATTATGTTAGCCTCCTTCACCAGGCCTCTCTTCGAGGAAGAGCGGCCTGGGATCGAAGCTAATTATAAGATTATGTATGATAGCAACTTAACAATTATATTAAAACAGACAACACACACACACACACAGTTGAAGCAGCACACACACACACAGTTGAAGCAGCACACACACACACAGTTGAAGCAGCACACACACACACAGTTGAAGCAGCACACACACACACAGTTGAAGTAGCACACACACACACAGTTTAAGCAGCACACACACACACACATGCAGTTGAAGCAGCACACACACACACACACAGTTGAAGCACACACACACACACAGTTGAAGCACATACACACTAGCTAGTGTTAGTCCTGATATCATATTCTTGTGCTAAACTTTCAATGACGGCTTGCAACTGTTCGTACGTCAATGGGCCCCCTCCCCACCCACACACCTCCACACCATCACAAGCATCACAAAGCTCACTAAGAGCACGGCTCACAATCCGAGACGGCCCACCAGAATCGACCAATGAGATCACAGGTTCAGTACTCCCGGTAGATAACTTGTGTAGTTCTGTCTTAAGTTGCGAAGAATCGCTTGAAATATCGAAAAGGGACATTTTGTATTTGTCCAGTAGTAGACGTCTTGCGGCAGTGTGTGGTGTGGGCGGTGGGAGGAGTGTGAGGCTGAGTAACTTGTGGAGGTGTGTGAGAAGTGCTGTCACAGGGTCACTGATCTGTCGTACATGACGCGGGGAGATACTCAGTGTGGAGGTCACTGTGTGTGTGTGTGTATGTGTGTGTGTGGGCGTGTGGGTATATGAAGTAACTACCATTATTACCTGATGCTGTTCTGTTCATTTGCCTGGTGGCTAGAGGTGATCCACTGGCACTCATTAGTCTGCCCAGGGGGTAGCTCGTTAGCGACAGGGGATCACCCCCCACAGTGCCCCCCACGATCGCTGATTGACTCCGCACTCGAGATGTTAGAGGATTGATGCGGCTTGGCTTTGTGTTGCTAGGAGACGAGTTGGTTGCCTCAGCGACAGGCTGCTCGAGAAACACGCTGTCTGTACTTTTCTGTAGCGAGTCAATTTCACAATCTCCAGGACTTTCCTCGCGATCGTACCTTGCCAAACCCGTTTGACCAGTTTTAATAGCTTCTGCATCAATTTTTGCAAAACTTGAAGATAGCCTTCGTCTCACGTTTGTTTGGCTGTTGTCGTAGTTACCACCTGTGGACGAGAGGAGCTGTTGATACCTCTGTTCACTCCACACGGCTTTGTTGATGTGTCTACAGGAACGATGGAGAGTTAGTAACTGGTCTAAGCACACCATATTGTCAACCTATCAAAGTGCTACTAAACAAAATAATTTTTTCGGAAATCGGACACTCGCAACACAAGTTATGGCCTCTCAAACATAGCTACGAAAACAGGCCTGATTTGGAAAAAGCACCCACTTATATATATTATATAGCCCGGCTTCTTTTCAAAAAATGGACAATTTGGGGCCAAAATAAATTACTGGTCTAAGCACACCATATTGTCAACCTATCAAAGTGCTACTAAATAAAATAATTTGTTCGAAAATCGGACGTTCGCAACACAAGTTATGGCCTCTCAAACATAGCTACGAAAACAGGCCAGATTTGGAAAAAGCGCCCACTTATAGCCCACGCTTTTTTTCAGTAAATGGACAATTTGGGGCCGAAATAAATTACTGATCTAAGGATACCATATTGTCAACCTATCAAAGTGCTACTAAACAAAATAATTTTTTTGGAAATCGGATGTTCGCAACACAAGTTATGGCCTCTCAAACATAGCTACGAAAACAGGCCTGATTTGGAAAAAGCGCCCACTTATATATAACTCACGCTTTTTTTCAGTAAATGGACAATTTGGGGCCGAAATAAATTACTGATCTAAGCACACACCATATTGTCAACCTATCAAAGTGCTACTAAACAAAATAATTTTTTCGGAAATCGGACACTCGCAACACAAGTTATGGCCTCTCAAACATAGCTACGAAAACAGGCCTGATTTGGAAAAAGCGCCCACTTATAGCCCACGCTTTTTTTCAGTAAATGGACAATTTGGTGCCAAAATAAATTACTGATCTAAGCACACCATATTGTCAACCTATCAAAGTGCTACTAAACAAAATAATTTTTTCGGAAATCGGACATTCGCAACACAAGTTATGGCCTCTCAAACATAGCTACGAAAACAGGCCTGATTTGGAAAAAGCGCCCACGCTTTTTTTCAGTAAATGGACAATTTGGGGCTGAAATAAATTACTGATCTAAGCACACCATATTGTCAACCTATCAAAGTGCTACTAAACAAAATAATTTTTTCAGAAATCGGACATTCACAACACAAGTTATGGCCTCTCAAACATAGCTACGAAAACAGGCCTGATTTGGAAAAAGCGCCCACTTATAGCCCACGCTTTTTTTCAGTAAATGGACAATTTGGGGCCGAAATAAATTACTGATCTAAGCATACCATATTGTCAACCTATCAAAGTGCTACTAAACAAAATAATTTTTTCGGAAATCGGATGTTCGCAACACAAGTTATGGCCTCTCAAACATAGCTACGAAAACAGGCCTGATTTGGAAAAAGCGCCCACTTATATATAGCTCACGCTTTTTTTCAGTAAATGGACAATTTGGTGCCAAAATAAATTACTGATCTAAGCACACCATATTGTCAACCTATCAAAGTGCTACTAAACAAAATAATTTTTTTGGAAATCGGACATTCGCAACACAAGTTATGGCCTCTCAAACATAGCTACGAAAACAGGCCTGATTTGGAAAAAGCGCCCACGCTTTTTTTCAGTAAATGGACAATTTGGTGCCGAAATAAATTACTGATCTAAGCACACCATATTGTCAACCTATCAAAGTGCTACTAAACAAAATAATTTTTTCGGAAATCGGACACTCGCAACACAAGTTATGGCCTCTCAAACATAGCTACGAAAACAGGCCTGATTTGGAAAAAGCGCCCACTTATAGCCCACGCTTTTTTTCAGTAAATGGACAATTTGGGGCCGAAATAAATTACTGATCTAAGCACACAATATTGTCAACCTATCAAAGTGCTACTAAACAAAATAATTTTTTCGGAAATCGGACGTTCGCAACACAAGTTATGGCCTCTCAAACATAGCTACGAAAACAGGCCTGATTTGGAAAAAGCGCCCACTTATATAATTATAGCCCACGCTTTTTTTCAGTAAATGGACAATTTGGGGCCGAAATAAATTACTGATCTAAGGACACCATATTGTCAACCTATCAAAGTGCTACTAAACAAAATAATTTTTTCGGAAATCGGATGTTCGCAACACAAGTTATGGCCTCTCAAACATAGCTACGAAAACAGGCCTGATTTGGAAAAAGCGCCCACTTATATATAGCTCACGCTTTTTTTCAGTAAATGGACAATTTGGTGCCAAAATAAATTACTGATCTAAGCACACCATATTGTCAACCTATCAAAGTGCTACTAAACAAAATAATTTTTTTGGAAATCGGACATTCGCAACACAAGTTATGGCCTCTCAAACATAGCTACGAAAACAGGCCTGATTTGGAAAAAGCGCCCACGCTTTTTTTCAGTAAATGGACAATTTGGTGCCGAAATAAATTACTGATCTAAGCACACCATATTGTCAACCTATCAAAGTGCTACTAAACAAAATAATTTTTTCGGAAATCGGACACTCGCAACACAAGTTATGGCCTCTCAAACATAGCTACGAAAACAGGCCTGATTTGGAAAAAGCGCCCACTTATAGCCCACGCTTTTTTTCAGTAAATGGACAATTTGGGGCCGAAATAAATTACTGATCTAAGCACACAATATTGTCAACCTATCAAAGTGCTACTAAACAAAATAATTTTTTCGGAAATCGGACGTTCGCAACACAAGTTATGGCCTCTCAAACATAGCTACGAAAACAGGCCTGATTTGGAAAAAGCGCCCACTTATATAATTATAGCCCACGCTTTTTTTCAGTAAATGGACAATTTGGGGCCGAAATAAATTACTGATCTAAGGACACCATATTGTCAACCTATCAAAGTGCTACTAAATAAAATAATTTGTTCGGAAATCGGACGTTCGCAACACAAGTTATGGCCTCTCAAACATAGCTACGAAAACAGGCCTGATTTGGAAAAAGCGCCCACTTATAGCCCACGCTTTTTTTCAGTAAATGGACTATTTGGGGCTGAAATAAATTACTGATCTAAGCACACCATATTGTCAACCTATCAAAGTGCTACTAAACAAAATAATTTTTTCGGAAATCAGACATTCGCAACACAAGTTATGGCCTCTCAAACATAGCTACGAAAACAGGCCTGATTTGGAAAAAGCGCCCACTTATAGCCCACGCTTTTTTTCAGAAAATGGACTATTTGGGTACGAAATAAATTACTGATCTAAGCACACCATATTGTCAACCTATCAAAGTGCTACTAAACAAAATAATTTTTTCGGAAATCGGACGTTCCCAACACAAGTTATGGCCTCTCAAACATGGCTACGAAAACAGGCTTAAAATTTTGAGCAATTTGGGCCCTGAAAATTATCACATATCATAATTTCTCGTACGTACTTTATAGATCTTTGTTTCTCTCTTTGTAGCCTCCTCTCAAGAGCCTCGTAGTTCAGAGATAGTTGATCTAGCTGAGACATCAACACTCCCGACAGCATCCCACCAAGCTGCAGTGTGGGGGGTAGAGATCACATGACCTACTAGCTCGTACACTGGGCGTACACACCTGAACACTGTCGGCTCTTTCTTTGGGGTCAGAGGTCAGACAACGTTGAATGACCTCTGACACGAGGGGGCTGTACGAGTCGTCATGGATACTGGGGTAATCTACCTCTGCAATCTGTACGAGCAATAATAAGTCAAAGTTACATTATTTATGGTCTGACCTTTTTGGCTAGAGCGAGCATGTTGGATGCTTGGAAAGGTGGATTGAGGGCAGCCATCTGGTAGAGTATGCACCCAGCAGCCCAAATATCAGCCTTCTCGTTGTAGGGCTCACTGTGGACCAGCTCTGGACTGTGTGTGTGTGGTGTGGGCGGGATGGTGTGTGGTGTGTGGTGTGGGCGGGATGGTGTGTGGTGTGTGGGGAGCTTGCTATACATACATAGGCTGTGCCACCCACTCACCACCAGTAGAGCATGGTCCCCACCACTGACTCTAGTACACTCAGCTCTCTCTGTTTCTGTTTAGCCAGACCAAAGTCAGCTGAAAAGGAGAGGGTAAGATAACTAGAGGGGTGCAGTATCCAATGGTGGCTAGCATATAGCTACAGTTATACTCACTGATGGTCAGTTTGTCCCCCTCCCCTAGCATGAGGTTGGCTGGGGAGAGGTCACGATGGACGATCCTCTTCTCCTTGTGAATGTAGCGCAGTGCAAGTGTGAGCTGGGTGAACACACGCCACAATCGCTCCTCAGTGAACTTTTGACCTTTCTCCTTGAGTGATGTAATGTGCTCCAGGAGAGAGGCGCCCTCCAGGTACTGCATGACAATGTACAAGTGGCCCCCTGTGGTGTGTGTGTGGTGTGTGGTGTGTGTGGTGTGTGTGGTGTGTGTGGTGTGTGCCTGCCCACCTTCCTGGAAGCACTTGTGATAGCTGACCACGTTGGTGTGTCTCAGGTGCTCTCTCACCATATTCACTTCAGTCATGAGGTGACCTATCGCACTGCTCCGCTCTCCCAGCGTCTTCCCGAGGCAGGGATGAGTGCAGCGTATCTCCTTGAGGGCGAGGTAACCCTCCGAGTGAGGCTTGTGGACCTGTGAGGGGGCGTGTGTGAGGGTGTGTGAGGTGTGAGGGGGTGTACCTTGTAGACGCTCCCGAATGCTCCTGATCCTAGTAACTCTAGGACAGCATACCCTCCAATTGTGAAAATCGGTGCTTTGTTCTGATTGGTCGCTTTTATGTTACCTCGTATGACATCACAATCACCCTCCTGCGTATTATAGAGAATAACGATATAAGATCTTTCAAACATAATTATTAAGGGCCTAGTAGTCTAGTCCACTTACAGAGAGGCTGTTGACAGCGTGCACCATGTGACTGTAAGCACCAATGTCTTGTGTGTAGTGTCCAATGTCAATGAAGAGCTCAAATAAACTTGTTGGAAAGAGCTTCTTGAAGAGTGATCGATGTCTCTCCATACTGAACAAATACCTGTACAGAGGGGAGCCAGTCCAGCCATAATTATTGTAAAATTAAAATTTGGGAGAGAAATCGAACGTTCGCAATACAAGTTATGGCCTCTTAAACATAGCTACAAAAACAGGCCTGATTTGGAAAAAGCGCCCACTTATAGCCCACGCTTTTTTAGACAAATAAATTATTGGGCCAGAAATACTGATCTAAGCACACCATTATGTAGACCTAGGGAAATCGAACATTATTCATTTGTAGCCTTGTACCTGAGTGCTCTTAGAGCATGCTTCTGGAGATTAAACTTGAGTCTTTTGTCTCCAGTGATCGGGGTTGCCAAGGGTAGGATGTGCATAGCGACCAGATAGACTCCATTCAACTACAAGTACAATATATGTACAGATAGTGTCAGTGTCGTCAGGAGTATTGACTAGTGACGACTAGCTGGACTCACTTGCACTATACACTGAGCATTGGCATCACTGAGCACTAGCTGAGTCAGCACTGAACACACAGCACTCTGTAACACTAGCCCCTGTGTAAGGAGGGGACCATTGAAACATAGTTAGTCTGTACAGGCAAGCTACCGTAGTGCTAGTTGGAGGGGACACACTGTTAGTCTGTACAGGCAAGCTACCGTAGTGCTAGTTGGAGGGGACACACTGTTAGTCTGTACAGGCAAGCTACCGTAGTGCTAGTTGGAGGGGACACACTGTTAGTCTGTACAGGCAAGCTACCGTAGTGCTAGTTGGAGGGGACACACTGTTAGTCTGTACAGCACTGGAAAGCTCCGCAGTTAGAAATTCATGCGCATACAATACTAACTAAATGTTATGCAAACGGCAATAATTATGTTTTTGTATCCTTTAAATTGCCTAGTATTTATATCACATACCGTATAGCGGGAAATTTTCGCGGGTGCAAATTTTCGCTATTTGGCTCCCAGAGCCCTCAGCAGAAATTTTCGCGGTTTTAATTTTCGTGTCAATGCCAATAAACCACACCCACCAATAGGTTTTGCACCTGCGTATACCGGTGCGTGGGAGTTTATCCCAGTTTTAATTTTCGCGTTGACTACTCTGCCCTCGAAAAACGCGAAAATTTGCACCCCACGAAAATTTCCCGCTATACGGTACTAATATTGTAGCACTCATTGTACGTTACCTTGTCCCGACTCTCGTGGTCTGTGGATTGTGTGATGTCATTCCTCGAGAGTATATTTAGTAACAGGGGGATTCCCCCTCCCACCCTCACAGCCTCACGCCCCTCACTACCCTCACACAGCCGCTCCACTACACACACAGCGTGATGAAGGACGTGGGCGTCAGAGCAACTATGGAACAATCTGTGTGTGTGGAGGGTGTGTGGGCGTGTGTGTGTGTGGAGGGGGCAGTGTTTACCTGATAAGAATTGAGAGTCCGTCCACATTTTGTAACTGTGTGCGAAACAGTGGCTGCTGACTCAGCAATAATAACAGATCTGTTGCTAAGCGACGAGAGGTCATATCGTACGTTGATACGATGTGTAGTAGTGTGTGTGGTGGGAGTGCGTGGGTGGCACACAACGTCTCACATGATCCAGGCCTATATAGTGACAGTGGGGTTAGGGATACGGTATTAAATTCATGTCTTTGCTAATTATAACTAGGAGTTTACTGTTTGCTGATGTTGGTGAGGGCACACAGTGTGCAGTGCAGAGTGGGGAGGTCAGAGGTCATTAACAGGGCACACAAACTGACGTGAACACTGGCCGAGAGGATGTCGTCATGGTAACGAGGGCTATGGGATATCTTCTGAAATATATCTGTAATTATAATTATATAAAGTGATTGGATTATAATAGCAAACACACAACGTACTTGTCAGTTCTTTAAGTATGTCCACGGAAATGGGATCACTGGTTGTCATGGTGATGTGAAGGTGTGTAGCCCGTGATAGGGACGCAGCTAGAGATGGTATTGGACTTTGACCTTTCATAAACGAGTGTTGTAGCAGTTCATCACGCAGTAGCAAGCGCAGAGTCATCAGAATACGATGACCTGTCTCCATGATAACCACCCCCTCTAGCCATTCGTTGTCAAGGCAATGACCCTTGAGTACTTGTAGGAGCTACCGAGAGTACACACATCGTATAAGCATACAAATGTTTGTGCGAACACACATTTAAATATTTCGTATTGGATAGTGACGTTGCGGTAGAATAATTTCGTAGTTTTAAGAGGCTCTTCAAATTATATAAAAATTTCCACCATACAAAAATAACCCGGACCTGCTATAATAATTATCGTTACAGTCATGTTGTTGATTGCAGTACACACGTACCTGTTTAAAGTGTGCCTTGCACGAATGCCTTGAGAAACATCTCTCCTTCTGGAAGGCTGTGCAGAACTCTGTCAGAGCCTCACCTTCAGACAGCTACACAGGACAGGGAACATGAAGTGTAGATATCTATTGATACAGCTACTCACTTGTTTGTCAGGAAGGTCTCGTGTTGTAGAGGATCGTATCTGTGATAGCACTGCTAGTAGGTCTACTCTCTCACTCATTCTCACCACCGCTAGCTTCAAGAGAACAAGTGTCACATCCAACTAGCTACTAGTCTTCCGTCACGCCCCTTCTTCTTTTTTAGCTGAATTAGCACCTTTGATAATGATCCTCACCAACTACATTATCGATCTTTACCTATTGATATTCCAACCACGTGGAGTGTTCTTCTTGAGGAGGGCGTGGCCAGACTACCCCCCCCCTGAAAGATGTCTCGCTCAAGTGGTGCTACAGCTAGCAGCTCCAAGGATCACCACCATCATCATCATCACACCGTCTCCCCGGCTGTACTGGGCGAGTGTGGATATTGTGGACACACGATAGTCGCCAAGAAGCACAAGTTCCTGCCATTGGAGTGCACCAACTGCAGGGGAGTGTACCATGTCTCCTGTCTCAGAGGGAAGAAGCCACAGACTCTATTAGGAGATCAACTGTTCAAGTTCTCTTGTGCCTATTGCAGTTCCATGGGAGCAGAGATATGTAGCCGACCCTACCTTCACTGGTATAAGCCTCAATATCCCGTATATGTAATCACGCCACACATTAATTAAGTGTTCTGATACCTTTCCATTTTATAATACTCTTAATACTCTTATTATTCTTATGTGTATAGCTAGTAATAGACCAATCTGTACGTAACGTTTTGTGAAAAAAATTGACAGACTTTATACATCTGTGTATTTACACCAAGACACTAGCACTATATAACCTGTGTCACACCGTGCAGGGTCCACATCACTCATCTTGTGCTGTATAATCTCATTGTTGGTCGGAAGTCCCCTCAAGGACGTGTGGGGCGTGACAAGAGGGAGTACTTCCGTTGGAATGAGGATATCTGTGGTTTCATGCGAACTCATTGGAACAAGCTCATGCCTGACCGGAAGAGGACCCAGTCCTGGAGGAGCACAGTAGCCGGCACTCTGTCCGTCAACTGCCCATCCGTATTCAAATCAGGTACGTTGTTTTAGTCACCTAATACATACCGTATAATAATATAACTGGGTTATATCCTTTTATAAATTCGACAATTTTTGTCATTCCCAGAACTTTTATCTGAGCATGTCATGTGATAGGCCTTGTCTAGAGCTACAGAATGCATCTCTTAGTTTTGATATTGATTGATTTTTAGTGAAGTTATGATCTCCCAACTTAGTCCAAATTCATCATTACTGTTTTCTCATGCAGGACAATCGCTATTTGGTGAGCCTGGTTGGTGGACTCTGACCTCTGTGTCTCCGCCCAACCCTCGTCAAGCCATCACGTCGTCACCACCAGCACTCGGAAAGCGCTCTACACCTCTCACACTCTCTCCTCCACCCCCACACAAACGCTCGGGCCCCCTCACATTGTCACCGCCCCCTCCACACAAGCACACCCCTCCATTCTCACCGCCCCCACACCGGAAATCTACATCTTCCCTGTTCTCCCCACCGCCCACGAAGCGAAGCACACCTCTCACACTCTCACCCCCGCCCCCTCCACAGAAGCGATACAAACGATCCTCCCTATCCACCACACCCATACCCTCCCCCAGCCCGCCCCCTCCTGAAATAACCCCCAAAGGACCCACTCGTATCCTTAAGGCAATGAGCACGAGACAAGAGTTGATCCTACGGACCCACTTGGAGGGACATAAAGATGCTGTGTCACAGTGCCCTAAAGCCGCCAGGTTACTACGCAAGCTGAAGGTCAAGGAGCTGCAGAGACGTTATGGACATGCTATATTCGATCTCGACAAAACGGTTACCACGGCAATAGACCAGACGATCAAGTATGTGGTGGACGGATCGAAACCTTACTATGAGCAAGTTGTACCTGTGAAGAAATTGACCTCTGACCTTTCCTACGGGCGTCTACAGCCAACGAAAGCTAAACCAGATGTGAATTGTGGGGAAGATATTCTGAAAAGGATCAGTATTATATCCCACCCCCTACCTCATGTGCACACTTCCTTTAGAGAGAGTTTAAATGGCCACAGTTATTCTCACAAGAAATTGATCAGTCCTTATACTACGAGGAAGCTCAAGCCGTTTATATTCCGTACCAACGACCTTCGACCTTTGAGGGTTCGTCTTAACAAGGAGATTTGCAAGGGCTCAGAGTACAAAGTCCAGTCTTTTGATTTTGTCTATCTACAGAAGCATTTGATTAAGGCTGTCAACAATTTTGTGTCCACTTTTTTCTGGATGGTTGATCTTTCCGAGTACCTCCAGTATCCTGACTTCTCGTGTGTTGTACTGTACGGTAACCTAGTGGTCGGTTGTGCCTTCATGACTCCAGATGTCAAAGTCAACGAAGCTTATATTTCATTTCTAGCAGTTCACCCTGAGTTTCAGCGATCTAGTATTGGCAAGTTGATGCTTTATCATCTTGTGCAGACGTGTATGGGCAAGGATGTCACACTGCACGTGTCCGTGGATAATCCTGCCATGTTCTTATACCACAAGTTTGGGTTCAAGGCCGAGAAGTATTGTCTGGATTTCTATGAACATTATTATCCGAGTAATCATCATCTCTCCAAACATGCTTACTTCATGAGACTCAAGAGATGAACTATAAGACACTGTATATAATTATTATAGTGAACAAAATGATAGTAGTACATGTATAATTCTGTGCAATTATTTTATTTTATAAAAAAAAAGCATTTGCCTGAATTTTAATACCTTCCCCTCGTGGGGGGCGGGCCTGCTAGTTCCCACCATCATTAATTAGCATTAGTTGGAGGTGTGGCTCCAGTAGAATGTTAATGATAATTTCAACATTTCAGAGCAATAATACATACATGTAATTATACACAGAACAAGGGGTCAGGTGATCACAACATTAGCTAATGAGTTACATTTGAAATGGGAATGAAATACATAGTATCTAGTGTGTGTCCGACTGGGTTTCTTCGTCCAGATGGGCCGGGTATCCCACTGAAGGCTGCCCTAGTCCGCCATGCTTGACACAGTTCAGGCTCGGTCTCATAATAGTTATAAACTGCTCTAATATCTTCATTAGCTGTGTAGCTGAGCACTTTAATTTTTGGAGGAGATTCGAGTGTTTCAGTGAATTGTTGATCCAGGTTGATCTTGACAGGGGCGCAGTCTGTGTTCTCAATCATACTCAATTGTCTGATAGTATTGCTTGTGCTGATAGCCATACGAGAGAGTAGTGTATCCATCATCTCAGCTCTGCTGTTAGCGGTGGTTGATGGTGGACACTTCTTAGTGAGTGGCCGATTGTGTGACAGCTTTGTACTTGATGCTATAATATTATTGTGTCTCTCCAACTTTGCCTGTCGTGCGTGGGAATAATGAGGTACACAAAATTTATAAAAGTAATTATTTCCTCACTTTTTGTAATTTCTTCTCCCATTGTTTGTGTAACTGCGTAAAGTTTGGTACATCTCGTACAACAGAGGGGGGCAGGACAAGGGGTGTAGTACTAGTAGAGGGGGTCTCCATGTTATGTACCTCCTTCAGGGGGGGTCTAATCACTCGCACAGGTAGACGGCTATGTGGGGGGGGGGTAGACGTGGATATAACTAAACTTATAGCTATATAGTTACACACAGCAGGCTATGTGATCTAGTAGGATAGCTAGCTGTAGCTCACCTTCTCTTAACAGCTCTGCTGGGCAGTGTCCTCCCGTTCTCCTGTATGTACATATACACAGAACATGTACAGTTACGTGATGTAGGGTCACATGTATTCACCACATACACACACACAAGCTGCATAGCCACCATACAGTCTATACTCTAGCCAGTATGGGTACAGACCTAAGGTGCAGGCCTAGCTCACCTTGTATGCTACTTGCTGAGACATCTCTAGTCATAGAAGAGCCTCAGACAGATCAGAATAAGCTTTAGAACAGTGTGGCTTTGAGATTGCAAATTAAGTTTCCCGGACTAGCGAACAAGTAACTTGATTGGCCAATTAAGCACTGCTGATTCAGCAGAATTAATAGTACATACCCGATTGACCCCGCCCTTAAGCTTTAATTATTATTGCGCATGCGTATTAGATCAATTTTCAACTTAGTTTCACAAGTTGACACACACACACAGAACAAGACAACACAACAGAAACAACACAATGTGAGCATGTATGGAGTGGAGGGAGACTAGAGTTAATGCCTGTATGGAGTGGGAGGGAGACTAGAGTTAATGCCTGTATGTCCTTTGTTACGCCAGTAGCTAGTTACAGAGACACTATATTAAAACCTTACAAACAAAAAAATGTTATTAAAACACATGTTTTACTGGAGGGTTGCAATTACAGTACTATAGATTGGAGCTGGTGTCTGGGCCGCAGCCATAGAGATGTCATTTCCCAGACCAAGTGCTGCACAGGAGAGAAACAATAATGCATTAACAGAGATAGTTATATGAGGCTATTAATTAGACACTTTCCAGTGATATGCCAGAAATGTTTGCCGGTGGCTATATTCTCGCGAAATTACCTCTTTTATGTAGCTAGCCTAAGAGGTGGTAAGTACCAACCACCACCGACCAGTGTGGACACATCCCAGCGTTTCACCACCATAATCATGGCATATTGTAAAAAATGCGGAATGAAATATGGGACAACAGAAAGCTTGCAGATAATGCTCTGTATACAGATATAGTGGTCATTTTAATATACACTACTTCTATATCTGTGAGTAGTAATTGTAACAGTTACGGCTGTTGAACTTACAACCCTCCCCCTCTGTTTAATCAATGGTGAGGGGATTTCAGCTGCATTTCGTGTATTCAATTTCAACAATTTTCTGAAAGCTAAGAAACCGTTGAAATAGTATCATCAAAGTTTAGATGAAAAATCATGATCCAAGGCTAAAATGACAAATCATGGCCCAAGCAATTGAAAGGTATCTTTCAAAGCTTTCAGAGTTTGAAATTATGTTTGAAATTGGATTGAATGGCTGTTGAAAGATATTCAACTGAGATCCACCCATGCATCAGTCGGCCCATATTCTATTAATTTTCATTCTCCTGATGCCTCGGTGTAGGCACCAAAGCTTTACGGCAATGAAGCTACAGTAGTACTCAACTCTAGCAGATTATTACGTATTTACAAGAAATGATCGACCACGATTGTTGCTGCTAAAAAGATAATGGCTTTGACTATTGTATGGAATGGACATAGACTAGAGTTAATGCCTGTATGGAGTGGAGGGAGACTAGAGTTAATGCCTGTATGGAGTGGGAGGGAGACTAGAGTTAATGCTTGTATGTCCATTGTTACCAGTAGCGAGTTACAGAGACACTATAAAAGAAATGTAAAAGTGTAGTTTTCTTCTAATTCCAGCACCAAGTCCACATATTTTTTCTTATTCTATTTGTGCACCACTGGATCATCATCCTAACAGGCAACCCCCGAGTATATAGGGGTCTGGTAACCATCAGCCAGTTGCCTCCTTGCATGAGAGAGATGACACACAGACTAGATACTCTCTGAGTAGTAAATGGATCAATAATAAAAGTTATAGCTGTTCAACCCCCCCTTTCTACAAAGCTTTCAGAAAATCAGAAATTGGATCAATAGTTATGGCTGAAAGATATTCAACGAGTGACATCCATCCATGCTCTTCATATACAACATGCCTCAGTCACCATATATATAACTAGCATAGGTGCCCACAAAGGGACAGCTGCCTGTACCAGGAGCAGAGTATCTGCTGTAGTTACTCAGGCTGAGGTTTATACCAACCACCACATGTAGTAGCCACAATCATCAATCTTATCAACATTGGGCAATCGGAGTAATTTAGTAGTACAGTTTTTATCAGAGTCCCCGTGGTCACTAAAACAACGACGCATTCGCCAAAATGTCGGTTATGTTCCCGTAATCAAGCTCTTAATAACCAGCCTGGCCTACATAGTCAAGATTACAATCTACTAGAGGCAAAAACGATACAAAAGCCAAACACAAGAGAGAGACTCCATATATTAACAATATTAGAGGCAAATAGAAACTGCTTTTGTGTGCAAATTAACACTCTCAGTACTAATAATAGAACACAGGCTGGAGTACATGTGGTTGCTATGGTTCCCCGTACCTGGCAGGGTAGTAGTGATGTCCATTTTTTTCCTCAGGATGAGGAGATCCTTCAATTACCTGGACCGTGTGCTTGTCGCCAAAGTTACCCGACTGGTCGACAACAGCAGTGGCTCCGGTATGGTCCTATATAATATAGTGGAGGAGGGGTTAACAACATCCACTGCTAATAGAGTGCTATTAATTGGTATAATCAGACAACATTATCACTGACTGCTGTACAATGATACCCTATACAAGGTGTGCTTCTCACGTAATAAAGCTACTGAATATCACTGACTGACTGATTAAGCTAGCTTGGTGTACAGCTTGCAGATAGACTACAATCTTACTTGTTGGACATAAGGAGCATTAGCAATGGTCCAGGAGCCAGGGGTTGGTTGTGCAGCATAGGTGGGTTGAGCGTAGGTGGCTGCCCCAGCTTGGTTGGCAGCATAGTGGTATTGATTAGAGGGGACATACCCAGTGGTGGAGGCAATCTGTAGTCCTCCCATCCCGGCATTCATAGCATGGACACCAGCCTCACTGGACCCCTACACACACACACACAGGAGGGGGGTCACTGTACAGTCATAACCATAGCATGAGAACATTACACGCTAGGTCAGACTACTAGATAGCTAACAAAACATGGAAGTTGAAAGTGTGTGTGTGTGAGTGTGTGTGTGTGTGGGGCAGATATTATGCAAAACTGCAACTTACAGATGGATGGACGAAGTAGGTTGCCGCTGGTGACCAACCTCCGGAGATGTTTGAGACAGGAACCTGATAACTCTGCATAGCTTGAGGAGGTGATTGCACGTACTGTGTGTGTGTGTGGGGTGATGACAGGGGCACACTCATTAGGAGGGTAATTACTCACTGGGGCGGCTGCTAGTACTCCAGTAGGTACCAATCCTCTAGAACCCACCAAACTGGAGGTATAGAGAGATGTATGAGATGGTCCTCATAATATACACCACACACCCACTCCACACTCACCCACCCACTCCACCCACTCCACACTCACCCTGGCTGTGAGATGACTTGCGCTGGCTCGTACACATATTGCTGCTGCTGCTGTGATAATATCATCAGTTACAGAGCTTACTACTCAAGCACAACACACGCCCACACAACACACACTGTCATACCGTGATACACACGCCCACACACTGTCAACACTGCGCACCGTGATACACACGCCCACACACAGAAATGGTTGAAATACTCTATCAACTGCTAAATATAATTTCCCCTTGAGGTTTGAGCATAATATAACATAAGCTTAATTAAGCTAATAATTGAAGCGTTATTTGCCAATTGTGGTTTTGCTGTTAGCATACTCTGTTGCAAGTGATTCCTTGTCCAGGACACACACGCCCACACACATAGCTCCAGCCAATGAAAACATCTCCTCACATTATTGTATTAACCCATTGAGAGCTGACATTATTACATTAACCCATTGAGAGCTGACATTGCTCACACAACACACCTACCACTTATTGCATTAGATATGAACACAGAATCACACTAACCTGTTGAACATCTCTCCACCGATCTGCACATAACCACGGCAACAAAGTCATAAATATACACACACAGTATAGAATATTGTCTGCTTACTTTGAGATTGCTTCTTCTTGTTACTCGAGTCAGCAAACTTGATCATGAGAGGTTCTTTACTGCCTGGTAACATAACACCGTTGAGCATCTCGATGACCTTGTCACATGATTCCTTGGTCTCCATTCTGATTGGACGAAGGGGAGATGAAAGCTTATACATTAGCGTGTGCTGGAGGGGATTATGGAGTGGTCACTCACAATACCTTATGAGTACCCCAAGTGGTCTCAAGTATCTTAAGTAGGTCAACCACACACTGAAACTAGCCAACAGCTAGAGGACATACCGTGCAAACCTCACCCCCTGCTGTTCACACAGATGACGTACCGTGCAAACCTCACCCCCTGCTGTTCACACAGATGACGTACCGTGCAAACCCCACCCCCTGCTATTCACACAGATGACGTACCGTGCAAACCCCACCCCCTGCTATTCACACAGATGACGTACCGTGCAAACCCCACCCCCTGCTATTCACACAGATGACGTACCGTGCAAACCCCACCCCCCTGCTGTTCATAGTGGAGTCCCTGAGTATCCGAGTAGACACTATCTTCCCATATGGAGACAGCAGGTTATCAATCATCTGCACAAGGAAGAAATGAACACTGTGGTTGAGTTGCTGTGGAGCTAATGATCATCCACTTGAATTATAGTTATAAAAACAAGAACTACACTCATTGAGGTCAATTATGTGTGTAAAGTGGTGTACAGAGCCTATAGTGTGGTCCCACTGTGCACCTAGTGGTTCACTATTACGTTTGCATTTTAAGTGAAGTGAAAGACTTGTAGTAGCCACAGAGTTGTTATCAACATGCACAAATACTCACTGGTTCTTCGAAGTCAGGAGGCAGATTAGACATGTAGAGGTTAGTAGGATCTTGGTCTTGCTGCAAGGAGAGAGAGGTTAGATAGCATCAGTGTAACACAGTAGGATGGATCAGTGTGTCATGCAGTGTAACACACACACGCCGAGGGGTGAAACTAGGTAGACCGGGCTGGGCGCTCCCACCAGAGGCCACACCCACTAATTAACATGAATACGCTTAGGACACAATACAGATCATTCATTATCAAGGCTTGCGAAACTTTCGCACATTTGAAACCTACTTCTGTTCACCTCGGAGCACTTTTCAATCATCCCCCTAACACCATATCGGAATAGCAGCTCTTGCAGCATGCATGCATAATAAAAATGTTTGCGGTACATGCGAAAAACCGCGAACGCTTATACCCTCGAAATACCCGCTAAATGTGGTATCAGGAACCACATGTTCAGCCACATGTGTGGAAGCTAAATGTGGTATCAGGAACCACATGTTCAGCCACATGTGTGGAACCGCATTGACTACAATAACTGGGACACCACAGACCACTCTACCAGGACACCACAGACCATTCTACCAGGCCACTAGATACTAGCACAAGTAAACACAGCGACCACTGCCACCATATCAGAGCAACCATCATCCACTATACACACTATACCCTATAGCTAGACATTTCTGCGGCTCAAATATTCTGCGAATGAATGAGCAAACGCAGAAATATTATCCGCAAATCTTATTAACCACGCCTAATTTAACAGTTGAAAGTTTAATTCACAGAAATATTATCCGCAGAAGGTCTTCTTACAGCTATTCGCAGAATTTTTGGGCCGCAGAAATTTCTAGCTATACGGTAACAGCCCCTGAAAAATTATAGACAATAATTATTACATCCTACCAGAGTGCAGGGTATATGCAGGGTACAAAGTTCAGAGTACAAACCTGAGGGACCTTAGCAAACTGTACGATGATTCCTTGTGTCTGCAGCGACTGACATGCTCTCATAGCATCACCCGGGCTCTCAAAGTCCACGAACCCATAACCTGCAGTAAAGAGAGGGCGAAGGTCATAACTGGAGGCAAGTTCCCACCAACCACCCCACCCTGAACTACACACAAGCCACTACTCTGTGGCATACTATAGCAGCCACAGCCATTAGACAATCAGGTTCAGTAGACTGCAATCAGCTGATACTGAGACCACATGGTTTTTAAAGTATCTCATATGGTCATTATAATGGCCATCAGACTAGCCACACCAACCACACACCACACACCAGTAGCGGGGACCACACCTAGCGACCACACTGGTGGTAGATTACACCACCCCAGCACACACACCTTACCACTCACAACTACACATGGCCCACACCATTGCCTCACACTACACACACTCCACACCTCACACGCCCACACCCTTGCCTTACCTTTACACAGGCTAGTGTTCTTGTCCAAAATAGATTTGGTCGAAATGATCCGCCCAAACCTGTGTGTGTGTGTGTGTGTGTGTGTGTGTGTGTGTGTGTGTGTGTGTGTGTGTGTGAGAAATGTGTGTGGGAGGAAGGGGTTGAAACAAATTGTGAGGAAATTAATACTTTTCTGACATTGCCCTCTCCTTGTTCAGTATTATTGAACCACCTATATAGCCATGCATGATTAAGCATAATTATTCATCTGTACTGTGCTGAGGATGGACTCGTGGTTAACGTGGTGTAGCCGAGTGCATCATGTAACAGAGTCCATCTGATGCACCAGCATTAAAATACGCTATTTTGGCTAGTAAAGGATCTAGTGCTGTCAGGTGATGCTCTACTTGTGTACAGCTGGACCAGTGTTCTACCTGGCTACTTGTGTACAGCTGGACCAGTGTTCTAGCCAGGTCAGGTGATGCTCTACATGTGTACAGCTGGACCAGTGTTCTACCTGGCTACTTGTGTACAGCTGGACCAGTGTTCTAGCCAGGTCAGGTGATGCTCTACTTGTGTACAGCTGGACCAGTGTTCTACCTGGCTACTTGTGTACAGCTGGACCAGTGTTCTAGCCAGGTCAGGTGATGCTCTACATGTGTACAGCTGGACCAGTGTTCTACCTGGCTACTTGTGTACAGCTGGACCAGTGTTCTAGCCAGGTCAGGTGATGCTCTACATGTGTACAGCTGGACCAGTGTTCTACCTGGCTACTTGTGTACAGCTGGACCAGTGTTCTAGCCAGGTCAGGTGATGCTCTACATGTGTACAGCTGGACCAGTGTTCTACCTGGCTACTTGTGTACAGCTGGACCAGTGTTCTAGCCAGGTCAGGTGATGCTCTACATGTGTACAGCTGGACCAGTGTTCTACCTGGCTACATTTGAATCCATGTTTCAATGCTATTCACTTATAGCATACTCATCATGCAGTGTGAATTTAAGTTTTTTAACAGCAGGTAACTACTTTTGATTGGCTGGAGATCATGTGATCAGCCAGCACTAATTATTTTATTGCTTATAATAATTAGATGAAGTAATAAAGTTCGGAGAAAATTAAAGTATACACACACTATAGAATATTGTCTACTAAATTCTGTCTTCCCTGTCATTACACTCATTACACTGGGGAGTGAGCCCCTGTCGTTACACTCATTACACTGGGGAGTGAGCCCCTGTCGTTACACTCATTACACTGGGGAGTGAGCCCCTGTCGTTACACTCATTACACTGGGGAGTGAGCCCCTGTCATTACACTCATTACACTGGGGAGTGAGCCCCTGTCGTTATGCCTCGGTGCGCATGCGCAAGCGAGGTATACGGTAGTGTGTTTGTGTGTGTGTTTGTGTGTGTGTAGACTGCTACAGCTGCTCAAGGATCAATGAAGTGCAAGTAAGAGTTTCTATAGGCTTCTAGTCATATTTTAATTTGTGGATTTGCAAAATAATGCTTCGTTCTTGAGTTATGCCTAGTTTTGCTTACTTGGAATGCCTTGCAGCCTTTTCAAAAGAATCCGTAGCAAAACTTGTTCACCGAGTGTTGCTACTCTACTTAGTAGTTAGCTCTGCACTAGAACGCTAGCTATTGGTAGCTGCAAGAGTGAGAAGAGAGCTGCAAGGCTCTGTTGATGGCAGCCAGCTAGCTATTAATTTTAGACTTGAACTTTTGGCATCCGGTCGATCATTACCCAATCTTCGAGTTTCCCTGAGATTCTGGATTCTGCATGCAGCAAAATTAAAAATGTTCATCATGATAATTAATCAATGTGTGTATAAAAGCTAGCTATTAGTAGCTTTATGTTATGTAGCTTTGGCACCTCCACCGAGGCATCAGCACCCGCGGTGCTTTCATTACACTGGGGAGTGAGCCCCTGTCATTACACTCATTACACTGGGGAGTGAGCCCCTGTCCTTATGCCTCACCCTTTGCAGAGCTGTAGTAGGTCCTCATCAGAGCAGACGCGAGAGAGGCCACGGATATAGAGGTTGGTGGAGGAGAGGGTTTCAGAGCCATTCATCCCGGGCTGCTGATGGTGTGGGCGTGTCATCTGTGAGGGGGCGGGGGTTATAGTTATATCATCGGGATAGGAAAAAAATTTGGGAGAGGAGAGTGGGGTGGTCTGTACTAATGCTTAATGCTATTAGAGTAGACGGATTGCTATAGAAACAGTCACAAGTGGTATCCTGTTTTCCTCTCATAGTAAACTTAACATCCTTTAATTATAATTCCAGCTAGCCCCTGCAGCCAACACACAGATGATCTCAAAGCCCCACCATGCAGCCTAGAAACACACCCTGCATGCCAGCACACCCTGCATGCCATCTACACACACACACACACACTGCATGCTGGCAACACACATTCCCTGCATGCCATCTATCAGCTGTTGTTCTAAATCCAGCATTGCTAGCCCCAAACAAAAACACGGTAAGCCATTGTACTGGGCTATAACATTACCGATCCATTTCTCAAAAAATGTTCATGCAAATTAGAGTACTATGTAATTATAGTCTGAAGCTGATTCCAAGTAAAAGGAACACCAAATGCTCTTACTCCAAGTGGTGGTGTGTGCATTAGGCTGGACACCAGTGGCCCAGTACACTAGGTGTGTGCATTAGGCTGGACACACACTCACTGGAGGCGCAGTGGCTGCTTGTTGTTGCTGGTAGTAAACTGGCTGACTGGTGGGGTTTGGAGCAATATGCACTGGGATGTAGCGATAGTAGACATTATTGGGTGGTCTTGGTGATGATGTGTCACCAGGAGAGCGTGGGTTGTGACTGGAGGCAGACAATGGCCGACCCTGTGTAAGGATGAAAGAGAGAGGTGAGTCTTTGTGAGTTTGCATGCATCATTAATTAAGCATATCTGATGGTCACAGTGCAAACTGTAAAGGAGACTAGACCTAAGAGTCTGGTAGACCATTATCACCAACCATACAGCTTGCTAACACAGCTTGATTGTGAATTGCTCCACCATCAACACTATATCAGTGCAAGGTTTAATACCTGCTATAATCATAATTATATATGAAACAAAATACTGCATGCATAATGAAGGTGTAGCTCACAGAATGAGATGGTGTGTGTTTGAAGCTCTTGGCTGGTCCACCATGGTTGCTGATGAGTGGTAGGGACCCAGTGATGACTTGTGGAGCCAGTGCTGGTTGTGAGGGAGGCAGCATGGACTGGGGGAGGAGGGGCACCAGTAATGAGCTAACCAGTTGACACAAGCCCCTTTGCTTTGGTTACAGAGACCTCCTTCTAGTCCTAATGCAGCCATTTAATGTGACCCCACTCACAATAATTAAAGTCTGTGGTCCCATTAACACTCTCAACTGCCCAGCATCATTATAACATTGTCAGAGGGAGAGCTATGTAGCTACTATTAAAGCATGCAGCTACTTTGTATTGGCTGCTATAACATTGTCAGAGGGAGAGCTATGTAGCTACTATTAAAGCATGCAGCTACTTTGTATTGGCTGCTATTCCACGAAAACCTTTCTCCGCGAAAGTATATACCATCGAAATATACCCGCTATATACAGTATTAAATGCAGCTATTAAAGCATGCAGCTACTTTGTATTGGCTGCTATAGCATTGTCAGAGGGAGAGCTATGTAGCTACTATTAAAGCATGCAGCTACTTTGTATTGACTGCTATAACATTGTCAGAGGGAGAGCTATGTAGCTACTATTAAAGCATGCAGCTACTTTGTATTGACTGCTATAACATTGTCAGAGGGAGAGCTATGTAGCTACTATTAAAGCATGCAGCTACTTTGTATTGGCTGCTATAACATTGTCAGAGGGAGAGCTATGTAGCTACTATTAAAGCATGCAGCTACTTTGTATTGACTGCTATTCCACGAAAACCTTTCTCCGCGAAAGTATATACCATCGAAATATACCCGCTATACAGTATTAAATGCAGCTATTAAAGCATGCAGCTATTGAAGGATAGTCTCACCATCATGGTGTCACTGGTTGGTCCCTTCTCCTCAGCACTAGCAGGGGCAGTAAGACTGATGACTCTAGTAGCCCCGTCCTCCTCCAGCTCCGTGGGTACTGAGCTCTCCTGGTGAGGGACAGTCCCACTCACTCCCAGGCCGATATCAGCACCCTCGGCCCCCACATTAACCACAGTATTCTCTGGCGTGGGTGTCTGCAAGCCTGACTGCTCAGATACTGGCTCCATTCAACTACATAATAACAATAATAATTATAACAATTATACTCCATCAGTGTCAGTATATCTACCTCTGCAACCTCATCATACACTCTACCACAAAAATCATTCTGAGGCCAACATCAACACGATATTAGACCACCATTTAATATAATATATCATATACTTTTTACAGCAAAGATTTAGTTTGCAGCCCATGCATTCAATATCATCTGCACTAAAGTAAATTTTAAGCAAGCCTATTGCAGCTATTTAATTTAGCATTTAATAAGCTTGCAAATATACTGCAAATAACTCGCTATGAAACATTTGGAATCCTACATTTGCAACAACAACACAGACAGTGAATATTTTACCTTGTTTAGTTGTTTAGTTGCAGTTTTGGCTGGTATGCAAAAATTCTTAAGATAGTATAGTCTGGACAGTAGAAACTTCAATTACTTAAAAAAAACACGTCTCTGTATGAAAGTATAAAACCGCATGAAATCCAGAGCTTCTTTGCAGACTTTTCGAGCTATCTTTTTGTTTTGTCAGCTGTGTGTTTTCCCTGAGCCTAGCCAGCCGGCCACGATGTCCCCAGCCCCGCCCCCTAATAACATGCATAACCCACCCACGCATTTTGTATCCACAGCAACTGAACAACAACAATAAATATACTTGCTGCCTGGCATGCAGGAGAAGGCGTAGCTGGTTTGCAGCGGTGTGGAGAAGAGGTCTACTGCAAGGAGAATGCAGCTGTCGCCGTCCCTTGTGGTTCTGTTTGCTGCTGCTGTCCTGGTAGTGGAAGCAGTAGTACATCCAATAGCCTCAGGTAAGTTGCCAGCCCCAGTCTTTGATCTCTAGTCATCAAAGCAGCATTGCAGCATGCTTGTACAATCAATGCTTGTAGCTAAACATGAAATGAACATGTATAATAAGATTATTACCCTCCACACACACACCTTAGACACCGCAGACCTACAATGCTCTAACCAGTTCATCCTCTACAACTTGAACTGCTATCGCTACTTTGGCTCAACATCAAAGAGAGCTTATTTCCATGCCCAGAAGCAATGCCATCGCCATCAGAGCTCGCTAGTAACTATATACTCACACAACGAGGAACAATTTATCATATCATTGGCTGAGACTAACACATCGTTTTGGATAGGCCTGAATGATCACGATGGTCCGGGCACAGGACACAAGGAGGGAGTGTTCAAGTGGGGGGCTGGCGGAACTATGGAGTATTTCAACTGGAGGATTGGAGAGCCTGAGAACAAGCAGCACTTGGACTGTGTCAAGGCTGACAGTGTAGGCTGGGCCATGGCTACTGGTGGTTGTGCATCTACTAAACTGTCGTTTGTTTGCAAGAAAATAGGTAAGTTATTATTGCATCCATTATACTGTTTAGAATAGGGTACCATAACAACTGATCCAAACATGCAATTATTCATGTAAATTGGCATTTCAAAGTCATGAATATTCTGATATTCATGATACAGCTTGCCCTAAAGGTCTGGACCTTGAGGATGGAGTGTGTGATGTCATCCTATCAGAGGAACCTAACGAAATATTGACAAGCTCCAGGATTTATCACATCTTGTTTTTACTGATCTTATTATTATCCATCATTATAAGTTGTACTGTTACATGTACTAGATTACGATCTCACAGATACGCTACAACTAACGAACAATGTGTTCCCATGCTTGAGAAAACTAGATTACGAACATCTTTAAGTGTACAAGATATTTATCCCACTTAAAAATTCATTATTTGTACATATTCAAGATTGATTAATTTTTTCATTAATTGCAAATGGTGTGCTCATTAGATGCGTGACAGAAACACACACTAAGTGTGATGATATTAAAACACAATTACAACAAAGATTGTTTCACATTATAAGACTGTCCGACTTGTCGTCCACTGCCAGTTCTAACCAGTCCCTCTCCCCCGGGACGCCCTCTAATAGGTGCAGGCCCATGACTCCGGGTCCGATGTACAGGAGGCTCTTTAGTAGGAGCTGCTTGTAACAACATTGCTTTGGCCTCTTCAAATCTCTCAATGTCTGCCCTGTCAGAGCTTGATTCAGAGCCTCTCCGTGGTCTCCTGGTGGAGGATGCTGTGGAGATGGGTCTCTGGAGACTATCAAAGCCACGTGGTGTTCTGTGTTGTGTAGAGGACTGGGAGAATCGCGTGGGTGTGAGTGTGGAGGAAAACCGATCGTTACTAACTTCAGTGGGTGGTCCCCCCATGGCTGATACATAACTGATCCGCCTCTTGACCTGACCAGGTGATGACGGGGTGGTTGGTAGCGTATTGCTAGCTCTGGGACGTTGGGAATACGATCGACTGCTAGTTGGAGCATGATAGGTCCGTGTGAGATCCCGTTCTCTCTCAAAGCTTTCCTGTCTCTGTGGAGCACGCCTTGTCCTGTTCTGTGGTGCCCACATGCTACCAGAGCCCTCTCTACCAGACCCCTCTTTCTTGCCCCACCCAATCTCACTGTGTGTATTCACCCAATTAGAGGTTCGTGAGTTTGTCACACGCGGTGCAGTTAATATCTCAACATCTTCATAATTGTGTCGTACAGGTGGTCGACTTCTCTCAACGTCCTCATATACATGGCGTGATTTCCGTGATCTAGTTTGGTCTCCATCAGGACTGCGCTGGTGGTCCCCCGGAGAGCTGACTCCAGAGTCTACTGATTGATTAGCTACTCTTTGATGTGCTCCGCTAGTCTCCCAATTGGTCTGTTTCGGCTGTTTCGGTGGTAAGGTACCGTTGATGGCAATCATAGAGTTACGGTTGGGTTCAGTTGATCGTATTTGGAAGGTTTCGCTACTCGAGAGGTTGTTCTTGATCCTCCGAAGAGATTGTGGGGAAGCAGACGCTAGGGCCACATCTGGAGGAGAGAGGTTAAAGTACATAAAGGTCAAAGTACGTAAAGGTCAAAGTACATAAAAGCAGATAAACAGCTATATGTACATGGGATAATATCATTTCTAACTTGTAGAGAGCACGAACTTTTCTGGTGTCGATGGTCTATTTCCTTATGCCTGAGGGCAGGAGATCCTCTGACCACACCCTCCTCCCCATCGCTGACCACACCCCCTTCAGGGTCCGCACCTTGTTCCTCAGCACACAGATCACTGGCAAACAAGTGCTCCACCTAACACACATGAGGGGGGGGGGGGAGTTAGTGGTGTGATAGAGCTGCCCACCATGAATAGGCAGTGGGGCAAGCTACAACATGCACAATACACACACAGCAAGTTTTGTGATGATAGGAACTGTCTACTCAATTAAAGCTTGTAAATTCCACGCATTCCATAAGTATTTATATATAACAACAGCTAAGACTAACTCAGCACACACACACACCCACACGCACTTACATGTCTGCACAGAGCCTCAACAATAGTGTAGCTCTCGTTCATGCTAGTTAGCATGTCTTGTGCTGCTCCCCTCACCAGGGTCGGCCCAAACACAAGAGCAACGTTACGAAATGACATCTGTACAAGGAAACAAGATAAACACACAGTGCAATATACAGTAGTTTAGATACAATATTCAGTATAATTATATGGACAAGTACAGAGCCTGAAGAAGGAGTGTCTCACTTTGTTCCCTTCACTCTGCTCAGCCACAGTCATTAAATGGCGCATGAGGAACTTGAGTGTGTGATAGTGAGCTGTGGGCAGGTTGTAGACTAGCTCATGTAGTCTTGTCAGTCTGTCAGTCTCATCTGTCATACGAGCACAGGTCAGGAAGTCTTCATGCACAGCCTCGGGTATCATGGGGTCAGGTAACTCCTTCAGGAACTTCTTACACAGAGAAGCCACTGTGTGCACATCACCAATCTGCTCCTGGGTGAACTCATATACCCCCTTGTCCATCTCAGAGCTGAGGTGCTTGATCATCGTGGTATGTCCTGGTTTACTGTAGGAGGGACATAAGCACACTCAGTGGTGGTGACCATTCTATATACTATAGGCCGACTACTACTTTAGAAATCAGACAAGCCTAACTTAATTCATGGTCCTACAAACAATGATTGGAATACTCTACTAAAACAAAGTTGTAAATGCTGAAACAAAACTGTGTAATCTGGGACAATGTAAGTACTGACCGATAGATGCCCTCCACATCAAGTCCTTGCTCCTGGATCATCCTCACACAGTACTCCACCACGAGGGGCACTCTCTGTGTGGGGTGTGGGGTGAGTGGGTGTAGTGTGTGGATGTGTGGGTGTGTGTGTGAGAGTTAGTAAAAAAGCCGAGATAATAAACACTATTTGCCACTATTTGCGGTGACTCAACAGTCTAGTGCAGATAAGGAACTTAATTAACTGAGTGTAGTTCTGTCAACAGCCAGTATCATTGGGAGGTGATGCCAGTATCATGAGGTGATGCCAGTATCACCAGGTGATGCAACACTAGCACAGTGTGTACCTTGTTCTCCAGTGACACTGGACAGTCCTCAAGTGGTTGACCAAATGTAATGAAACTGGAGAAATCTGGCTCATCTTTAGTACGTCCTCTTTGGACTCGATACTTCTTGATCTTGTCCAATATCCCCCTACTACCACCGTGGCCCTCGTCTGTAGGGGAGGGGGGGGGCGTGTGAATAATAACATAGCGTATAAACCACAGTAGTGTGTAGATGATACCTTTCCTCCTCTTGACAGGGCTGTGGGCACGTCGGTGTGGTGAGGGGGAGGGGGGACCTAGTTTCCCCTCAGAGGAGCGTAACAGAGTGCCCCCCTCAGAAGGCGGTGGGGTGGGTGGACCACCATTCAAGTCTTGGATGGTACGAACCCATTTCTCCAGACTAGGAGCATCTGAAGCCTGTGTGTGTGTGTGTGTGTGTGTAGTGTGGGCGTGGTACATGTATGTATTCTTACACGTACCTGCAGTAGGTAGACAGCTCCATGATCAGTGACAACTTTAAAAACAAATTTTTTTTTGTTGTAGTTCCGAGCATAGTCTGTTTTGCTTGGGACCACGTCTATAGGCGCTTCATCACAGGAGGTCCTCTATACGAGTGTGTGGGGGGTTAGTGTGTGTGTGTGTGGGGGGGGGTTAGGCCATCAGTTATAAGCATACTTAAACTATTAAACTATTAAACTATTAATTTATCAAGCATGAATTAACTCCAGTGCATATTTTGGATAGCAGCCAAACACAATATTATTATTGCCCCACTAAAATTACAATATCAACATTACCAATCGTGCTTCCTTCCTATCTCTATAGAAGGAGATCTGATTGGACGCCAGGACAGCGTAGTACGAGCGCCAGTTACGATCATTTGCTCTTTTCCCAGAGTCCAATAAATCTTGTTTCCTAGTCAGCACACCGTGACACTGGATCTACACACAAGCAAGCAAGAGTGACACACACAAGCAATGCATAAGATCATTCATTCCATTTGATTAAAGCCACAGTTGATTGCCTCCAGGTGTAAGTGTACCAGACAACAGTACAAGCTAATGTTTGATAAGCTATCAGGACATCAACATAAGACATGCAGTGACCTCTCTCAAAGCCATTACACAGGACTTACATTATTAGTAGACTCTGTGTACTCTTGCTGTGTGTTTGTAGGTGATGATATACCCAATGTACTCAATATCTCAGAGGAGAGTCGATGGAGTGCAGAGCTCATCTAGACACAGAGGAGGGGGATAATGAGAGGTGTACCAGTGGTGTGTGTGGGTGGGTGACTTACTGCTAGAGGTCTGCTGATCTCTGGTGTCTCATCCAGTAGGTCCACACTGCTATGCTGCTGCTGTGAGGGAGAACACACACACACACACACTAAAGCACTGATGCTATCACACAAGCACATGTACACTACATGTAGTTGCTGATGATCACACACTGATATAGACATGGAATATTTTGCAGGTGAAAAACCAAACCTAACCCTAACCTGTGAATGAGCCAAATCAGCACTCTATGCGCATCTTCTAACTAACTAACCTTTGCATTCTGGCAAGGATCGTGATACCATATACTACAAGTGCAGGTTTTTACGATTGAAAGGACCAAAAATCGCAAAATTGCGTTGATGCCCGCAAAACAATAGTAATACGGTATACAGACCTTCCTGCCAAACAGGCGCTTGCTTTTCTTCTTATTGGTGTCCAGCAAATGAGGCACGTCAATACTCTGACTCCGCCCACCCACCCTCCAGCGATCGCCCTGTGACGAGCTGTCTGTCTGTGACGCTGCTATGGCCTCCTCAATATTCACTTCCCTGAAGACTTGGTCCCCAATGGAGCGTGTCTTGTAGATAGGCATCTTCTTATGAGGCTCAGTACTAAATGTACTGAATGGTACCTGGAGACACATACAGTTCAGCAGAATGTTAGAATATCCAACAAAGAATATACTATAGCAGAGATTGAGTAGTATAGTAGTCTACCAAGCTGTACACCCACCCACACCGCCCCACTCACGTATAGGCACCACACACACACTGCCCACTCACTTGTAGGCTACTGCTGCTCACTTGAGCATGTTCTATTGCACTCATTGGTCGATTGTATCGTGGCCGGCTACTGGGGCTTTCCTTAACAGGTTGTCGTAGCAACCCGGCCCTTGGGTCACTCAAGGCTAGTTGTTGGGACCCCACTTGTGTAGGGGGCGTGGCAGGGTCAGAGGTCAGATTGTCACTAACAGTTTTGAATGCGAGTGGAGCTGACGGAATCTGTAGAATGGATAATTAGAGCACAAAAAATAATTACAAATTTCCATACCTCAGTTTCCTGCGATGTAGACAGTGACCTTTGACTCTGGTAGGTAGACTGTGACCTTTGACTTTGATATCCATGCCCACCCACGTCATTATCCACACTATCTGCCTCCCCTAGAGCGACCTTTGACCTTGACCTCGAGTGCAGTTCCCTACGTAACTTCTGATAGCCTCGTGACGACTTCTTGTTGGGTTTAGTCTCCACCGGCTCTGTTGTCCGCAGTGAACTAGTGCTCTCCATGGAAGTGCGGCTGGTCTGGGACATTATGGGTGCCTTGGTTTTGACCTCTTTGAGAGGTCGAATGGATATGCGTTGCTGTAGACTGTCTGATGCTATTCTTGTGAGGCCTTCTAAACTCTTGTTTCCTGTTTTCTTGATTTTGATTCGCCCAAGGTCTGTAGAGCGTGCTCTGTCCTTGTAGTTGCCTTGGTTACGACCGAGGGTGTCGAGTGCAGACATGGAACTAGTGAGAGGAGGAGCTCTACTACTCAGACTCTCCGAGGGAGACGAAGTGCCCTGTGTGATATGTGAGGGTGTGTGGTGTGTGGTGTGTGGTGAATCACTGACCACCATATTGTCAACCTATCAAAGTACTACTAAACAAAATAATTATTTCGGAAATCGGACGTACGCAACACAAGTTATGGCCTCTCGAACATAGCTACGAAAACAGGCCTGATTTGGAAAAAGCGCCCACTTATAGCCCACGCTTTTTTTCAGAAAATGGACTATTTGGGCACGAAATAAATTATTGATCTAAGCACACCATATTGTCAACCTATCAAAGTGCTACTAAACAAAATAATTTTTTCGGAAATCAAACACTCGCAACACAAGTTATGGCCTCTCGAACATAGCTATGAAAACAGGCCTGATTTGGAAAAAGCGCCCACTTATATATAGCCCACGCTTTTTTTCAGAAAATGGACTATTTGGGCACGAAATAAATTATTGATCTAAGCACACCATATTGTCAACCTATCAAAGTGCTACTAATTTTTTCGGAAATCGAACACTCGCAACACAAGTTATGGCCTCTCGAACATAGCTACGAAAACAGGCCTGATTTGGAAAAAGCGCCCACTTATAGCCCACGCTTTTTTTCAGAAAATGGACTATTTGGGCCTGAAACAAATTATTGATCTAAGCACACCATATTGTCAACCTATAAAACAGTGTGTGTGTGTGTGTGTGTGTGTGTGTGTGTACCTGAGATCCGAACGTGTTGGCCCTAGTCTCGAGGGAGGAGTTAGATCGTGTACGCACTTTGATTGCGAGTGGGCGGACACCAGAGAGGAAGTTTGAGTCGCTCGTACTTGTCTCCACGACGATCTGGTTGCTAGCGGATACGTTCTCTTGACCTAGCGAGAAATCATCAGAATCATTGTACCATTCGCTGGAGAGTGTGTTAGGTGGGTGGGGCTCTGCACCTACAAGGAGGGGGGGTTATGTCAGTAATAATTTACTATGAAGATTATTCTATGTCGTATAGCAGGTAATTTGTTGTAAAAAATTTCATTACATGCACTGCATTTCGTCAAGGTTAGCTGAGCCCACGAAATAATGAAAATTACTCGCTATACGAAAATGACATACATAATTTATTTTTAAATTCACTCACTGCTGATCCTTGTTCTAGGCATCCTCTTGACCACACCCCCTTGTCTCCTGGGGGCGTGGCTAGTGTGAGTCTCTATGTCCAGTAGTGAACCCTCTACGAGGACATCGTCACGTGATATTTGCCGTGGATCACATGACTGTGAGTTATCTTGTGATGCATAGTCAGTATCATTGAAGACCATCATTCCAGTTGGTGGGGGTATCACATGACTGGGGGTGGGCTTATGCTTGGAGCTGACCTTTGACCCCTTGCCACATACAACCTTGATGTCGGTAGCCGTCACTTGACCATCTTTTGTAGAGTACTCCCCAGAAGGTCCGTAAGTGTAGCGAGGGTACAGCTGTGTGTGTGGGTGTGTGAGTGGGCGGGGGTACAGGTATGAGTGTGTGTGTGTGTGTGTGGGCGGGGGTACAGGTATGAGTGTGTGTGTGTGTGTGAGGGGGGTAATTGAACATTCCTATGGACACTCTAATAGTACACACATGTATAATTATAGCCATGCACACATTACACACACCCACACCCACACACACACAAACTTACAAACTGGAGATCATCGTGTTCCTTTGGTAGAGTCAATAGAGTTACTTCATGATCACTGGAGGGAGGTATACAAGCAGAGCCATGGTCATTAACTGCTGTACTGTGTACTCCCCCACACACACTAGCCAGCTGCTGTCAGCCCATTATCATCCATCATTAAGCATGGCACGACACACCTTGCTAGCTACACCGCTCTCTCCAGGACTACATTGTATCCATTGTCACACAGACTAGCTACAATGGCTGACACCATGCTTGATATACAGACACCATGTATGGCTCCATTGTCACCCACCATTGTCCAACAGTTCGTTGTATTTCTTGGACAGAGCTGCTGATGATCTTGACCCCATTGATCATGTGTACCATGTGACCCACCTCTAGCCCCGCCTCCTCACCACTCCCCCCTCTCGTCACACGCAGTATGAACGTTGTAGAGAGCTTTAGTTCAAGTGAGTCAGTACTGAGCCGTGAGTTAGACCGATCAAAGTCCTCCGGGGGCGTGTCTGGACACTGTGTGCATGTGGTGTGGGCGGTGTGGTGTGTGTGCAGTACACTATTAGAATTTAATGACTTTTTGTGATTCATAGCTTTAACAGTGTAATGAATATATTACCATGACAACAGCGTACCTGATTGGAATCTGATTGGATGGTGAAGTGACGTAGGGAGATTCCAAACGCTCCCTCCTTGTCTGCTACCACGGTAACGGTGGAGTAGCTCTCCTCTGATAAAGCTGTCAGATCAGCTAATTGCGGTATATCATCATCATCCGGTTCAGTCTCGTTGAAGGTCTCAGATGAATCGTCACTAGGGGGTGTGGTCAACTCAGGGGGCGTGGCCAGTCCTGTCATGAGGTCATCATCGCTCGTCTGAGTTATATATGGACAGAGGGTACAATCCGTGTCATATATAATTACTTGGAAGGGGCTATTTTAAGGAATCTAGTGTTTGGAGTGTTGTTATAAAGCTTCTATAAATACACGTACATACCATCTCATGAGTCAGTCACCAGTGAGGTCACAACTACACAACCTTTGCCAACTTAACCCAGCTAACATGTGGCAGGCCACCCACTGCACACACGCACAGTGAGCTAGGCCACAGTGTGTGGTGTGTGTGGGGGGAGGTAGTGTGTGTGTGTGGGGGGGAGGTAGTGTGTGTGTGTGTGTGTGTGGAGGGGAGGTAGTGTGTGTGTGTGTGTGTGTGGAGGGGGGAGGTAGTGTGTGTGTGTGTGGGGGGAGGTAGTGTGTGTGTGTGTGTGTAGAGGGGGGGGTGTGTGCGTGTGTGGGGGGAGGTAGTGTGTGTGTGTGTGTGTGTGTGTGTGTAGAGGGGGGTGTGTGCGTGTGTGGGGGGAGGTAGTGTGTGTGTGTGTAGAGGGGGGGGTGTGCGTGTGTGGGGGGAGGTAGTGTGTGTGTGTGTGTGTGTGTAGAGGGGGCGTGTGTGCGTGTACAGTGAGAGCTCCTACTCTACCCCATGCATGCAGTGTGTGCACAAAGATGAACCACACACACACACACTCATGGTATGGGGCAGGGGCCTAGCCTAGTGTCTAATGGTAACCACACACACACACACACACACACACTCATGGTATGGGGCAGGGGCCTAGCCTAGTGTCTAATGGTAACCACACACACACACACACACACACCCATGGTATGGGGTAGGGGCCTAGCCTAGTGTCTAATGGTAACCACACACACACACACACACACACACACACACACCCATGGTATGGGGTAGGGGCCTATAGCCTAGTGTCTAATGGTAACCACACACACACACACACACACACACACACCCATGGTATGGGGCAGGGGCCTAGCCTAGTGTCTAATGGTAACCACACACACACACACACACACCCATGGTATGGGGTAGGGGCCTAGCCTAGTGTCTAATGGTAACCACACACACACACACACACACACCCATGGTATGGGGTAGGGGCCTAGCCTAGTGTCTAATGGTAACCACACACACACACACACACACACACCCATGGTATGGGGCAGGGGCCTAGCCTAGTGTCTAATGGTAACCACACACACACACACACACACACACACCCATGGTATGGGGCAGGGGCCTAGCCTAGTGTCTAATGGTAACCACACACACACACACACACATGGTATGAGTGCAACCTAGTGTCTAATGGTAACCTGATACACTGCATGGTGGCCTCCTACACGCTACTCACATTACACTAACTGACACCAGCACTAGAGTAATGGAACATGTCTCACTTGTACCAGCATACCATTATATCTAGAGCTTCTGTACATTACAAGGAAAAGCAATCTGACACTAAATACATGTCCTCCATTATCATTCTCACAATACTACCACAAGTCTAACATTTCAACTAGTAACTTAATGCTCTACAAAATACAGACTTAATGTGTTCACCTATTACATGGTGACAGTACGAGACCCCTCACACCTCACACTCCTCACACTCACCGCGGCTGGTAGTCCGTTACCAGTGTGACCAGGCTCGTCCCTCTCACCACGGCTATTCACCAGGTACCAGTGACTGGGGAAGGATCTGCTGTACTCTCTAAACGTTTCTCTGGACATGACTCGAGAAGTCTCAGCTTCATGGAGATAAAACAATACATCTGAAGGAACTTTAAACAGAATTCTCAACTGTTGATGTAGTTCTAGCTCAGCTGTGTGGACTTGGTCGTCGCTTAGTTCTAGACTCGGTATTACTGACAATGGTATCCGCTTCTCTTCACCGAAGTAGCTCACTGTAATAGCAGCCATCGCTAACTTCTTGTCTCTCTTGGGCTAGGCTACATTCCTAGCTAGTCGCAGCTTAGGCGTGGAACTATGCAGCCCCACCCTCTTTGTATGAAGTGGGTGTGTCCCACAATTTGTGGTATTGTTGTGTTAGAGCAAACACGGTCAAACTAATGTATACTTTTAGAATTACTACGGCGTTAATGTTTGCAGCCCCGCCCATTTACAGCAAGTGGGCGTGTTTATTAAAATTATTGTATAAGAGCAAATACGGCATGGCAGTATCTCACCATGTTAGTATTGGAATAACTACAGTACAAATGTTTTGTCAGTTCCATCGACTTTTCCTCTTTCTTTTAGAGGGTGGTGGTTGCTCTGAGGGGGTGTGGTCTTTAACTGGTTGCCCTAGCGACGATGTAGATGCCAAGCATCCGCTTGCTTGTTGGAACTTTGTTTTGTAAGAGGCCAAATATGTTTGTTTGATAATAGACGACCGTCCGGATGATCCCATTGGTCCAAGAGAGGAGGGTGGGGCAACTGCCGCTGACGGCCTTGAAAACATCTATAGTGTGTGTGTGTGTGTGTGGGCGTGTGTATGGGTTGAGGAATAATTTGTCATAATTATTTTATGGCAATGTACCACTTGTGTTGATCCGAGACCTGGCCGTAATTTTTGTCGTGACCTTTGAACTGTTGAACCACCTCCTTTATTGCCGTGCTTCTGTCTAGAGCGCTGGAATCTCGTGTTCTGCAATAAATCAACAATCAACACACCCACACCCACACCCACCACACACACCCACACGCACCACACACACCCACACACACACCACACACACCGTCATGGCTAGCTTTATTAGTTCTTCTGGTACTCTTTGATCAGCCACTTCCTGTACAGGACAAGACACATTATTACCGTATATTCTAATTATTAATTTTATCAGACAGCAAAAAAATTGTCTGGAACAGATTTTTATAGAGCATGCGAAGTGTCCAGAGTAATTAGAACAAGCAAGCAACTGCATGCGAGCTAGCTAAGTTTAATGGAACAGTGTGCGACTGAATAGTTGCACTAGCTATCTAAACTAGCTACTCAAAGCTATCTAACTGAAGCACTCTATTATTATAAAGTCTTACTTGCCGTCTATGAATGTAACTCAACTTTTCAAGGTGTTGTCCGGATATTTAATATTAAAGCACCGGAGTGTCCGTTGTATTAGAACAAAAATTGCCCAAAAGAGTGTCCGATAAATTAGAGGTATATACTTATCCTAGATCGAGAACTCTTTCAGCTGCCATAACTTAGGTACCGTTGCTCCAATGTATGATTTTCTGAAAGCTTAGAAATAAACCTTTCAAATGGTGTCATTGAAGTTCGTATTTAAGAGATAAAAGTATTTGCCAATTTGGCCATACCATGAATGAATGGTCCAATGGCGAAAAATGACAAATTAGGGTCCCAACGAAATGTTGGATTAAAACACTCAATTTGAAAGGTCTCTTTCTAAGCTTTCAGAAAACCATAACATTTTTGATTTTCGATCCACAGAATTCAAGTTATGGCAGCTGAAAGATTCCCAAAATCAGATTAAACGGATGGGGGGGGGGGGGGGGGGGTGTCTTTTAACAGCCATAACTTCAGTACAGTTGATCCAATGTATGATTTTCTTAAAGCTTAGAAAAATTCCTTTCAAATGATGTATTTCAATCCAAAATTTTGTCACGGCCCTAATTTGTCATTTTTCGACCTCGGACCATGGGCTATATATAATCCATGGTACGACTAAACTGGCAAATACTTTTATCTCTCGAATATCAACTTTGATGGTATCATTTGAAAGGTCTCTTTCTAAGCTTTCAGAAAAAATTATAACATTTTAGACATTGGATCAACGATACTCAAGTTGTGGCTGTTGAAAGATGTTCAACTACCCCCCACCCCCTCGTTATATACAGTCAATGTTTTCTGATTTTCCATAACTTGTGTTAGCTTTAACTCACCATATTTCTGACTAGATCTCCAGCAAACTGTGCGTCCCTGTGTGTGATAAGTGTGTACGCTGTTCCCTTCTCCCCGGCACGACCAGTGCGGCCAATGCGATGGACGTGGGTGTCTATATTCTTAGCAACGTCAAAGTTCACTACAGTCTTGATGGATGAGATGTCCAGCCCTCGAGCTACAGGTAGTAGTGAGGAGTGTGAGGAGTGTGAGTAGTGTAGAGTGTGAGCAGTGTGAGGAGTGTGAGGAGTGTGAGTAGTGTATAATGGCTAGTATTATACTCATGATTGGGTGTCTGCTTACAGGCAACATCAGTGGCTATGAGGATGGGGAATTCCTTCCTCTTGAAGGATGAGATTGTAGTGTCCCTGTCACCTTGAGCCATGTCCCCGTGGAGGAGACCAACTGAGTGGGCGGAGTGTGTGTGGGTGTGTGTGGAGTGTGAAGTGTGGACACACCTGAGAATCCCTCTGTCTTTAGACTAGTGGCCACTTGTTCAGAATTTGCTTTGCGTGTTACAAACACCAACACACTACCAGCAGACGTCAACTCTACCAGTCGCCGTAGCAACCACCTCCACTTCTCCTGCTCGTCCTTTACAACCTCCACTATCTGAGAGAATAATCATATAATCATCAGAGTGATGACATCATAGCAGGTCACCTGAGTGATGTCAGTGTTGGCTTCTCCTAGATCTCCTACTACTATCCGCACTGGGTCTGTCAGAACATCGCGTGCCAGACGCTCAACCTTCTTACGAAATGTGGCACTGAACAATAAAGCTGTGAGGGGGATTACTGAGTTAGGATACTCGGGAAATACTGACTTTACTTTGTCTGTCTGGTCGTACGTGGTTGGCTATTGAGCGCACTTGAGCCTCTGCAATAAACACAGCAACCAGTTACACATCTGGCACACAGGGCACACAGGGCACACAAGGCACACAGGGCACACAGGACACACAGGACACACAAGGCACACAGGGCACACAGGGCACACAAGGCACACAGGGCACACAGGGCACAGATGAATTAACGCACCAAATCCCATGTCGAACATTCTGTCAGCTTCATCAAAGACTAGATAGGTGACACGCTGGAGGTTGGTGGCCTTGAGCTTGACCAGGTCTATCAGCCTACAGACCATGCAGGGTGGAGGAGAGACATGGCTGACACTATCAAATTAAACTAGAGATAAATGAAACAAGACTGTTTTGGAGCAAGGCTTTCTTAGATGTGTATCGAGATATAGCCTCACCGTCCTGGTGTGGCCACCAGTATCTCACAGCCTTCCTTGAGTGTGTTACATTGCTCCCACTTAGAGCCACCGCCATACACACACGTCACTGTCAGGTTGTAGGCCTTAGCAAACCTTCGTGCCTCGTGGTATATCTAGAGGAAAGAGGGCGTCGATCACTCTAATACTAGCAGTAAGTAATAATTATACCTGCTGACACAGCTCTCTTGTCGGAGTGCAAATCAATCCGATTGGTCCATCTCCTTCTTTGATCTCCCGCTGATCTATAGCGTGCATCAACAGAGGCCATAGGAATGCGGCCGTTTTCCCAGAACCAGTTTTAGCAATTCCAATGACATCACGTCCGCTGGTTACCACGGGAACAGCCTGCGACTGTATACCTGTCGGCTTTGCGAACTCTGACTTCCGAATGAGACTTAGTAAGGCTTCGTCAAATCCAAAGTGAGCAAAAGATACGCACGGTCTAGGAGGGGAAAACCCCGTAACCTGGGAAACAACAGTGGTGACATCATACCGTGTCATATGATATCATACCTTTAGTCCGAGTGTTTTCTTGAGTTCCTTAACTTCACTGTTGCTAAGCGCAGTGATGTCAGGATGCTCCGTGTAGAAGTTGCGGTTGAATGCACGATATTCAACCTATTACAATATTGCGTTTTGGTATCCAATTAACAGAATCAACTCACAGCCGAATGATCGAGGGGAGGTAGTGGGTCAATGACCTTTGACCTCTCGGGTATAATAGGATATCCATCAGAATCATAGTCTATTTCAATATCGTCATCGCCCTCGGCAACCACAATGGGGGCATTGGCCATGGCAGTGAAATAGCTCTCTTGATCATCCTCTCCGTCAATATCGAAACGAACCACTTCTCTATAAGAAATGGGAGATATTCCAGAGGTCAGAGGTCATAACTTCACCAGAGAGGCTATTATTCTTACAATAGACCATGTGGCTATAGCCTTGCATATAATTATTTTACAAGATACGGTAAGCCATAACTTCAATCAAATTAATAAGAGATACATTTTGTCGGGAAATAATAAATTCAACAAGCTGGTAACGCACTGTTTCTTAGGAGCGGCTGGTGTCTTGTTTTGTCGAGCTACTTCCGTCTGCATGGACAATACTAATAGAATGATTATAGATCACTTGTCACACCTGTATGCCAGCCATGAAGGCGTCCAATGGGTCGTCCTCGTCCTCTGACACACCCCCTCCAGTGTCACCTTGTAACTCCTCCGCTAGCTGTTGTCGTAGCAACTCCTCACTACCTCCGCCCTCCTCTTGCTCTCCATCACTGTCCCCATTGAAGTAACTACACACAGGATAACCAGCAGTGAGATGGTCAGCAGTGAGATGGTTACAGCACCTTCATACACTTATAGCTAGAGTACAGAGATGCTATCTATTACTATATACTATTGTAATAGATGACTAGCCAGCCAGCCACTCACTCGTCCTCGCTGCGATGCTTCTTGCCCCATGATCCACTGCTGCTGGCTTCTTGTAGGAAGTTCCCAAGATCTCCAGCCTTGTGGAAGCTCATGGGAGCAACACCAAGCCTTCGCTTCCCATCAGCCATAGCTAGATACGTTGTGTGATACTGTCTGGTAAAGGGTCATCAAATTAATATAGAACTAAATAACAATAGTTATTATTGTTACTCAGTTGTTTGACCTTTACCCACTCAATGATTTTAGTGAGATTTGTTGTTGTCCCATTCATAATCATAGCATAGCCAACATCAAACCCTTCACTTGTTAACACAGTAATTTACACATCATCATTGCACACACATCACCATTATTATTATAACAGTCAGAAAGTTCCCATTGCAACATACTCTGTACAGTGGGTACAATTTGATACGCAACTTTCGGTAATTAAGTCATAACTTCACTAAAAAGCAAAACTAAGAGATGCATTCTGTAGTTCTATAGTTCTAGACAAGGCCTATCACATGACATGCTCAGATCACAGTTCTGATGTGGGAAACAGCCACACTCTGCATGCGCGGCAGTGCTAAATTTCTTCTTTTATCTGAGACGTCCAATGGGTCATCCACGAATTCCACAGTGTCACTTTGTAACTCCTACATCACCTGTTGTCATAGCAACTTGTCACTGACTCCGCCCCTCTCATGCTCCCATCACTGTACGCAATGAAGTAACGGGTCAACAAATGTGTAGCAATGGATGCATTTGATACAGAGACTGTATAGTTTGATCACTAGTAATGATATCTATTAGCAGATATTGAATGCCAGTCATCTAAAGCAGCCTATACACTATACTAGGTGGTCCACTTTTGATCATAACTAGCCACTCACTTGTATTCGCTGTGATGCTCTTTGCCTCGTGATCCATTGCTTCTGGCCTTTTGGGTGAGTATCCACCCGATATTCAGCCTTGTGGAAGCTCCTAGAGGGAAGGACAAGTGAACGCTTTTCCTCACCAGCCGTCTCCATCTTGTGTGAGCGTGTCTGGTAAAGGGTCATAATATTAAAATAGGAACAGTTTAGTAAACTATTTTAGTTGTTTTGTTAACGATCTTTACCGATTGATCATTTTGCTTAAAAAATATTCGATCACACTCCCCTTTGTTCATTACTGATTTCCCATTTCTTAGGATTGACAAGTGCATGTGTAACCAGTGTTGAAAGAAATCTTCTCTATGGTGTAACAAATTCTTCGAACAGATAGACAAGACAAAATTAAGTCACTTGTTAAAAATAATAAAAAAACTTACAATCTTTTGTATCATCAGACAATAGACACTATGGTATCATTCTGTGACCTGGTTGCATCACTATTTACTAGGCTAGTAATTATAAGAACAAGTTTCATTCGGCATTAAAATTAATATAGCTATAATAGTTGTTCTTGTTATCTCTAACAGTCTGTATGGTCGGGGGTCAGTGACTTGACCCAGGGTCTACTTGGATGCATCATGGTTCAGGCTGTATGGCCGTGGTGTATGGTTGGGGGTCGGTTGCTTGCATGCATCATGGTGAATTCAGGCTGTATGGCTGTGGTGTATGGTTGAGGGTCAGTTGCTTGGATGCATCATGATGGTTCAGGCTGTTGGGGGGGGTCTACTTGGTTCAGGCTGTATGGTTGGGGGTCAGTTGCTTGGATGCATCATGATGGTTCAGGCTGTTGGGGGGGTTTGTTGCTTGACCAGGGTCTACTTGGATGCAATGGTTCAGGCTGTATGGTCGGGGGTCAGTTGTTTGGATGCATCATGGTTCAGCTGTATGGTCGGGGGTCAGTTCTTTTGGTTCTGTATGAAACGAAAATGAATTGGATATAATAAATTCGCTAACAAACCAACACCACTACTGAAGAGATGAATTGGAATTTTCTGTGCTGACCTAAAGTGAAAGTATATGAATTATTTGCAACACAATGTTGGCTGAAAGAGAGCAATAGGTGAGCTAGTGTAACCAGTGCCTGTGTGTGTGCAGTATAACCAGTGCCTGTGTGTGTGCAATAGGTGAGTGTAACCAGTGCCTGTGTGTGCGCATTGCAACCATTGACTGAACAATAGGTGAGTATAACCAGTGCCTGTGTGTGTGTGTGTGTGTGTGTGTGTGTGCATTGCAACCATTGACTGAACAATAGGTGAGTATAACCAGTGCCTGTGTGTGTGCAGTATAACCAGTGCCTGTGTGTGTGTGCAGTATAACCAGTGCCTGTGTGTGTGCAATAGGTGAGTGTAACCAGTGCCTGTGTGTGTGTGCAATAGGTGAGTATAACCAGTGCCTGTGTGTGTGCAATAGGTGAGTGTAACCAGTGCCTGTGTGTGTGTGCAATAGGTGAGTATAACCAGTGCCTGTGTGTGTGCAGTATAACCAGTGCCTGTGTGTGTGCAATAGGTGAGTGTAACCAGTGCCTGTGTGTGTGTGTGTGCATTGCAACCATTGACTGAACAATAGGTGAGTGTAACCAGTGCCTGTGTGTGTGTGTGTGTATTGCAACCATTGACTGAACAATAGGTGAGTGTAACCAGTGCCTGTGTGTGTGTGCAACCATTGACTGAACAATAGGCGAGTATAACCAGTGCCTGTGTGTGTGTGTGCGCATTGCAACCATGACTGGTTGGACAACACATTCCAACAACCACCAAACCAACTGAAGATTCAACAAACACCAAGATTATTAGTATCACCAGACAAATTACCATGATAGGTCAAAGGTTGTACCACCATAATCACCTTACTATTGTACACCCCTAGAGAGTACAGAACAAGGTAACTGAATTGAGTGAATGGATCAGTGAACAGTAAAGTGAATGGTATCATGTTTCAGAGCAACATAGAACCTGTGCTAGGACCTGTGGCATGCTCGGTACGATCGGGTCATGACAACGTAGCTACCCTGCATCATTCCTGATCCAATCACCAGTAAGTGTCCTCACGCCCCCACTGGGCAGTATTGTCCATTCAGATTTCCAAATCCCATGCCTTCAGGGCTACCGATACCGCAATGCGATGGCAGAATCCCAAAAGCAAGGAATCTAGAAATCTGAACAGAGCAATACTGTTGAGTTTTCCCGAAAGGCAAGGATCACTCAAGACGCTCGACTTACTGATCGTAACACCAGGTCAACAGGGTTACAGCTAGTCCCTAAGGCAGGGCCTAGCACAGGCTCTACATCACCCTGAGGCATGATCCCACCACTCAACTGTACAAAGCTCTAGTCATTCAATGCAACTAACTAGCTCTGTACTACGAACCTAGTTACCAGCCACACAAAGATAATGGGTCACCTGCCATGCACACAAGCTCAAATTTGCTTCTGTGCATGGAAAACAACCTGACCTCCCTACCGTACGTACCCTTAATATTTTTTGCAAACGTTTTTCCAACCTTGACAACACACATTCCAACAACCACAACAATTGCATACACCAAAACTGAAGATCTGAATACTTTCAAATCATGATAATTTGTTATAATAAAATTACCATGATAGGTCAAAGGTTGTATCACCATAATCACCTTACTATTGTACACCCCTAGAGAGTACAGAACAAGGTAACTGAATTGAGTGAATGGATCAGTGAACAGTAAAGTGAATGGTATCATGTTTCAGAGCAACATAGAACCTGTGCTAGGACCTGTGGCATGCTCGGTACGATCGGGTCATGACAACGTAGCTATCCTGCATCATTCCTGATCCAATCACCAGTAAGTGTCCTCACGCCCCCACTGGGCAGTATTGTCTGTTCAGATTTCCAAATCCCATGCCTTCAGGGCTACCGATACCGCAACGCGATGGCAGAATCCCAAAAGCAAGGAATCTAGAAATCTGAACAGAGCAATACTGTTGAGTTTTCCCGAAAGGCAAGGATCACTCAAGACGCTCGACTTACTGATCGTAACACCAGGTCAACAGGGTTACAGCTAGTCCCTAAGGCAGGGCCTAGCACAGGCTCTACATCACCCTGAGACATGATCCCACCACTCAACTGTACAAAGCTCTAATCAGTCAATGCAACTAACTAGCTCTGTACTACGAACCTAGTTACCAGCCACACAAAGATAATGGGTCACCTGCCATGCACACAAGCTCAAATTTGCTTCTGTGCATGGAAAACAACCTGACCTCCCTACCGTACGTACCCTTAATATTTTTTGCAAACGTTTTTCCAACCTTGACAACACACATTCCAACAACCACAACAATTGCATACACCAAAACTGAAGATCTGAATACTTTCAAATCATGATAATTTGTTATAATAAAATTACCATGATAGGTCAAAGGTTGTATCACCATAATCACCTTACTATTGTACACCCCTAGAGAGTACAGAACAAGGTAACTGAATTGAGTGAATGGATCAGTGAACAGTAAAGTGAATGGTATCATGTTTCAGAGCAACATAGAACCTGTGCTAGGACCTGTGGCATGCTCGGTACGATCGGGTCATGACAACGTAGCTATCCTGCATCATTCCTGATCCAATCACCAGTAAGTGTCCTCACGCCCCCACTGGGCAATATTGTCTGTTCAGATTTCCAAATCCCATGCCTTCAGGGCTACCGATACCGCAACGCGATGGCAGAATCCCAAAAGCAAGGAATCTAGAAATCTGAACAGAGCAATACTGTTGAGTTTTCCCGAAAGGCAAGGATCACTCAAGACGCTCGACTTACTGATCGTAACACCAGGTCAACAGGGTTACAGCTAGTCCCTAAGGCAGGGCCTAGCACAGGCTCTACATCACCCTGAGACATGATCCCACCACTCAACTGTACAAAGCTCTAATCAGTCAATGCAACTAACTAGTTCTGCACTACGAACCTAGATACCAGCCACACAAAGATAATGGGCCACCTGCCATGCACACAAGCTCAAATAAATGTGTTCCTAGAGAAAGTTTTGGCCTAACCTTTGCCTCTGTGCATGGAAAACAACCTGACCTGCCTACTGTACCTCGAGATTTTTTGAAACATACAGACACAGAGTAAGTTACCCACTGGGATAGGTAGCAGTCTCTGCGCGCACAGCTACAAATGTTCGAGTGGCAGGAGGATCTAGGAGTAGTTGGTTGGTCCATTGCTTGGTGGTACCCTCCGTTGCACATACAGAGAGAGAATAGTACGTAGCCGGCCATACACACGCACAGAATTAGAAGAAGACAAAACACTTGCCTTATATAATTAGTTCTCTGGCCAGCTAGCTGATCATACAAAAAGAAGAATGTAGAAAAATGGCACTTCTGCCACGCGGCTGGCATTTATCCATTCTTGATCTACCAATCAGATTCAAGAGATAAACATTACGTCAGTTATATAAAGTATTTTCACCAACACAATTTTTTTTTTTTTCAATTCTTTTTAAGTATTTTCACCAATACAACGCACACACACACACACACACACACACAGTGTTATAGTGTTAGTTAGTGTTTTAGAGTGACTGTTAGTTCCCTCTCCTTGGGTCTTGGCAGTGGTACCTCCTTCACCTTGCTAGTCATGTGATCCCTCATGCCTGGTATACTGGAGAAGTAGCTTTTAGCTAGCACATGGCGATAGTGGACCTTGCGAACAAACTCATAGCCATAAGCCTGTAGGGAAGGTATGGGGTACATTAGAGCAGACCACGACCATACAGCAGTGGCTTACCTCATACACATTGCTCAGCTTGCAATGAGCTTTAGCCTCATCCCTAGTGAGACACACTGTGTTCCAAGGGGACCATTGAATGCTATTGTTCCAACGCACAAGCACCAACTCAAATAAATCTTTCTCAGCACTCAGAGCACTTTGACCAGCCCAGATACCCTCCACCAGATGACGTAGATCAGGCTCTTGCATGAGGAATATAACTGTAGAGGAGTCTCCACAGCTCTGCTCAGTTGTACGTATGGTGATGAGCATGGCTCTATACAGTGTGAGGTCCTCCCTGGCCCTGGCTCTGTTGTCCAGCTCCCTGCAAGACCTACACCTCCCCACAGCTCTGAGAAGGGATAATGGTGGTTAGGGGGGGTAGCTGGGCTGTATTATTATGTATTCAAAATTAGGCCCAGGAGGGAATCGAACCGCGCCTTATCTATAATGCTACTAAGCCACTACCCTAACCACTAAGACACACCTATTCTTCCCCTAGTCATCAATGAATCGTCTTTACATTATCATTCTCTATACATAATAATTATTATTAATTGTAGCTGGCACTTTTATTAGCACGCACACACACACACACACACACACACACACACAACACACACACACAACACACACACACACACACACACACAACACACACACACACACAACACACACACACACACACACACACACACACACACACACACACACACACAACACACACACACACACACACACACACACACACACACACACACACACACACACAACACACACACACACACACACACACACACACAACACACACACACACACACACACACACACACACACACACAACACACACACACACACACACACACACACACACACACACACACACACACACACACACACACACACACACACACACACACACACACACACACACACACACACACACACACACACACACACACACACACACACAACTCACCTAGAGTTGGTGGATAGCTCAAACTCAGTGGAGGAGAAGTATTTACAGCATGACTTGCAGTAGTAGATGTTGGCCCTCAGAGATGCTGGGTCTTGGGGCACAAGGATGTGTTTAGCAGCCTCTGGATTGAACAGGGGAACTTTGCAGTACTGGAAAAACAGACCAGCTATCCTGGAGCGAAGTCCTGCAATGGCAGGGTGTCATACAAGATTTTGAAGTAGAGGGGGAAATGAGAAAAGTAACCAGAAAATGATGCTAAAAAAAGGTCAACTGTTATTTCAATACCCAGCTATGGACACTCAGTTATAATTGAAAGGGGGGGGGAAATTGGAGCTAGGGGGGGTATCCCCCCTTCCCCCCCTGTATGACACCCTGAATGGATACAGTGGAATGTAGTGCAGCAACAGTCTAGCACATATCTGAGAGAGAAGAAAAAAGACGGAACCAAAAAGGGAAAGTTGGGTCGACTAAGACGCCCCAACTTGATTATGTACTTGACAGGAGTATGATGCATTCCAAAAGTTAGGGAAATTACTTATTGATTTGTAAAGAAATGAAGAAAAGTCCCCCAAGAGGGAATCGAACCCACGCCTTATCTATCATATGATCTACGAAGCCACCACCCTAACCACTAAGCCACTCCCAGAGATCATACAGCCTATGGGTTTTAGGCTAAGAAATTATTATCTACATGATTGTAATAAAATATTATTGTGGTTTTGCTGTTAGGCAATTCTCTGTTGCAAGTGCACTGCAATTCTCTTGGTACTGGAGTTTGCAGAATCTTTGCAACACACCAGTAAAAGCGTAGAGCGGTACGCGTTCCTTATATGGATTTTGTGTACACACTGTGGTCTGTTTTACTACTTAAATGTGTGAGCATTTCCCACATAAGGAACCACAGTGCTCAATACTTTTATTCATGTGTTGCAAAGATTCTGCAAACTCCAGTAACAAGGAATTGGCCATTCCCTGAGGTAGCCACAAGTTGTAAAGAGAATTAAGTGGACACCACATGGAGTAAGAGGGGAGACTGTGGGCACATTAGTGATCAGTGAGTATGGAGGTAAGAGGGGAGACTGTGGGCACATTAGTGATCAGTGAGTATGGAGGTAAGAGGGGAGACTGTGGGCACATTAGTGATCAGTGAGTACAGCCCTTTTCCCAAGTCTGCCTTTGATCATTAGCAACAATATTGTTATGTAATAGCAGGTCACCTTTCAGGCTGTCCCCAGAGTCCAATTCCCTCACCAACAAGTCTGCTTCTCTGTCCACCAGCTCAACTAGCTCCCTGGTCAGCTTGCAATCATGCTCCTATAAAGGAGGTCAACAACAGGTGCAGGCACGCACGCACGCACGCACACACACACACACACAACACACACACACACACACACACACACACACACACACACACACACACACACACACACTATTCAGTATGCTTGGACTGCTGTATAGAGGCATGCCTGCACTACTACTATGGAGGCACTGCTGCTATAGAGGCATGCCTACACTACTACTATAGAGGCACTACTGCTATAGAGGCACTACTATAGAGGCACTACTGCTATAGAGGCACTACTGCTATAGAGGCACTGCTGCTATAGAGGCACTGCTACTATAGAGGCACTGCTACTATAGAGGCACTACTGCTATAGAGGCACTGCTGCTATAGAGGCACTGCTGCTATAGAGGCATACTACTATAGAGGCACTACTGCTATAGAGGCACTACTGCTATAGAGGCACTACTGCTATAGAGGCACTGCTACTATAGAGGCACTGCTACTATAGAGGTTACCTTGACAGTACACTTCAGAGTTAACAGGATGTCCAGTCGCTCATCTCTTGTCACTGTTTCCATGGTGATGCTTGTGTAAATGTCCCGTAGTTGCTGTGCTCTGATGGTAAATTGGGTGTCCATTTCAGTCAGTCCACCATCAAAGGCAGTCCAGCGTTTGGGAGCAGCTGCCTGTGAGGAGAGGTATGAACATTACTAGCCAGATCTGACTACTAGCTCAAAGTGACAGAAATGGCAATTTTAGATCAATCCTTAATTAGAGTGCGGTCCCACTGTGTACACTGTAGCTAGTGTTGACTTGTGTTTTCTCTATAAGGTTTGCATTTAGTGAGCTAGAGAGCTGTTATTATAGGCCTTAATTCCTGAGAGGAGGTGATCCCTGTACTCACTCACAGAATCTAGGAATCTTTGTATGGCTTTGCTCTTGTGTTCCTTGCCTGCCACTGCCTTGTGTTTCCCAATGGAGGCAATGAGCTGTGATTCATGTTCCAATAGTTCACACAACGCCGCCTTGCGCTCTGGTCCACTGGTGGTCTGGTTGATACGATTCATCTCATCCAAACGCCACACTACACAAGAGAGGAACACTGGATATCATTATACCATCAAATTAACGGGCATGATTTAGCCCACGCTTTTTGTCTGAAAATGGACAATTTGGGCCCGAAATAAATAACTGATCTAAGCAGTACACACACTCACTCTCTAGGGCGTGGTAGAGGAGGTCAAAGTCCTCTTTAGTCCGTGGGTTCATTCGTCTATCAAAGTCTCTCTTGGCTCTGTCCTGGCGTTCCTTGGCCCTTCTCTCTGCTTCCTGTCTCTCCCATAGCTCCCTCGCTATCTTGTCACGACGTAATCCTTTTACATAGCGACGTGCTAGCCAAGCACGCCATTGTCGTTGTAAGAGCATCACATGACTCAGAAGGCGGTAATGGTACATGTCCGCAGTCTCATACACTCCAGTCCCTAGTATCACCTTGTCATCTCGAGTACTCATAAAGCAACCAGTCTTATTCTGCAAGGCTTAGTCACTACAAGCAATGTTATCACAGTATATAGATATACCATTTGTGTTGCAGCATCAGTGTGTACTTGCTGAGGTTTGTTCTTGGTGAGTACAGTCTGTGTGTCCCTCTGATAGCAGGTCACCTACACATGTGTACAAGGGTACACTGTATAAAGGTGATTAGGGTACACAACTGTCAAGGGTACACTGTATAAAGGTGATTAAGGTATACAGAGGTATATACACACAGAGCACGCTCTTACTCCACTGTGGCGTAGTTTCTTTATGGTCTGAGCAGAAGCGTTGAAGTATTCTACTCCCGTCAGCTTGTGTCTATACCCACCGAGGAATGGTTTCTCCACCACCTCTCTCTCTACACGCACTCTGCCCTCATCCACACCCACTGCCAGGCTAGGGATGGTGGGGGGTGCCCCTACAATCAGTGTGAGCCCAGTAGAGTCAGGGCCTAGCTCCTCCACTGTGGTGCTGTCAGACAGCTGCTCACCTGATGATAAGATAGAGGGGTCAATATGGTGTTGGGTGTGTGTATGATAAGGTAGAGGGGGTCAATATGGTGTTGGGTGTGTGTATGATAAGGTAGAGGGGTCAATATAGTGTTGGGTGTGTGTATGATAAGGTAGAGGGGGTCTATATGGTGTTGGGTGTGTGTATGATAAGGTAGAGGGGGTGAATATGGTGTTGGGTGTGTGTATGATAAGGTAGAGGGGGTGAATATGGTGTTGGGTGTGTGTATGATAAGGTAGAGGGGGTCAATATGGTGTTGGGTGTGTGTATGATAAGGTAGAGGGGGTGAATATGGTGTTGGATGTGTGTATGATGAGGTAGAGGGGGTCAATATGGTGTTGGGTGTGTGTATGATAAGGTAGAGGGGTCAATATGGTGTTGGGTGTGTGTACATTACAACCACCTTACCATTATAAGAGATGGTGATATCAGCTAGGGAGAGGTTGTGATCCAGTGCCAACCTTTTCTTCATGGTCTCCACTGTGTCCTGTATTGTCCAGTCACTCCTCACACACACACCGTCACCCAGATCAAACTCAACTGCATGAGAGGGGGATGACACACGTACACAGCTAGGTGTCAGATAATAGTCTCTAGCTTATAACTCACTGGTCACTGTAGGGACAGGGATAGGGACAGGGGCAGGGTCAGGGTTAGCTGCTGTTGATGGGTCATCTTCTCCTGTAGGTATCTCCATGGCTTGAATATTGAAAAATCAATTTGTTGTTATAGCAACTGATACATGTAGATGTAGTAAATAATGTTGCGCATGCTCAGAAAGCTGGGGGAGGGGCTGGTCATGCGTTTAACCCTTTGTGAACGCAGAAAAATATTATAAAATAAACAAAAAATGGGTGGAATCTCTACTTGTACTTGACACCAGTGTCAGAGATCAGGTAAGTGTTTGATAAGTGTCACATTGCTACATAATTATTAGTTGGTCCATCTGATACATAACATTAACACTGCAGTGCAGACCCCCCACCTTGTTACCCCCCCCCACCCCCCACAGTGAGTCATGCGTGTGTGGTGGCGTGGTGTGCCTGTGTTCCTGCAAGGAGGTGCTCTAGTATTAGTGGGTGTGGTTATTGGATCATTGCTCACGTCATCACTCTCCATCAGATCACCACCTCCAGTAAGCTAGTACACTCTACTCTGTATTATAGATATACACATAGTCTGGCACATAGTCCGATGCTGGAATGACAACAGCTTAATGTAAACTACACATCTGCACTAATTGACCTCTCTATTGAACCATGTCCTCCTAACTACATTGTATGTTCATCATTCCTGACCTTTGAACTTGCTACACACAGGTATTGAGAGACGCTCCACTCTTGTGTCCGCCTTGTGACTGCTCTACTAGCACCGCACAACACAACCCAGCCACCAAGGGGTTAAGCAACAAAGGGCTAACCGATAAACTGAATAAATCTCCAATTTCTTCAATTAGCAATACCACGTACTTACACCCACCTTCCTCAGAGGTCAAAGGTCGTAAACCCCTCAAACGCTTAAGCGAGGAATATGTAGTGCGCACTGAACTCACAGTGGCTGTCCTGACAAACCAAGATCATCTTAATATGGCCAATGCTGTGTTCGATACCTGGGGACAGTCGACCAATCAAATTGCTTTCTTTGTTGGAGAGGACTGTGATGTCACTGTTCCCATGGCAACTGGCCTCCCATTGGTTAAAGTACCAGGTGTGAAAGATTCTGAAGTCAACTCTGTTAAAAAAACATTTCAAGTGCTTCAATATTTATCTGATAATTACCTGCAGAGCTCTAAATGGTTCCTGCTAGTCACTGACAATGTCTACATTCGCTTGAACAAGTTAGAGAGATTATTGCAGTCGCTGGATTCCACTTCTCTTGTGTATATGGGACACTCTGGTAATGGACGATTGGAAGATTCGGATAAGCTCTCTCTGTTACCTCATGAGCACTATTGTCTCGGTAGGACCGGGGTGGTGTTGAGTGGAGGTCTACTAGCAGCATTATCAGGCCATCTGGAGGCGTGTATGAGTGGAGCTCTGAGTGTGGGGAGTGGAGGTGTGGGAGGTACGTGGGCGGATGTGGAGCTGGGGAGGTGTGTGAGCAGGACCACAGGCACGCAGTGCTCCGGCTCAACTGAGGTACAGTGGTTGTGTTATTATGTCATGTGATCATTTATTATGGCCTCTCTCTTTAAAATAGCTACATCATGTATGTCCAGTGTTGTCATGGTGGGCTAGCTCCTCTGTACAATGCTTGCTAGTTATGACATGTCCCCCCCCCCCCCCCCTGTGTGTGTGTGTGCAGGCTAGAGGCTACTTCAGGGCAGACTATAGTGGAGTACCACCATCTCTTGGTGCTCTGGATAGCCAGCAGTTCAACAGCCTCATCTCTTATCACCCTGTCAATGATGTGCCCACATTACACACATTACATCATCATTACAGCCAGCTAGCATTCAAGGCATCACTGGAGACTACACATAGGGTTCACGACCTTGCTACCAGTACCTGCCACGCACTAGCATCTCTGGGAGGTATCACAACTGACCTTTGCCCCCCTCCTCTGTGTGACTGCCCCCTCAATAAGTGCCCCCCTACTAGCCTCGTCAACGATCCTCCCAAATCATTCCAGCCCTCTAATATTTACGATTATCTCTCCTGGCAATATTTTGATGATCGCACACTGTACAGTGACAAGGTCGTCCATCCCAGCACCAGCCTACAGCAGGGCAAGGACACTAGGAAAGAGCTACAGGTACAGCATCGTGTGTTGTGTGTTGTGTAGTCAGGTATTTTATTAAAATGTAAATAATTATTATGATTTGTATGTGATATTTCCCAGGTCATGTTGGGCAAGGCGGTACAGTCGGCTAGTGAGAGGTTTGGGCATAATCTAAAGTTCAAGCGCCTGCTCAATGGTTGGGTTCGACACAATCCATTCCGAGGAAGTGAATATATCGTCGACTGTTTGTTCACTGATAGCTACTTGAGAACTGTTCCTAAGAGAGTTAGTTTAGTGCGACCTCTGGCAGCCAACTACATCACTCTCAAAGACAGCGCTGATACAAGAAATACTGTCAACTTTTTAGTACCTCTATCGAATGTGAATGAGCGGTTCACTGAGTTCATGTCAATGTACGAAACTATTGCACTCAAGTCAGAGGAGGCAGTTCGATTGATATTATCTGTCTATGGCTCTAAAGATGTCAGCTTTGTGGAGGGTGTTTTGGATGAGTACAGAGCCAAGTACCCTCAAGCTGCCATTACCGTGGTGCCAGGACAAGGAGACTTCTCACGAGGGAAAGCTCTGCACTTGGCCATGACTAAGTTACATTCCGATGAGTTAGCATTTGTATGTGATGTTGATATGTCCGTGAGTGAACAATTTATCAATCGTTGCCGTAGAAACACTCTACAAGGCAAGAGAGTGTATTATCCTGAATTCTTCAAACTCTATAATCTTGACTATGTGTATCGCAATAGAAACTACCCTAATAGAGTAGCAATGAAACGCAAGCACGGTCACTGGGCCTACTATTCATTTGGTATGCTCTGCATCTATAAGTCTGACTACACATCTGTCGGAGGTATGAACACGAATATTGTCGGTTGGGGAGAAGAAGATGTGAAGTTTTTTGAGAAGGTTGTTCGTAAGAAGTTGGAAGTATTGCGATCTCCTGATACTGGCCTCAGTCATCGCTGGCATGAGAAGAGCTGCCCTAATAGCCTCAGCAAGACTCAGTTTATCCATTGCCTAAGCTCTAGAGGGGAGAATCTGGCTGACAGGATTGAACTAGCTACTTATATATACGAGAAAGGTGTCCAGTTGCAATACAAGGAGCAAGGAATGCCTCATAATGTGCAGTTATCCAATAACCAAACTATCAATAGTGACCATCCACTAGAGACGTAGAACACAGAATTGTTTTTACTTCCCTATACATGTATATGTACACTGTGTGTACTCTGAATTACTTCTAATACAAGCCGCATTGCTTTGAACAAGCGAGAAAGAGTAGGTGTGGTTTTGACCATGATAGAGCAATGTTTTTGACACATTGATAATTGGATCTGTGTGTAAACATGAAGCTGCTGTTGTCTCTCCTGGTTGCTATCGCCTGTGTGGCCGTGGTGAGTGTGTGCGTGCGCGTAGCTATGTCCGCTTGACTCGTTGCTTCTGCTGCTGTAGGTCTCTGCAGATCACTGTATATACTCCCGTTACAGCAACAATTACCCGTCGGATTGGTAGTAAGTACTGCTTGTCCTAGTGTTGTCCTAGTGTGTGCTGCACCATATTCATGCATCCCCTCTCTATGCAGTTGCTCCTTCTCCTGCTGCTATGACTACTATTTATGTTGTAACAACTACTGGTATGCTTGGTGAGTTGAGTCCCCTTTAGCTCAAGTAATAAACTGCATACCCACCATCACCTCCTGTCTCCCCTCCCTTCTCTGCATACCCACTATCACCCCCCCCCCCCCCCCCCCCCCGGCCCTGTCTCCCTCTCTCAGGACTGGAGCCTCAGTGTTCCTGTTCTTTCTGTGTGTTGCTGCTGGTTGTGGAGGCTATCGCTACAGACGCTACTATGTTGTGCGCACCTATGCACCAGTCAATGCTGCTACCACCACTGTGGTCACCTCTGCTCACACTAGTAAGTTATTAGTGCAATAGGGAGATTTCTGTACTTGGCTTCAGTCACAATAGCTAGATAATGGTACCACATGTGGCCACAACTACTACATGTATATACTTGAGGGAATTGCCCAGGAAGTACATGTATGTTAATCTCCCTCTGTGCAGACACCTACCAACCCCAGCCTGCCCCCTACTACCAGAGTACTGCTCCCCCGGCTTACAAGTAAACAGGCAGAACACTATGAACTATAAATACATGTCTAGTAAACTTGAATTCTCTTAGTCTTAGCTGTGTTAAAGGATTCTTGAGCTGCTGTAATATTTGTTGAATGGTTTGTGTGCAGTAAACTAATTAAGCTTCTGTATAATAATTATAGTTTTGTATATTCAATATAATTATATTGTGCGACAATTAAAATAAGAAATCAATGAGTAAAAAAGAGTGGTAGATAAGCATGATCACTAACTAGGTTGCTAGTCACTAAGAGCCAAGCGCCGTCCTATAGTTCCAAAGGTTATGCAGCCAGAGAAATAGATACACCACAGTCGCGAGTAGAAGAACCTTGGATCAGATAATCTGTGCAGGGGAAAGATAGTAAGCCAGTAAAAGCAATAATTATATATATGCCATGGGAAATACTGGTAGAGATAAGATCTAGTCAGGGCATTTCACAGCTATGGATGGCCTAACTTACTTGACATTGTAGAGGTGTAGTAGGACGGCAGTTATTCCAGTGGAGAGTAGAGTGAGCACAAAGCTGAGCAATAGCCCGCCCTTTGAGCGATCAAACAACCACCACATTCCCACTCCCAGTGCTCCCATTGTAACTGCTAGCTCAATGTAGCTTGAGAAATCAATCTTCTGTGAAAACAATATTAAGGAGAAAACACAAACACAAACACAAACACGCTATTGTCAGGAGTACATGAACTCCTGCTATTGTATAAGCACATTACACACAGTGAGTGGGTGTAAGCACACACACGGGAGTGGATACAGTACTAGCTTGAAATATACCAACAGAGACGGCCACGCATCTCATTATCTCACTAATATCAGGGGCATCCTCTCCACTCACGTAGGGGTAGAGGAGACCTGTGATTGTCACAGCACCAGCCAGTAGGGGGAACAGTAGCCATGCAGGCAGCACTAGACTCCATAGCTGATTCAGAGCAATAGCTAATGCCAAACCTGTGTATGTGTGTGTGTGTGTGTGTGTGTGTGTGTGTAGGGTATGGGTGGGCATTAACTAGAATATATTGCTAGCACACAGTTCACGTACCTAAAGTAAAGAGAGTTATTCCACGAGAAGCCACTTTAGAGTCCATCCCTCCACTCTGCATAAGGACACGCTCTTAATAGCGACTGGAGCGCATTACAAGTACGTCTTGAACACCAGGAATTTTATATCAACACACACAACTAAAATTTAATTGTTAGTGTAACGACCAATCTGGTTAAGATGTCTTCTGATAGAGGCCCTGTTATCTATGGCCTGGAGTCTCAAGGCAGAGCTCTGACTGCACGCACACTCACAGCCAGAGCTGGGGAGACGGACAATATCCAGTTCCTAGTGGGCACACAGAGCCTCAAGCATGAGAACCAGGTCCACTTACTCGAGTATAGTGAAGACAATGGAGTACTGGACAAGACAGTGTACACACACGCTCCTGGAGAGATATGGTGTGTCCCCACTACTATAGCAGCTATAGTACACTGTGTCCCCGCTACTAGCAGTTAGAGTACACTGTGTCTCCACTCTGCAGGGACTTGAGTAGCTGTCCGTATGATGCTGGCCTGGTGGCTACAGTGTATGGGTGTGTGGTGGAGGGGAGGGTACTCAGTAAGGCTTCTCTATGGAGACTGGGGAAGGAGGATGAGGAGGGACCATTAGAACATGTTGCACATCTGGAACTAGGAGAGAGAAATGTTCGATGGTAAGTACTGCTCTTGTGTACTCTTGTTACTGCTTGCTCTGATACAGCACTGCGTGGCACCCTGGTTGCTCCCCTCAACTAGTAGCAGTGGATGATAGCAATGTGTCACTCATAAAGCTAACAGAGTCCAGTGCTAAGGTAGGCTAGCAGGATAGCTAATGGTGGCGCTCCAGTATTGTCCCTATGTAGGTGGTGAGTAGTGTCGAGCTAGGGGACAAAGGTCGTTCATGTTACTCGTGTCTATGTTGGAACCCTCACGGTCACTCTAACCAGCTGTTACTCTCAATGGATGCCACTATAAAGACCTGGGACCTGCGCACAGCCAACAAGTGAGAACCCTCTTGCATGGCTGTGTATCGCACACACACTTGTAGGTTATCCCTGTGTGTGGAGGGACCACATGGACCGTGTGTGAGGGGAATGGACTTTAACCCCAACAAACCTCACTACTTCTCCTCTTGCGGTGATGACTGTACTGTCAAGTTCTGGGACAGCCGTCATCTCGGATCGCCATTGGCAACCAGACAGGACCATTCTCATTGGTACAGCATTCAAGGTTATGTATACAGTTTATTAACCTTTGACCCTTGCAGGGTATGGACAGTACAGTACAACCTGTTCCATGATCAGCTGGTATTGTCTGGTAGCTCTGATAGTCGAGTGGTGCTCACTAGAATGGCTTCCATAGCCTCAGAACCTCTGCATGCTCTAGATGATGAGGACGACCCAGCAGAAAGGTACGTGTGCATTGTACCAAGATTATTCAATGATTGTACTATGCCAAAATCCCTTCCCAAAACTTTATCTGAGCATACCTTGTGATAGGCCTTGTTTAGAGCTACAGAATGATGATTGCTCTTATTAGTGAAGTTATGACCTCTCAAAGTATGGTTTATTTACCCCCCCCCCACGGTCTGCAGATTGCCTGTACTGAAGGATGAGGTGATTGCTAGGTACGAGGAGCACGAGGACTCAGTGTATCGCTGTGTGTGGAGTGTGGCTGATGCGTGGGTGTTTGCATCACTCAGCTTTGACGGACGAGTTGTCATTAATCACGTCCCTTCTCAGGAGAAATTCTCTATCCTCACTTCATAAGAACAATAGCATTTATAATGTAACAAGAGCTATTGGACATTCACTGTTTATGTTGTTATTATATCGTTGTCACCACATGACTGCAGGTAGTTTAACAGACAGTAAGTCGTGCAATAAAAATAACAACGAATGATCGATCAGCACAGTCCAGTATTAAACTAAAGATTAATCTCAGCTATATAATTATGTATAACCCAACAATGGTAAAAAGTCAACAGTTTAGTGTTTATTAGTACGCATAAGCCGGTGGTTTCTCCTGCCCATGTGCAGTGGTTGGGTTGTATGGGGGAGGAGCATCCTTAGGAGGAGCGTAAGGTTGGTACCCGCTCTGAGGGGGAGGGGGGTGGGCCGGGTACATATCTGCACAAGGGACAATAAGAGCCAGTCAAACATGTGTGTTTGTGTTCTACTTCCTATATAAAGTAAGTGCTATATTTGGTTTCACTGGCTGACAGGAACTAACTCACTTGTGTTGGCAGAGGTGACGACAGTGGTAGTCACTGGGGCTGGGCCTGTCGTGTAGTAAGTGCGTCGTCGATAACGATAGCCCCCAACACCAGCACAAGAGCACAGGCAGAGTAGGAATAGTACTGATCCTATAGACCTGGGTATAGAGAAGGGGTGATCTTACAGTGTAGCAATCATACAGGCAGAATCACTCACCAAGCATACCAGTAGTTGTAGCAGCATCCAACATAGTCAAAGCAGCAGGAAAAGCTACAACTGCAGGGAAACATTGAATGAACTGTACCCAACACACACACACACACACGTACACACAATGCTTGTTGTACTTACTACCAATCTCTTGAGGAGAGGAATGAGTATCTGCAGTAAGCGGCAGGGACCTGTACAGGGAGTGTTTGTGTGTGTGTGTGTGTGTGTGTGTGTGTGTATAGCTAGACCCACACAAGCTCACCGTCTCCACGTACAGTCCCAGCAAAATAGTGAGCACAACCAAGCTCTTGTACATCTTGTTCACAAACAGATTGATCACACAGTTTGTTTATTGCACCGTCATCCATTACCTCGAATTAAAGCTGCCACTTAGAATTTATGCTGCGGCTAGATCGAGGTTTGATCACCCTTCATTTCCTCTAACTCTCTTATTCATGGCTTTGTACTAAGCAACCAAAACACAATAATTATGAGCCCCTCCCCCAAATTGAATGGAGTGCAACATGGCTACTTTATGGAGGTGTCTTCTGGTGTCTGCTGCAGCATTGAGCAGCGCAGCACTGGGCCAAGTTGGTGAGTGTTGTAACCTGTATGCTAGTAGGTGATATTCTAACCCTCCCCCCCCCCTCTTGCATGCAGTCATCTGTCCTGTTAGAGATTACGAGATGTCTACTGATGGCCAGTGCTGCTATCGTTATGTGCAGACACGTACAGATTACATTACAGCCAACAGAACGTGCGTACGTGAAGGTGGGTCAATGGTGTACATACAGAGCTCTGAGGAAAATGATCGAATCAACACCAACTATTTTGTGGGGAGAGGTGCTGTAGAGTTTTGGATAGGACTTAACGATCTAGAGACAGAGGGGACATTCAGGTGAGTCTTGTACTACATGACTTGTGTGTCACTGTGTGTACGTGTATGGCAGGTGGACTAATCTTAGTGTGGCTACAATATACACGAACTGGATGGGCAATACTGCGAGTATCAGCAATGCTAATCATTTAGACTGTGTCAAGTTCACTAGCTCTAGCCAGTGGGTGGTCCACAACCATCCGTGCAGTACCTCCAATCTGCCCTACCTCTGCAAGATTAACAGTGAGCCATGCACTAACACACAGTGTGTGTGTATAGAGTCTCCTTGCAGCTTGTGTGCAATCATTGATTGATGGAGATTACTGTGCTGGGCAGGAGCCTACAGCAGCACCACAAGAAGGTGTCTCTACTGAGATTATAGTGGCGGTGGTGGTTGTGGTGATTGCATTGACTGTGGCTCTAGGTAAGTGCAATTCATGCTGTATTGCTTTCAACACACATACCTAGTCAAATTAATTATGCTCTCACATATTAAATACCTAGTCACACTTCCAGTCCCTATCCTCATATATGCATGCGTGTAGTGTTTGTGTTGGTGTGTGGTCTTCTGTGGAAGTTCAATAACGAAGCATTTCAACGCTACCTCTGTTGCTGTGTGAGTGGTAAGAATAAGTCGACCGTCCACTCACTCCAACAGGAGAATGAGCGACTTAGGAAGCAACTAACAGATCGCAAAGTGTCAGTCAGTGGACGCTTCTCTCATGGTGAGACTGCATGTGTGCTAATAGCTACTCACTCATATTGTCTGTAGCTGGTGAACTGTCTGGAGTCCCTGATGGTCGCGGTGGCGTACTACCAACTATCAAACAGGTACCAAGTTTCTCTCCCCTATCACCAGAGGGGGGTCCATTGTCCATGAGCCAGAGAGGGAGACCACCGCCGCTAGTGTTGGCTAGACCACGCTCTCAAGTCACTCCAATGGGGAGGGGAGGTGGTCTAGGCACACCTCTTCACCTTGCACCCACCCCCATGTTCATAGGGGGAGCCCCTCCAATGAGACCAATACGACAGGTAAGAGCTATTATATTAAAGTCTCTACCATAAGGTCATTGGGTACAGAGTGCACCTGCGGGTCGACTAGCCCCACCCACTACCGTGGTGGAGCCGATACTAGAGGTCAAAGGTGAAAGTGATGATAGCAGTGATGACGAGTTCTTCAAGAAAGAAGAAGGAATTGCCGATCCTCGGGAGGCAATAAACAACAAGACAGAAACACAATCATCAGAACAAAAGACACTGTAGAATAATATAATACTAGAATACTTATGGCATTTATCGTTTTATTTTCTGTCCACATTATAATTTTTTTTGCAGAACAAATTTTGTACATTTTGTAAAAGTTTGTACAAAAATAGAAATTGATTGTTGAATGCTCAAGCTATCTCTAATACAGTGTAGTCATTGTTCCTGAAAACAGTTTTAAATCCATCTATCTCCTGACCAATCAGATCACAGAACAGAGGACGGTGACGGTTGCTAGGGTCCTCAGAGTCCCAGACCTCACCGAATGAGCAGCCATCTTTGTACGCCTTGTGACACCACACCCCCTCCACTATCACATGACTAACTGCCAGCGAGCGTAAACTGGCTGCCACAAGAGAGGGGGGCTGACGACTGTACACACTGTACACTAACTTAGTACGCGCTCTGTAAGAGGTCAATAATAAAGCACACAACGTTACGAACTTTAGACTCACCGCAATCTTTCATTCTCATAGTGGGGATGATTCACTATAGGACGCCCCGTTACTAGCTTGATGGTTGCCATGGTAGGCATAGCTCCGGCAAACACTGCATTCTGATTGGTTGATGTATTCACCCAGGTAACAAGCTCTTCTTGGGATGGATTGTTGAACTCTCCCACAACACTCTGCAATAAAGAGATGGTGATGATAATGCTGCTAATAGGATACCTCACCATTTCATTGTACACATTGTACACTCCAGAGATGGAAGCACACAATAAGAACAGCCACACCCACTGCCTCTTCACCTAAAACACGAGATAATCATTCAGTACCTCTAGACCTACTATACTGTAGCACTATTAAAGTACAACAAAATGCAATAATTGTTTGGGAAATTGGACATTCGCAACACAAGTTATGGCCTCTCGATGCGCAAACAGTCGATACCAGGCCCTCTCTTTGAGGAAGAGCGGCCTGGAATCGAGGCTACCTATCAAAGTGCTACTAAACAAAATAATTTTATCGGGAATCAGACACTCGCAACACAAGTTATGGCCTCTCGAACATAGCTACGAAAACAGGCCTGATTTGGAAAAAGCGCCCACTTATACATGTAGCCCACGCTTTTTTCAGAAAATGGACTATTTGGGCACGAAATAAATTATTGATCTAAGCACACCATATTGTCAACCTATCAAAGTGCTACTAAACAAAATAATTTTTTCGGAAATCGGACACTCGCAACACAAGTTATGGCCTCTCGAACATAGCTACGAAAACAGGCCTGATTTGGAAAAAACGCCCACTTATATATAGCCCACGCTTTTTTCAGAAAATGGACTATTTGGGCACGAAATAAATTATTGATCTAAGCACACCATATTGTCAACCTATCAAAGTGCTACTAAACAAAATTTTTTCGGAAATCGGACACTCGCAACACAAGTTATGGCCTCTCGAACATAGCTACGAAAACAGGCCTGATTTGGAAAAAGCGCCCACTTATAGCCCACGCTTTTTTCAGAAAATGGACTATTTGGGCACGAAATAAATTATTGATCTAAGCACACCATATTGTCAACCTATCAAAGTGCTACTAAACAAAATAATTTTTTCGGAAATCGGACACTCGCAACACAAGTTATGGCCTCTCAAAGTTAGCTACAAAAATAGGCCTGATTTGGAAAAAGCGCCCACTTATAGCCCACGCTTTTTTTCAGAAAATGGACTATTTGGGCACGAAATAAATTATTGATCTAAGCACACCATATTGTCAACCTATCAAAGTGCTACTAAACAAAATAATTTTTTCGGAAATCGGACACTCGCAACACAAGTTATGGCCTCTCAAAGTTAGCTACAAAAACAGGCCTGATTTGGAAAAAGCGCCCACTTATAGCCCACGCTTTTTTTCAGAAAATGGACTATTTGGGCACGAAATAAATTATTGATCTAAGCACACCATATTGTCAACCTATCAAAGTGCTACTAAACAAAATAATTTTTTCGGAAATCGGACACTCGCAACACAAGTTATGGCCTCTCGAACATAGCTACGAAAACAGGCCTGATTTGGAAAAAACGCCCACTTATATATAGCCCACGCTTTTTTTCAGAAAATGGACTATTTGGGCACGAAATAAATTATTGAACTAAGCACACCAATTGTCAACCTATTAAAGTGCTACTTCACAAAATAATCTTTTCGGAAATCGGACACTCGCAACACAAGTTATGGCCTCTCAAAGTTAGCTACAAAAACAGGCCTGATTTGGAAAAAGCGCCCACTTATAGCCCACGCTTTTTTTCAGAAAATGGACTATTTGGGCACGAAATAAATTATTGATCTAAGCAAAACATATTGTCAACCTATCAAAGTGCTACTAAACAAAATAATTTTTTCGGAAATCGGACACTCGCAACACAAGTTATGGCCTCTCGAACATAGCTACGAAAACAGGCCTGATTTGGAAAAAGCGCCGACTTATATATAGCCCACGCTTTTTTTCAGAAAATTGACTATTTGGGCACGAAATAAATTATTGATCTAAGCACACCATATTGTCAACCTATCAAAGTGCTACTAAACAAAATTCTTTTCGGAAATCGGACACTCGCAACACAAGTTATGGCCTCTCGAACATAGCTACGAAAACAGGCCTGATTTGGAAAAAGCGCCCACTTATAGCCCACGCTTTTTTCAGAAAATGGACTATTTGGGCACGAAATAAATTATTGATCTAAGCACACCATATTGTCAACCTATCAAAGTGCTACTAAACAAAATAATTTTTTCGGAAATCGGACACTCGCAACACAAGTTATGGCCTCTCGAACATAGCTACGAAAACAGGCCTGATTTGGAAAAAACGCCCACTTATATATAGCCCACGCTTTTTTTCAGAAAATGGACTATTTGGGCACGAAATAAATTATTGAACTAAGCACACCAATTGTCAACCTATTAAAGTGCTACTTCACAAAATAATCTTTTCGGAAATCGGACACTCGCAACACAAGTTATGGCCTCTCAAAGTTAGCTACAAAAACAGGCCTGATTTGGAAAAAGCGCCCACTTATAGCCCACGCTTTTTTTCAGAAAATGGACTATTTGGGCACGAAATAAATTATTGATCTAAGCACACCATATTGTCAACCTATCAAAGTGCTACTAAACAAAATAATTTTTTCGGAAATCAGACACTCGCAACAAGTTATGGCCTCTCGAATATAGCTACGAAAACAGGCCTGATTTGGAAAAAGCGCCCACTTATAGCCCACGCTTTTTTTCAGAAAATAGACTATTTGGGCACGAAATAAATTATTGATCTAAGCACACCAATTGTCAACCTATTAAAGTGCTACTTCACAAAATAATCTTTTCGGAAATCGGACACTCGCAACACAAGTTATGGCCTCTCAAAGTTAGCTACAAAAACAGGCCTGATTTGGAAAAAGCGCCCACTTATATATAGCCCACGCTTTTTTTCAGAAAATAGACTATTTGGGCACGAAATAAATTATTGATCTAAGCACACCAATTGTCAAACTATTAAAGTGCTACTTCACAAAATAATCTTTTCGGAAATCGGACACTCGCAACACAAGTTATGGCCTCTCAAAGTTAGCTACAAAAACAGGCCTGATTTGGAAAAAGCGCCCACTTATAATAGCCCACACTTTTTTTCAGAAAATGGACTATTTGGGCACGAAATAAATTATTGATCTAAGCACAACATATTGTCAATCTATCAAAGTGCTACTAAACAAAATAATTTTTTCGGAAATCGGACACTCGCAACACAAGTTATGGCCTCTCGAACATAGCTACGAAAACAGGCCTGATTTGGAAAAAGCGCCGACTTATATATAGCCCACGCTTTTTTTCAGAAAATTGACTATTTGGGCACGAAATAAATTATTGATCTAAGCACACCATATTGTCAACCTATCAAAGTGCTACTAAACAAAATAATTTTTTCGGAAATTGGACACTCGCAACACAAGTTATGGCCTCTCGAACATAGCTACGAAAACAGGCCTGATTTGGAAAAAACGCCCACTTATATATAGCCCACGCTTTTTTCAGAAAATGGACTATTTGGGCACGAAATAAATTATTGATCTAAGCACACCATATTGTCAACCTATCAAAGTGCTACTAAACAAAATTCTTTTCGGAAATCGGACACTCGCAACACAAGTTATGGCCTCTCGAACATAGCTACGAAAACAGGCCTGATTTGGAAAAAGCGCCCACTTATAGCCCACGCTTTTTTCAGAAAATGGACTATTTGGGCACGAAATAAATTATTGATCTAAGCACACCATATTGTCAACCTATCAAAGTGCTACTAAACAAAATAATTTTTTCGGAAATCGGACACTCGCAACACAAGTTATGGCCTCTCGAACATAGCTACGAAAACAGGCCTGATTTGGAAAAAACGCCCACTTATATATAGCCCACGCTTTTTTTCAGAAAATGGACTATTTGGGCACGAAATAAATTATTGAACTAAGCACACCAATTGTCAACCTATTAAAGTGCTACTTCACAAAATAATCTTTTCGGAAATCGGACACTCGCAACACAAGTTATGGCCTCTCAAAGTTAGCTACAAAAACAGGCCTGATTTGGAAAAAGCGCCCACTTATAGCCCACGCTTTTTTTCAGAAAATGGACTATTTGGGCACGAAATAAATTATTGATCTAAGCACACCATATTGTCAACCTATCAAAGTGCTACTAAACAAAATAATTTTTTCGGAAATCAGACACTCGCAACAAGTTATGGCCTCTCGAATATAGCTACGAAAACAGGCCTGATTTGGAAAAAGCGCCCACTTATAGCCCACGCTTTTTTTCAGAAAATAGACTATTTGGGCACGAAATAAATTATTGATCTAAGCACACCAATTGTCAACCTATTAAAGTGCTACTTCACAAAATAATCTTTTCGGAAATCGGACACTCGCAACACAAGTTATGGCCTCTCAAAGTTAGCTACAAAAACAGGCCTGATTTGGAAAAAGCGCCCACTTATATATAGCCCACGCTTTTTTTCAGAAAATAGACTATTTGGGCACGAAATAAATTATTGATCTAAGCACACCAATTGTCAAACTATTAAAGTGCTACTTCACAAAATAATCTTTTCGGAAATCGGACACTCGCAACACAAGTTATGGCCTCTCAAAGTTAGCTACAAAAACAGGCCTGATTTGGAAAAAGCGCCCACTTATAATAGCCCACACTTTTTTTCAGAAAATGGACTATTTGGGCACGAAATAAATTATTGATCTAAGCACAACATATTGTCAATCTATCAAAGTGCTACTAAACAAAATAATTTTTTCGGAAATCGGACACTCGCAACACAAGTTATGGCCTCTCGAACATAGCTACGAAAACAGGCCTGATTTGGAAAAAGCGCCCACTTATGCTTTTTTTCAGAAAAATGGACTATTTGTGCACGAAATAAATTATTGATCTAAGCACACCATATTGTCAACCTATCAAAGTGCTACTAAACAAAATAATTTTTTCGGAAATCGGACACTCGCAACACAAGTTATGGCCTCTCGAACATAGCTACGAAAACAGGCCTGATTTGGAAAAAGCGCCCACTTATAGCCCACGCTTTTTTTCAGAAAATGGACTATTTGGGCACGAAATAAATTATTGATCTAAGCACACCATATTGTCAACCTATCAAAGTGCTACTAAACAAAATAATTTTTTCGGAAATCGGACACTCGCAACACAAGTTATGGCCTCTCGAACATAGCTACGAAAACAGGCCTGATTTGGAAAAAGCGCCCACTTATAGCCCACGCTTTTTTTCAGAAAATGGACTATTTGGGCACGAAATAAATTATTGATCTAAGCACACCATATTGTCAACCTATCAAAGTGCTACTAAACAAAATAATTTTTCGGACTCGCAACACAAGTTATGGCCTCTCGAACATAGCTACGAAAACAGGCCTAATTTGGAAAAAGCGCCCACTTATAGACCACGCTTTTTTTCAGAAAATGGACTATTTGGGCACGAAATAAATTATTGATCTAAGCACACCATAATTATTGTCAACCTATCAAAGTGCTACAAAATAATTTTTTCGGAAATCGGACACTCGCAACACAAGTTATGGCCTCTCGAACATAGCTACGAAAACAGGCCTGATTTGGAAAAAGCACCCACGCTTTTTTTCAGAAAATGGACTATTTGGGCACGAAATAAATTACTGATCTAAGCACACCATATTGTCAACCTATCAAAGTACTACTAAACAAATAATTTTTTCGGAAATCGGACACTCGCAACACAAGTTATGGCCTCTCAAACATAGCTACGAAAACAGGCCTGATTTGGAAAAAGCGCCCACTTATAGCCCACGCTTTTTTTCAGAAAATGGACTATTTGGGCACGAAATAAATTATTGATCTAAGCACACCATAATTATTGTCAACCTATCAAAGTGCTACTAAACAAAATAATTTTTTCGGAAATTGGACACTCGCAACACAAGTTATGGCCTCTCGAACATACATGTAGCTACGAAAACAGACCCGATTTGGAAAAAACGCAAACTACTCAGGATGAACAATTTCACAAGCTACTTTTGGGAGGTCATAACTTTCCCTAAAACAAAACTACTAAGAGATGCATTCTGTAGCTCTAGACAAGGCCTATCACATGACATGCTCAGGTCAAAGTTTCTTAGGACCAATAGCTATAGCCATCCATACTCACCGTGTTGTTGCTACTGGCAACCAATGATGATAGAAGTGCAAGTTGAGGGGTGAGGAACACCTTGAGCCGCATTATTAGCATTGCCATGACAACGAACCACAAGCACTGGAGAATGTGGTACACTTTTACTGTGTCGATAGGTTCAAAGGTCATCGCTTGTTTCCTATAATATAGTTCTGATTATTAGAACATGTACACACACACACAAACTTTATTAGTATGGTCCATAAACCTGTTGCCATGACTACCACGGCCATCGGCAGTAGCAGCGTCAAGGTGGTGTTGAGTGCAAAGGTCAAAGGGAGATAGTCAAATTCTTTAGAGCAGAGATAAAGTTGAGTGTGGAAATCTTTGTAGGAGGTTAGTTTGGAGAGCAGCAGTGTGCCAATGTGTGCCTGTGTGGGCGGATGTGTGATAAGTGTATGTGTGTGTGGGGGCACTTACATTGTCTGCATTATTGAGAACTTTGCTGAGAAGTAGTTTAATAGACAGTGTTAGTCCGACTGTTAGCAATAGCTCTAGGATGGCTCTCATGATGAGTGGGCGGGGCATCTGAATGAGTGGGCGTGACATGTGACGTGTGATGGTCCAGCGAACACACACTGTCACCTAGAGAGAGAAGTGCACAGTTAGCAATTATTATGACGTTGAGTAACTCACCATTGCTGCTAATAAAGAGGCAGCAAGGAAGGAAGAAAGGAGCGCTGTATTCCCAAACTGTAGTAGGCAACTGACCAGCAAAGACACCTGCACACAATCCACACATCACACTCACTACACACCCACACCCATCCACTGCTAGAGTCCCTACACCTGCACACATCACACTCACTACACACACACACCCACTCACTGCTAGAGTCCCTACATTGACCAGTAGCCTAGTAGAGGTTAGTAGTGACAGAGACCACAGTGCACACAGACACATAGTTTGTGTAGTTAGAGCTAATGGAGTGAACTGCCAACTAGTAAGACTGGCCATTGTTGAGAACACCAGTAACACCGCATTGAGGGGGGAGGGGCATCTGGAGGGAGGCAAGAAAGGAAGAGACTAGTGGAGGCAATAAAGAAGGTACCTGATGTTCCTTGACAGTGCCAGTAGCTGGAGATAGATGAGTGGAATACCAAAGCTTTCTCTGAGTGGAGGGGTCCACATAACACGAGTGGCTTCAGTGTGGTTGTACAGGAACATGAGTAGACACGTACATCCACTCATCACACTGCCGCTGTGTGTGTACACGTGTGTGTGTGTGTGTGTGTGGGGGGGGGGGGGGGGTGTACCTCATGGTGACTGCTAGTAGGAATAGAATAGCAGGTAGGAGTCCATTGATAGCAAACACACTCTGCACATAGAAATAGACAGGGTCTCCAATACCTGCAGTGCAATGAGAACAGAGCACACACAAGCACACACACACCATTGCATGTCTCCACTGGAGCCTGCCCACGTCCTCGTGATATAGTGAAGCACTCCACACTACTGACACTGGTTACAGAGAGTAGGGACCTCACACCTCGGAACATGACTCCCAGTATCACCTACACACACACACACACACCCTCACAAACGCCCACACAGTGTGAGGGATACTCACTTCCGGGGCTAGGTTGAACCTGCCTAGAGTGTTGATGGTGGACGGATATTCTGTGATATTGTCTCTCATCAGAGATGCCAGTCCTGAGGAGAGTGTGTGGGCGTTCACCACAGTCTTGTAGTACGAGTAATACAGTCCCTGTGTGTGTGTGTGTGGTGGGCGGTGTGCTTAGTGTACAGTACTAACAGTCTCACCATTTCAGTCCTAAAGCTGAGCTCACGCTCGAGGGTAGAGAGATGGGAGAAATACAAGTCATTCTCATGAAGTGCTGACAAGTACCACCTGTAGTAGTGCACATGTCAGCACACACTACACACAGCACACACACTCTCACTCACCAGTGGCAGGCACACACTAGCACGGCTAATAATAGTATATGGAGAGAATGGGTTAATAGCTACTATACTGCATTGAGAGCACGGCTCACCTATTGACAGCACTATCGCTCCACTCTGCTGTCCTACTCTACCTCCTCCTGAGTCTGTGCCTCTCCCTGCCCTAGAGGAGGTCTTGACGGGCCGCGTAGCTCTCCTCTTCACGGCCATGGCTACGCTATGGCACAGGGTCGACTATAGGTACGTACATGTACATGGGACAATGGTGTGCACTATATAGAAACAACCAGGAACTTTGACCTTCAATTAATCGTTTCCATGGCTACCACACACTACACAAGAATATAAAGAAACAATCATGTCCGTTCCTACTGGAGAGAGCATTTACCAGCTCATCCCACGAGTCCCGCCAGCCAGAGTGAAGAATCCAAGGTAAGCTATCTATCGTGTGTGTGTGTGTGTGGTCTGAATAGCTACAAGCTTGTTTATAGACACAAATCAAAGTTCACTCCTGGAGTCAAGACGGAGGAGAAGAGAAACAAGCAGCCCTCTAAAACAATGGTAAGAGCTCTGATAGAGTTAGTAGGTGTGGCATTATCCCTCTCTTGTATATAGGGTCCTGCTAAAGTGGGCCTCAATCCTCCACAATCATTCCTCAAGAAGCACTCCAAAGAGCCTCAGCTAACAGGAAGTATGTACCACCACCCACTCTGTGTGTGTGTGCGTGTGTGTGTTTGCTCATTGTTGCCCTCGTGCAGACAGTGATTTCAAGTTCTCTGATGTGAGGAAGCCACCAGTGCCGGGACATACAGAGAGACCTCAAATGGGAGCTAAAAGCACTCGCAACTTTATAGCCACGAATGCAGTCAATAACATATTGTCCGTACCCCGCAAGCCAGCTCCAACATATGTGGACACTGAGGCAGGCTCTAAACACCAGCTGGAGGAGTCTGGCCTTGTCCCTAAGTACATCAATAAGAGGGTAGGAGTGTGTGCTGATGTGTTAGGTCATCATGTGTGTATATAGGAGTATGGGAAGGTGCCTGGTTACTTGGAGCAACGTAGACGTGAGATGGAAGCAGCACAGGCTGACTATGATGCTTATGTGGTAGAGAGCTTACGTGAGGGTCAGATGGAACAAGTTGGAGTGAGTGAGAGAGATAGTTTGCTGGCTGGACTTAAGTCTAACTGGGATGAGATCCATCATCGCTACCAAGGACTGAGTGTAGTGGCAGACACAGCTCCTAAGAAAGCTCGTAAGGAACGCATGGAAGCAGAGATGAAACAACTGGAGAGAGACATTCAACTAGTGGAAAAGCACAGAGTTATCTATATAGCACAGGACACACCAGCTTATTAGCTAGCTAGCTAGCAAAACATTGTGAACTTATTCATTAATAAAAATTAATTACTATGTTGATCTAACATTAAGATCTAGAGAAATACATTAATTATTAAAATGAGGCTGATTCTTGCTTATAATGTACAATGAGAATAGTTATTGCTTGGGTAGAGATGATGCTATAGTTCTGGCAGTGAGAGCTGCTTGCTGTGCTTTGGTCACACCCACACTAGCATCACACCTCCGCTCACACACACTCCCACGATACACACCCTCACAAGCTGGGTTGCCATGACTACCATCAGGGAGGGTGATCCGAGCATATCCATTACATTCACCTGCTTTAAACTGACCCTGGGTACGGCCCGTATGGGTAATCATAGTTACACATGAACATAAAATTGTTTACCTCAAAGAGAACGCCATCTTTATTCTTGTACAGTCCATGTCCACTGAATTTGCCCAGTTCAAAGCTCCCCTCATACAACGAACCATCAGGGAAACTCAACACACCGTGACCAGCATAGAACCCGTTAACAAACTCTCCACAATACTTAGTACCGTCTGATAGACAGAGGAGGCCTCTGCCTTCACGCTTCCCCTCCTTGCTCCATTGGCCATCGTACAGATGCCCCTCATTGTAGCTAACTCGAGACTTGTGAATACTCATCACTGCACTAGGTCCAGTGTTTAAACATTACCAGGGGGTTTCCCCACACGTACGGATGTTAATTTTTCCATGGTAAACAAAATCCAATATTTCATTCCAATTAAACGTCAACTAATTTTCTGTACTACTGTACTGTCAATGACATAAAAATCCATGTATAAGATGATGAGTTTGCTAGCCAACGATTGGTTGGTTTACACCTTCTCTTTTCCTTGCTCCCGTTGCTTGTGAGCTTTCTTCTCTTGTTTGTCTTGTTTCTTGATAGCTTTGATCTCTTTATTCTCACGATACACGTCAACAGCCAATCCAGAGGCCAATAAAATGTTGAGTATCTGGAAGACAAGCAGACCCACACCGACACCGCCTACCACATATAAGTTGTTGGAAAAAAGCCCTTCCACAGTAGACAAGCAGCCAATCTGGTAGATACCCAACATCTGTGTGAGGTGTGGAGTGTGTGTGTGTGTGGGGGGGGGGGGGTTACTTACAGAGTCAGGATTAGAGGTGTCAAGAGTTCCATATCCACACTGGACGTTGATGACCTCACCATCAGTCTAGGGGGGGCATATGAGGGGGCAGTCATGTGAGGGGGTATGGTGTGTGTAGGACTCACTAGCTCACAACAGGAGAATGGTACACTGCAACGTTGGAAAGCTGGACTGGAGCAATTGAAGTAAGCATTGGCTTGCCAGTCATTAGGACCCGTTACTCCACAGCACAGCAACAGCTAAAGGGAGGGGCGGACATACGAGGGGGGTGGTATGGGGGCGGACATACAAGGGGGTGGTATGGGGGCTTATACTCTGTGCTCACCTGGCCTTGAATACGGTCAACCAAGTTCCTGAGATTGACATCGTTGTAATAGTTGACAATGTAGTTCTCCAATAGACTTTCAAAAGTCGCAGAGAACTGCACCAACATGTAATAACACACACACACACGCGTACAGTGTTAGCTCACCTCCCTTGACTGCACAAAGGCATACACAACAACTCCAACCTCAGCCAGGAGAATGATGGAGAGTATAATGGCGTACTGTAGGGACAAGGTGATGGCAACTAGTGAATACTAATAAGCTGCTCACTATTAGGAGGAGTGGGAATAGCTCCAGGAGAGCACCAAAACAGCCGCAGAATCCAACAACAAATAGCACAGCTCCAATAATGATGAGGACAATGGCAGGACTTGTGAGAACACTACCCAGACTCAAATCACTGAAACCAGTCTCCACTTGCACATAGATCCCTATGGCCAGTATCACCACACCCAGCAACTAGAGTGGAGTAGAGTCACTATAGATGATTTACTACCTCCAGTGACACTTACCCACAAAATAATGTTGGTCAAGAATAGTAGGAACTTGATAACGAGGTTACATACTCGAGCAGCCATTATCCAGCAAGGGCACAGAGCTAGCTAGACAGTAGAACTGGTTGATATAAAAATTAATTGTCTCGGCAAAGTGATAATTGGATCACGTGATCACTTTGTAAGTCTCGCCCCTTTTCAGAGCATGGGCGTAGTATCGAACACACCCCTTCAGAAAAGGGGGGCGTGGCGGCTCAGCTAGGCTCTAGGCTAGCGATGCGATATGGAAGACAAGGCTCTCCCTGCAGGCATCTCTGCCATACACACAGCCTGCAAGGAGCTCTACCCAGAGCAGACTGACCCTGTACAAGTAGCCGCCGTCCTCAAGTATTGGTAAGCTAGCACTCCATGTGTGTGTGTGTATCTAAAAAGTAAAGAAAAAGAAAAGAAAAATTGGCATTTCTATGGTTTTGTAAGGTCATGCTGTATGTGTGTGTGTGTAGGTTGGGTGGCCCAGACCCTCTGGACTATATCTCCATCTACCGGAACACTGGGTCCCCTTCACCACATTGGCACTATGTCAGCTATGGTCTATCAAACCTTTATGGAGACAAACGCAGTTACACGTAAATACAATAGCTACATGTACTATAGTCAATTTGCAGAATTTGGTCCAATAATTATCTCACTTTTGCAGGGAGATTGAAGGATTAAGTGGATTTGGTTTTGAGTTGACTTTCCGGCTATGCTGTGATGAAGAGGCACCTCCTAGTTGGCCTGCAGAGTTGCTCCAGTCTATAGCGCGCTACGTGACCTCTAGTGAGAGTGTGTTATGTGTAGGGGATCACATCTCATGGCATAGTGCTCTGGATGGTGGGGAAGGGAGACTAGAGCACTTGCTCTTATGTGAGGACCCTCAACTACACCCACTCACTACTGATCATGGACAGCTGACATTCATTCAAGTGAGTGGGTGTCTAGTGTATCTCATACCATAATTATTGTATCTTCTAATTTATCGGACACTTTTTTTGTTATTCTAATACAGCGGACACTCTGATACTTTAAGCAACGTAGCTTTATAGCCAGCAAGATAGGGGATTAGCTAGCTATATAGTGCAACTATTCAGTCGCACACTGTTCTATTAAACTTAGCTAGCTCGCATGCATCTGCTTACTTGTTATTCTAATTATTCCAGACACTTCACGTGCTCTATAAAGATCTGTTCCAATTATATATCCGGACAATTTCAAAAATAATTATTTTTTGCTGTCCGATAAAATTAATTAGAACATATACGGTACATACTTACTGTGCTCTGATATAGTGTGTGGGTGTTGATAAAGAAGAGCTCCAGTCTGCACAATGGTGGAACTGTTTGGGAGTCCTATCACTCATGGCTCAACACACAGTGTCAGTACACACACACACTCCACACTACTACCTTAATATTACCACACTACTACCCTAATTAATGCAATATTAAGGAACATGGTGTACAGTGTGTAAGGTGTTTGTGCTCCATACAGTACTGGTGGTCCATTGCTAGTCACTGACATGCGTAGGGGAGAGTCCCTATTCACTGTGGACCCCCCAGCCAAGGTACCCCCCACCCAGTGTCTGTGCCCCCTCATATTAGTGCCCCCCTACAGGGGGTGGTGGATGCTGGTGTGTCCTCACAAGGGTCACTACTTAGTGGAGTCAATGCTCTCGTCTCTTGGAACGCTCCTCCTATGACCTCTGACCCCCAGTTACCTCGGCCTATGGAGGAGGTTAAAGTTCAGCTAAGCAGAGAGGCGTTGTTGCTCATACCAGTTGTCATAAGGTATTGCATCATTATAATGGTGTTTGTGTCCTTTAGTGTATCTATAGGGGTCGACTGAAGCATGGTCGCCACTTCACCTTCAAGAGTATGACTGGTGATGTGTGTGCAGTGACGCTGGTGGTGGGCGGTGTGGAGGGGGCGTTGTGCAGTGAGGCTAGTCCAATAGTAGCTCATGGTCTCTGGTTACAAGTGTTCTTGACTAGTAGAGAACTGGAGAGCTTGGAGAATGGTGTGAGGGGATTGTTGGTAAGTACACTCAGTGTATATATAGCTGACTCCATGTTGTGTCCCTGTGTGTGTAGGAGGCAAGAGTAGACGAGTTTGAGATGAGTGAGGTTCATGTGCAGTGGACCATTCTACAAGAACCATGAACACTATAACACGCACTCTTGATATCACTGTTACATGTACATTGTAGCATGCAAGTACACCATATTTTCATCCCATGCAAATTAAATCTGTTTAATATAATAATTATCGCTATAATTATATGATAACTATAATTATATGATAAGATAAGGATAATAAGTGAGTTAGTTAGTTATCAGTGTATGTCTAGACAGTGTCCATGTTGTCTTGAGGAGGGAGAGGTTGGGAGAATAAGAACTGATCTTGATACTCTTGCAGAAACTGAGTAGATCTGTGCTCATCTAAGAACTGAGAGTAGACACGTTTGATGTCCTCCACATTGACCTCTGTAGCCTATACACACAAAGTGGGGGCGGGATGAGTATACACACACACACAAGGTGGGGGCGGGATGAGTATACACACACACACACACGGCGGGATGAGTATGTACACACACAAGGTGGGGGCGGGATGAGTATACACACACACACGCACAAGGTGGGGCGGGACCACCTACCTTTCTCTTCCTAGCAGTGAGGGCAGCAGCAGTAATGAGCTGGATAGAGTACCTCAGTGATGTCTCCATACCAATCCTTGTTAGAATAGCCACTGCATCATCAGACATCTCCACATCTTCCTCCTCACACCTACAACCACCATCATCATCATCATGAGGTCATGTGAGGTGGTGATATTAACACACCTTATAGTGAGTATCTGTTTGATATCCTTCTCAGAATAGGGTTGTGTGGATATAATGAGGAGGCGATCCAGGAGGTCAATAGGTATACCATGAGGACTGATATAGTCAGTACCACGAATCCTATAGCAAGAGTAGGATAATGAGATAATGGATAGATCAGAGGTTACTTAGTGATGCCTCTGTTGGTAGCCATTATGAGAATGGGAGCCATGTCACTCTCTAGAGCTCGGTTGAGGAATGAGAAACACTCGATGTCTAACATGTGCACCTCATCAATAAACAGCACCTGCACACACACAGTCACACAGTGTACAGAGGACACCATTAGCTTACCCCTGGTACAATCTCTGCCTTCCCCTCTTCCCTCCACTCTGCTACCTTGCTGTTGATCTGATCCCTAACCTCTGACTTTATCTCACCTGTGTCACCAGAGAACAAGGCGAGGAATCCTTGACTTCGGCTGTTGATAACATCAATTTCATGCAGTGACACTGTGTGGACCACTTCCTTGCGTTTCTGTAACTCTCCTTCCGGACACTGTACAAACTTGGTCTGTGTGTGGGAGGGTATACTAAACACATTAGGCAGTGCTGTGTGTGGTGTACCTGAGGTCCCATTGCATCGTAGTCTCTGGCACGAGTGAATGAGCGTCCCAGTCGTGAGATTCTACCAGTAGCCTTGTCAATGGTGATGATGTCACCAGCTGTCACTTTCTCTTTGGTGAGAGAATCAATCATCTTAGTACCCAGGTCATACACTGTCTCCATCTCTGTTGTCTTGAGAGTTAGTTTGCCCACTTTGGCACCCTGTATTAGACTAGGGTAATAGGTGTATTATGTGTGTGTACTCACTGCAGTAGTTGTGGTGTGTGTGTGTGTGTGTGTGTGTGTGTGTGTGTGTGTGTGTGTGTGTGTGTGTGTGTGCTCACTGCAGTAGTTGTGGGTCTGTCTATGGTCACTTCCACCACCTCTCCCTCAATAATTTCAGTCTCCTCCCTACACAACCACAGAGTGAAGGCCTACACACACCACACACACACTCACTTAATACGCACTCCTATGGACTTCCTAAAGGACTGAGTCAGAGCCTCTGTTTTGCCCATCTCTAGAGAGAAGATCTCACTACCAGCCATTGCAGTGAATGGTGTGTCCACACCAAGAGCTTGTGCCATACCTGTATATATCAGCAATGATCACACGCACGCACGCACGCACGCACGCACGCACGCACGCACGCACGCACGCACACACACACACACACACACACACACACACACACACACACACACACACACTAGTACCCATAGCAATGGCAGTCTTCCCAGTCCCTGGCTGTCCTGCTATAAGGACACCTCTACCAGCAATCTTTCCTTCCTTGACCATCTCTAGTACAATCCCAGCGGCTCTCCTAGCAGGACCTTGCCCTACCATGCCTTGAGATACCTACACACACACACACACACAATGAGCACACACACACACACACACACACAATGAGCACACACGCACACACACACACACAATGAGCACACACGCACACACACACACACAATGAGCACACACGCACACACACACACACACACACACACACACACACACACACACACACACAATGAGCACACACAATGGAGACACTCTTACTGGTCGTGGTTCCAGTGCATCGTCCAACCCAAGACCACGGATATGAGAATGAGCTCCAATTCTCTCTATCCTTGTTATGTCTCGAATGTCAGAAGGTTGGTTCAGGGTTACCTGTAAATTAGGAGACATGTACACCCACTAATTAAAAGCAGCTTTATAGCCATCTTTTGTATATGAGGTACATTGTATCATTGTCTTGATCATGGACACCCACACCCGGACCCACTCACTTGTCCTGCCATTTCTATAGATAATCCTTTACACAACAAAAGGTCCACTCCACACAATATATAGGCTTTGCACTGGCGAGGCTTTGCTACTAGTATTGAATAAGGGGCGTCTTCGATCTCTCGTCTTTTCAATATAGTCCACGGCCACGTGGGTTGGCTACTCTCGATCTCCTGAAGCAGAGGCGACAAGAAGAATGGTGCGAGTTCACAGACCGAAGCTTCTCTAATGTAACATGACCCATGCACGTCAAATGAATTTGTTTAACGTTATATTGGAGGAAAATTGGTATGTACATAATTCTGTTATTTCTTGGCTATATAGTCTTTGTACTTCTTGTCTTGTGTCTGCCATTGCTTCTTGAGCTTCTTTCTCTGAGAGTCAGACAATGGTGTGCCATTAGTGTCATGAGTGGGGACTCCTTGATCATCATACATGCTGTACTTGTCAGTCATGGACAGGAACATGTCCTCAGGAGCTACAGCAGCGACTGCATCACGAGCAGCCTGCACACACAATAACACTATAGCTCTATATACACAGCACTTACTTTAGCAGCCTCCTGTTTGGCTTTCTGTTGAGCTTTAATTCTAATCTTGTCAGCTTGAGCCTAATAATCACAAGTGTGTGTGGTTGTGTGTGTGTGTGTGTGTGTGTGTGTGTGTGGTTGTGTGTGTGTGTGTGTGTGTGTGTGTGTGTGTGTGTGTGTGTGTGTGCGTGCAGTCACCTCGAGTAAAGCCTCTCTCTCACGTAAAGCAGCCTCTTTGCCCACAACTTTGACCACCGTATGTCCTTCTTTATCCTCTAGAATCACTCCTAATTCAGGTAGCTCTACATCACGAACACTGTCACAGAGTTTCAGCAGGTCACTCTCTACACACACACACACACACACACGTCAGTACACACACACACACAACAAATACCGCCTACTCACTCTTTTCCTGGAGAGCAACATTTCGAACTTTTTCTCGGAAATTTGCCAGCAGTGAAACAAGTGGTTCTAATTCCTGCAATAAGATGATAGCAGGACACAGATGTCATATAACTACCTGTGAGCTTGAAGCTGATTGGCTATCCAGTGGAAAACCGATATCAGAATCTTCGGAAATGACTCCAAATAGTTTGAGCATATCAGTGATATAAGTAGCCACTGTGTGCAGGAGTCGCACATTGGGAGGGGGATTTCCCTGAGAGCAGTAAATGTTGGAGGCTGACACAAGTTGCCGCAGTTCCCTCATTGCACACACAGTATCAATAGAGTCTGTGGGGGTCAATAATACAGCATTTATGAGGGGGGTCTACACAGTATCATATCTGTGGGGGGTCTATGACTGACCACAAAGTGCAGCATGAACGGAAGTTTTGGTGTCCTGAAATTTTCTGTTGAGTATCAATTCTCGCTCTCCAAACTTTGAGTAGCTCTCCACTCCTTGTTGGCATGGCAACCTCCGTACAGCGTCCTTGACCTTTAGGAAGAACTCCTACACACAGTAAGTGTGTGTGAGTGGTGTGTGTGTGTGTGTGTGTGTGTGTGGGGGGGGGGGGTGAGGATATTAGAGTACACATACATTGAATAGTTTCTCCCAAGCCATGGCCTCTCTCATAGTTCCCTGACTATAGTCGAGTGTAGCACTCCATGAGTGGAGTAAGAAGGCTAGTCTGAGTTGACTGGCACTGTACATACTCAGCGCTTCTTGTATAGTAATGAAGTTCTTGAGAGACTTGCTCATTTTACAGCCCTCAATAGTAAGATGTCCAGAGTGAAGGAAATAGGTCATCCAACTATCGCTGCCATAACAAGCCTGGACAGAATGTCTAAATATAATGATTGGGTTAGATGTAGATAGTCTTACCTCAGCTTGAGCTATCTCGTTGTCGTGGTGAGGAAACTTGAGATCCACTCCTCCAGTGTGGATATCCGCCACCTCTCCAAGGATAGCACTGTAACACAGTAACAGTGTGGTAGGGAACTAGTTACCAGTATCAGTGTGGAAGGAAACTAGCTAGTCTGACGTACCAAGCCATGACAGAGCACTCAATATGCCAGCCTGGTCTCCCAGGACCCCACGGACTCTCCCAACTAGGCTCTCCTGATTTGCTTGCCTTCCAAAGGGCAAAATCATTTCGTGAGTGTTTCTCAGATCCTTTGTCCACACTTAGCACACCTGATATAAAGAGATCCTATAGTCATGTATAAACTGGTCAGTGTATATATATATATATTATGGGGTGGGCTAGTGTGGGCTAGTGTGTGGAGTCAGTGGGCTAGTGTGGGCTAGTGTGGGCTAGTGTGTGGAGTCAGTGGGCTAGTGTGTGTGTGGGTGGTGGTTACCTTCTCCCTCTGCAATGGCCCGCAAGTCTCCAACTGCTTCAGGGACTAACTTGGCATAACGATGATCAGGAGAACTACTGAACTTAGCCACATCAAAGTACACAGAACCATTGGATTCGTAAGCAAAGCCGTTGGTGATAATCTTGTGTACATATGTGATCACTTCAGGGACGTACTCACTCACTCTCGTTAGCACATCAGGGGGAAGCACCTGGTTGTCATAGTTACACAACGAGTTGGCATAGTACTACCTTGATTAAGGTTATAGACAGGGGTAGTAATTTTAGCATTTTCAGATTTTTCTGGGTAACTAATCTTGGCGGACTTGTAGCAAATTGTGCTAATGAATTTGCTACAAGTCCACCAAGATGTATAATTATATACAAGTATGACTATTAAGGTTGAATGGAAAGTTTGGAGTCAGATACAGATGAAAAAACGGCTAGCTTGCTTAGTATACTTTTCATTAAATGCGGTTTATTATTCACTGCAGACTTAATTTAGCAATAAAATTCGTATAATTAATACGTACATTTAGTTGTGCCATGTCAGCATGAAATCCCTCCTCCCAGTGACGACTGAGTGTGGAGAATATGCCGTGATCAGTGATCCCTGCACCATACTGTGTGTGTGGGTGGGTGTGAGGAGTGTGAGGAGTGTGGAGGGGGTGGAGAGTGTACCTTAGTATCCAGCCAATCAGATAGTGGGTCTTTGGCCAGCGTCAATATCTTCTCCTGTTAGTCAAGGCAGTACAACACACCCACCCACCCACAATTGTCTTACTTGGTCAGTCTCCACTAGACACGCACTGGCTGCTTCCTACACAAGATGAGGACAATACAAGCCATGGTATGATACAAGCCATGGTATGATATAAGCCATGGTATGATACAAGCCATGGTATGATACAAGCCATGGTATGATATAAGCCATGGTATGATACAAGCCATGGTACGATATAAGCCACGGTATGATATAAAGCACCCACCAGAGTGTTGGATAACATCTTCTTCTTATCAGGATCAGTCTCAGTATCCACTTTGAGGCTATAGGCAGCCAAAGCTTGAGTGAGGTCATCACGCAGCGACTCAAGAGATGACGGTGTGTATTGTGCCAAGAGATGATTGCGGCGACCTCTTCGTATGATCTTATCATCCACGTCGGTAATATTCATGACATAGAATACATCGTAGTTGAAATAGTTGGAGATGACTCTTCTTAAGATATCAAAGGTTATGTAAGACCTACACAGGGGAGGGGGTACACACAGGGGGTGGCCTGTGGTAGGGGGCATACCTGGCATGGCCCATGTGAGAAGCATCATAAACAGTAGGTCCACAACTGTACCACGTGACACGACGACCAGACAATGGAACAAACTCCTCCTATAGAGGAAACAGGAGTGAATATCTCCCCATATTACACTGCTACACACCTTCCTACGAGTGAGGCTATTGTAGACCTTGAGAACCTCTTGCCCACTAGCACTAGCACCACCTAAACAAAGTAGTGGGTCATTGGTCATGGTGGTAGTGTAGATCTATACAGCCATACCTTGTGTAGCAGACATCCTAGAGCTTGTGTAGAGAGGCAGAAGCAGTCGTTTAGCAGCTCTTTGAGTGAGGAGAAGATGGAACATCAATATCACTAAATAGTGTGGTAAACCGCACCCACGTTGGTTAGATAGCTCAATTAGTAGGCGTTAAATTAGAGACAAAGTGGAAATTGAAGAGAACTGCTCTGCTCTGCTCTGCTCTCGCATAGCCATCCCCGGATGTTTTCTATTTGAACGCTAGGTGGATACATGGTATCCGTTTGTTGTACCAAGGTAGGTGGCTGCAAATGACATGTGCTCTATCTGGTAGAGCACATGTCATTTGCAGCCACGAGACAAAGAGAGAGCAAGATACTGCAGATGCATGGTCTCCCATGCACCCATACCAAGTCAGAACCAAGTAAGGTAATGCTAAAGAAACCTTACATTGTCACCAATCAAATGCAGAGCTGGCTAGCTATGATTTGAGACAGTCATTTGCAGCCACGGGACAAAGAGAGAGCAAGACGAGGTGTACCCTGCCGGCTGTCTCCTTGTACGTAGGTCACTTGGTGAGCGCTATAGCGTGGTAGATCTAGTTGGATATTATATATAGTGACAGCCTTGTGTTAAAGTAGCTTTGTGTATACTGTCCTTATATTGTTCTCTCATGTCTTACTCACAGATAACTACTCAACGCTGCACAGCACAGGATTCAGCATTCAATCACTCATAATTTTATTGTCATTTCATCTTTTATGGGGGACGCCCCACTCTTAATTTTTATCGGCTGCTGACGTACGTATATATAAGAGCACTACAAGATACGACAGGAAAGGGTTAGTATAATAATTATGTATTGTCCCATGCATAGTGATGTAGTGTACTATCTGTTACTTCCTCTGGTATTCAGCCCCTTTAATGAGCACAGGATTATATAATACATCACTATACAATTATCTGCTGTATTCATAGGGTACTGAATTTATATGGATGTATGGATGGTGCAACATAGAATGCTGGATTTGCTATAGGCTCTGAGTAGGCGGGGGATGGAGTGGAGTGGACCCACCTCTGTATTATGTATGAATATTCTGTTGCTTGTACATTTCGTAGCATTATCAGTAATTGACTCTAGAGTAGCATCTTGTGCTTCATCACTCAATCTGCAGCAGTGTATGTGATTTTCTGACAGGAAAGGCTACTCTAAACAGAGGGAGTCGGCCACACAAGGTATAGTCTAATAATTATTGTACAGTACTTAGATGATCTTCTCTGTTTTGGGTCAGATGCAATTGCCTTGAATCACTAGCCAGTTCTACTCTGGGCTTAAGAAATTGTATTTTATTATTGTACCAGCATTAGGTAGTTAACTCCACTTACCTCTACTACCGTGTAGCGGGAAAGTTTGTTATTTGAGCCCTCGAGAAATGTTGTATAGTTGTTCACATTTCAATGCCAGGAAACCACAGCTTTGCATGTGAAATACTGGTGTGTGGGAGTGTCTTCCATTTAATTATACTGTATTACATGAAGTGTGAAGTGTGTTGTAAGTTTGTACAGAGAGGACTCCCATGGTGGCAATGATCTGATGATGGCTCCACTGCTCTGATGGACCAATGCAGGAGAAGTTATTCTGTATAATTATTACACTAAAATAATTATGCCACTGTTTGGATCGGTTTCTGTTCTGCTCAGCTTCTTCCTCCAACTTGCTTACGCAGGCTAAGCTTATTCTTAATTAGTTCATTCTTAGTTCATTCTATAGTCTAGTATATTGTCGGTTTGGTTGTTTTATGTTTTTCACCTGGTCATACGGAATCACTTCATTAATTTTTATACAGTGCAGACCACACCTCTATCCACACATTGTACCTGCACATCCTGTATATATGGGGCCACACCCCCACTCACTGTACTGATATGTGGTCACACCCCCATACATGGTAACCCTCTTGACCACACCCCAACCCATGCATTGTGTCGTACATGCTGTGTACAGTACACACATCATCCGTGTCTTTATCCCCACACCTAGTCGGAGGGACAGCAAGTTCTACTAAGAGCCAGCATCACCAACTAACCAACACACTACACAGACCTACCTACCACCAGCTAGGACAGCACACCACCCGGGACAGACTCTACTATACCATGTAATACGCCTTTGTATTACGATCATGATACAATTTGCTGCCCTCCCTCGCCCATGGATTGAATAATTATGGACACTCGCAGGAGACTGACACACAATAATAGACACCAAAGGGCCAGTTACTGTATCATGTACGAATATTCTGTTGCTTGTACATTTCGTAACATTATCAGTAATTGACTGTAGAGTAGCTCCCCTTTCTTCATCACTCAATGCAGGCAGTGTATGTGATTTTCTGACAGGAAAGGCTACTCTAAACAGAGGGAGTCGGCCACACAAGGTATAGTCTAATAATTATTGTACGGTACTTAGATGATCTTCTCTGTTTTGGGTCAGATGCAATTGCCTTCAATCACTAGCCAGTTTAAAACATTTCTTCTACTCTTGGCTTAAGAAATTGTATTTTATTATTGTACCAGCATTAGGTAGTTAACTCCACTTATGCATTGACCTCTACTACTGTGTAGCGGGAAAGTTCATTATTTGAGCCCTCGAGAAATGTTGTATAGTTGTTCTCATTTCAATGCCAGGAAACCATAGCTTTGCAATTACATGAAGTGTGAAGTGTGTTGTAAGTTTGTACAGACCCATGGTGGCAATGATCTGATGATGGCTCCACTGCTCTGATGGACCAATGCAGGAGAAGTTATTCTGTATAATTATTACACTAAATTAATGTATGCCACTGTTTGGATCGGTTTCTGTTCTGCTCAGCTTCTTCCTCCAACTTGCTTACGCAGGCTAAGCTTATTCTTAATTAGTTCATTCTTAGTTCATTCTATAGTCTAGTATTATTGTCGGTTTGGTTGTTTTATGTTTTTCACCTGGTCATACGGAATCACTTCATTATTATCAGTGCAGACCACACCTCTATCCACACATTGTACCTGCACATCCTGTATATATGGGGCCACACCCCCACTCACTGTACTGATATGTGGTCACACCCCCATACATGGTAACCCTCTTGACCACACCTCCACCCATGCATTGTGTCGTACATGTGTGTTGTGTACAGTACACACATCATCCGTGTCTTTATCCCCACACCTAGTCGGAGGGAGCAGCAAGTTCTACTAAGAGCCAGCATCACCAACTAACCAACACACTACAAGACCTACCTACTACCAGCTAGGACAGCACACCACCCGGGACAGACTCTACTATACCATGTAATACGCCTTTGTATTACGATCATGATACAATTTGCTGCCCTCCCTCGCCAATGGATTGAATAATTATGGACACTCGCAGGACAACTAAGAGACTGACACACAATAATAGACACCAAAGGGCCAGTTACTGTATCATGTACGAATATTCTGTTGCTTGTACATTTCGTAATGTAATTGACTGTAGAGTAGCATTTTGAGCTCCCCTTTCTTCATCACTCAATCTGCAGGCAGTGTATGTGATTTTCTGACAGGAAAGGCTACTCTAAACAGAGGGAGTCGGCCACACAAGGTATAGTCTAATAATTATTGTACAGTACTAGATGATCTTCTCTGTTTTGGGTCAGATGCAATTGCCTTGAATCACTAGCCAGTTTAAAACATTTCTTCTACTCTTGGCTTAAGAAATTGTATTTTATTATTGTACCAGCATTAGGTAGTTAACTCCACTTATGCATTGACCTCTGCGTGTAGCGGGAAAGTTCGTTATTTGAGCCCTCGAGAAATGTTGTATAGTTGTTCACATTTCAATGCCAGGAAACCATAGCTTTGCATGGTGCGTGGGAGTGTCTTCCATTTATATTACATGAAGTGTGAAGTGTGTTGTAAGTTTATACAGAGAGGACTCCCATGGTGGGAATGATCTGATGATGGCCCCACTGCTCTGATGGACCAATGCAGGAGAAGTTATTCTGTATAATTATTACACTAAATTAATGTATGCCACTGTTTGGATCGGTTTCTGTTCTGCTCAGCTTCTTCCTCCAACTTGCTTACGCAGGCTAAGCTTATTCTTAATTAGTTCATTCTTAGTTCATTCTATAGTCTAGTATTATTGTCGGTTTGGTTGTTTTATGTTTTTCACCTGGTCATACGGAATCACTTCATTAATTTTTATACAGTGCAGACCACACCTCTATCCACACATTGTACCTGCACATCCTGTATATATGGGGCCACACCCCCACTCACTGTACTGATATGTGGTCACACCCCCATACATGGTAACCCTCTTGACCACACCTCCACCCATGCATTGTGTCGTACATGCTGTGTTTTTGTGTACAGTACACACATCATTCGTGTCTTTGTCCCCACACCTAGTCGGAGGGAGCAGCAAGTTCTACTAAGAGCCAGCATCACCAACTAACCAACACACTACAAGACCTACCTACTACCAGCTAGGACAGCACACCACCCGGGACAGACTCTACTATGCATGATACAATTTACACAATTTTTATTTCAATTTTTACAATTTATACATGATACAATTTGCTGCCCTCCCTTGCCCATGGATTGAATAATTATGGACACTCGCAGGACAACTAAGAGACTGACACACAATAATACTGTATTTTTGCCATTATTATGATAAAAATAATGTATTAATTTTTTGCCATTAATTTTATATAAAATTAATCATTAGGGAAATCATGCATGCCTGCATGATAGTAGTCTCATGAATGAGTCGCCCTTTGTCCCAAAGAATAGCCCCGCCCACTTACTATGAGTGCTGCGCTTTAAATATGCTTGTAGCTGTGTGTATGGCAGCATGGCTACTCTGTGACTATTCTATCCCTCTCTCTCTCTCTTTATGTGGAGTACCACCATACAATGGACCAACCAACCACTCCATCATCCTGCCACTTGAACAGGAGGAGACCTCCATTGAGTGCTACCTATTCCAGTGGGTAAGTTACTGTGTGTTAATTATAAAATAACTTTGAGCTTGTGTGCATGGCAGGTGGCCCATTATCTTTGTATCTAGGTTAGTACTGATTAGAGCTTTGGGATCATGCCTCAGGGTGATGTAGAGCCTGTGCTAGGCCCTGCCTTAGGGACTAGCTGTGATCCTGTTGACCTGTTGTATGATCAGCAAGTCGAGCGTCTTGAGCGATCCTTACCTTTGGGAAAACTTGACAGTATAGCCTCTGTTCGATTTCTAGATTCCTTGCTTTTGGGATCCTGCCATCGCGTTGCGGTATCGGTAGCCCTGAAGGCATGGGATTTAGAAATCGGAACAGAGCAATACTGCCCAGTGGGGGCGCAATGACACTTACTGGTGATTGGACAGGAATGATGCAGAATAGCTACGTTGTCATGACCCGATCGTACCGAGCATGCCACATGTCCTGGCACAGGTTCTATGTTGTTCTGAGACATGATACCTAACTGTTCACTGTTTACCTTGTTCTGTACTCTCTAGGGGTGTACAGTAATTAGGTATGCTTGTAGCTGTGTGG